>NW_027518680.1:7095000-7575000 GCF_043159265.1 Tasmannia lanceolata | reverse complement strand
TCCTATGGAGCTGATTTTATGTACACACCATATCTAAGTAAGGGCCTTTCAAATGAATGCTTTGGATCATCCTAATAATGTGGGCCCACATGTGTTTGGGCCCTCAAGCTCATATAAGCTATATGAGCTTCAAGCTCACAATCATTTTCCTCATATATATATATATATATATAGTTTTTGTTTTTTTCTAATTTTGCCCTTGGCCAACCTAAACCGAGCTGACCCAAGGACAGAAGGGTGGCATAAGGTTTGAGTGATTTAAAGGAGAGTTAGGTTAGGGTTGACACTCATCAACCTGATCTTCAGGTTGGGCTGGGTTAGTGTTGAGGTACCATGGATTGGGTTAGGGCTGGGCTGGCTTCAACCCAACCCGACCCTGACCAATTGACACCCTTAACAAAATGGGAGAAAATTCGGAAAAAAGGGTTTTCTCTAATGAAGACATGATCATTATTCCTCTTTAGAACATATATCCTTTTGAGTTTGCATGCATGGAAGAGGAAAGTTTATGGCATCGAACCTTTCTTCGATCTTCCCCGCCCTGTCCTACAACGCCTTGGATAAGGGTGGTCTTTGCCACCAAGAACAGGTCTCGAAAGGTCATCGCTCTTGTCAGGGTTTCCTAGATCATTGTATCTGTCATAATCGTAAATCCTCTCAAAGGTCTTACGTTCTCCTTCTCCATTGCCTCGTAGAGTTTCCAATTCCTTCTCCCTCAGCCGCTTCAGACCACTTGGTGTCTGTGATGGCAAGTAAGACTGTTCCACACACAAATACACGTAAGTACGTAAAAATACTGTTGCTGAAATGGTTGAAAAATTGTATTTCAAAATTCAACCCATATCTTTAGGTAAAAGGTTTTTCCAGGTAAAACATTTCATCAAAAGATCTTGAAAAGTTTGGAAAAAGATACTAAGACATGAGCTTGTGTTCTTGACACCTTGTGTCAGGTTCATAAAATGGCCATGTCCACTGAAGTAGAGATATGTTGGTCAATTTGTAAAAAGATGGGGGTATTTTTGTCCAGAAAACATTGCCAATTAGTGCATTGTTTGTCGGTTGAATTAATTTAATAATTATTTTACAAGTTCGTGGGTGGTTGCTATTAAAAAGATAGTTGTATTTTTGTCCAGAAAACATTGCCAGTTAATGCATTTTTTGCCAGTGGAAATTCATTTGGGATCATAGAGAAAATCCTTTATCTCTAAGCTCTCTTTATTTTAAGGCTACTGATATTCCCACTACCATGTTTTGATATAACCAAACTCACCTTGTCTTTTTTACTTAACCAGTAATCAAATGCTAATACAATTCCCAAAAACTCTCACTAGCCAGTTGTTTTTTAAAAAACAGGGTGAGTTCATCCCATTTTCAAAACATGGTAGTGATATTAGTCAATTTTAATAATTGCTTTACAAGTTTGGTGGTGGTTGCTATTAAAAACCAATTTCTTATTAATCTTTTTCTTTAATTAGTTTTAGGTGTTTATTTCTTAGTAGGTGCTATTGAACAGCTGTGTTAAACAACCAATTACTCTTAAAGCTTAACCTGTCAGAGTTAGTGTTCTTTAATCATTTATATATACTTCAACACTCCCCCTCAAGCGTGGCCCCTTTTTTTTGGGTTCATCGTACTCATGGATTTTTTACAACTCTATAAGTTGTTGGGTTTGGAGCCCAAGACCTGCCGTGAGGCAATTGCTCTGATACCATGATACCATGTTAAACTTTTATCATTTATACTTCAATAAGTTGCAACTAGAATAAAATAGAGCTTCTTCCTGCAAATATGCTAAGTGATGAGAGAGAGAGAGAGAGAGAGAGAGAGAGAGAGAGAGAAAGAGCAGACCTTGCTACCAAAGAAGACCCTCTTCTCTGGACTAGCGGTCTTGGAATGAACCCATGAATTGCATGTAAAATGAAGAGGTCCGTTGGGAAATCCGGAGAGAACAATGTCTTTAAAGTACATCTCCTTGTGGTGCTCATTTGTTACAAAAATACCTCCAATTTCACCAAAATTCTTCTCAACCTCGAAATCAGCCTCATATTTCACCTCATCATTCGAATGACTCAACTTTGACCTATGTGCCTCTGCCTTAATTGTATTCTTCTCCAATCCAGTTCCTTCAAAATAAATAAATAAAACAAATTTTGTCTAGACCATGAAATCAAATTGCAGATTAGGAGTTCAACAGTTATGTTTTTCAAATAGTTATGTATAGTGCAAGAGGGTGCACAATTTAATGATTAGAAGCATAAATACCATAATAATAATTTGGCCTAAGAAGAATGAGTTCAAATTGAACAGAGATGGTGCTTCCAAAGGCAATCCTGGTTTTGTGGTGGAGGATTTATAAGAAACCATAAATGTGAGATTTTATTTGCTTTTTCTCACTTTTATGATAATGGCACTAACTTGTAGGCAGAGACTAGAAGTATGTTGGATGAGCTGAGGTACTGTAAAGTATTTGGCCTATCTAACATTTGGCTGGAAGCAGACAATTAAACCTCGATTGATAAGGTTGTTGACAAGAAGGAATCCCCATGGTCCATTAAATATTATTGACAGGAACTTCAATCTTTGGTTATAGAGTTGAGGCCAAAAGGACCGGCTCTTTGGGCATTCTAGGTATATATGTCCCCCTCTTCTACTTTTTTATTCCCTCCCATGGTCACTCGTCTGAGTTGACTCGTATTTGACTCACTTTTCGAGTTGAGTTTTCATTTGAACTATGTGGGTGGTGGCTAGTCTAGGTACAAATTGCTATCCAACCGTCACTGTTATGGTTGTACAAGATTCAGCCTCGGTACCCACATTTGCTACTCCAAATGGTCCAGAATGAATGGAGTTTGTGGTTGGGAAGACACCAAAAGCGCATCATTCGCTCCCATTAAAATGTGCTGCATCTCATCCATTTACGAAACCATTATTTGTCTTCATTTGTACACCAATATTCAAGATCTATCTGTATTACAGGTAACGACAACGTTGTCATAATCTACCTCACACACTTCATCTGTTCTTTTACCCTATTTTTTGAATGAGAAAGATGTTTTACCAAAGATTAAGAAGATTTTTCATGAGAAAGTCAGCAGAAATTTAAAAAAAAAAAAAAAAACAATCACAGGTTAGAATAGTCGGACTAATGAGGCACGACGCAGCCATGTGTGCGCCGCTCCCAATAATTTTGCCCCTCAAAAAAGGGAAGTGATATTTACGCCCTTTTGATCACCAGGGACACCCAACGCCAGTGTACGTGGCAATCAAGGCCATTGGATTTTTTTTTACGTCAAGTACATGAGCCCCCTTTTAGTCATTGATACACTGGCGCCAGGTGTCCCTGGAAATGAAAAGGGGCGTAAGTATCACTTCCCATCATGGTACAATATATTTTGGCTTCTGATATTCACACATTCTCATCTTGTCTTTTATTATTTAAACAGCTGTCAAAAGGTTATTAAATTCACTAAAAAGCTTTAATAAGGCAATTAAAAAAGAATAGACAAGCTGAGTTTGAACAGTGATTAAAACATGCTAGTGTCAATATCAGTAGCCTATATTTTTATGACAAGTAGTAAAGTAACTTTTCCTGTAGCTTTGCCGTGAACTAAGATCCATCCAAACAAAGTTTCTAAGCGAAAAATTAAATAAGTTTTTGGCTGATTTCTATGCAACGTTGCATAGAAATCAGCAAGACCACCTTGTAATTCAGTGATTTTTCGAGTAGGATCTTTTTGAATTGCAAGAAAAATATTTCTTGTGAAAAATTTCTTCCTGGATAAATTATTTCATTTCCACAATTTAGAGGGAACTGATATGGTTATGACTTATTTAGAGGGTTATCATTATAAATTGAAGGTCTCTTCAAAATAAAACTTGAACTGATGCGGTTAAAGTTACTTCTTTAATTTTCATAAAAAAGCAAGAAACTCTGGAAAAGTTTTTCTTTTACGAACTTTTCCAAAGAAATCCAGCAATCCAAACATGGCCTTACTCTCCCTTATTTTGGTAGAGAACCTATCCATAACCTTTCATTTCTTGCTTAGATTTTTCCTACATATTTATTTCCCAACCAGTTCAAAAATTCTTATCCAACGGTCACTGGTAGTTCTTTTTCCTAATGATCAGGCCCTGGACCCAACATTTTCCACTTGTACGTGATCCTTTCCATTGACCCAATAGGCAACCATGAGCCCGAACTGCTGGGGTTGGTCCCATCTCATTTGGATTATCCTAGCCCTTGAATGGAAAGGGATTCTCCTAAGCGTTGATCTAACAGATATGGTGTTCGTCCAGGATGGGCTATTCAAGCTCTAATATATGTAAGATTTTAATTCCTCCATGTTAGGAGATCAACGAATCGAACGGGCGGATCGGCTTTCCCAGGAGATTTTAATTATTTTGACAAAAATTCAATGATAATAATAGTATGAAAAATCTCTGAAAAAAACTATACTGAGGAAAGAGGGGAAAGGAGCCAAAATTTTGTTCTGATAATCACTTACTTGGATCAAGCTCGCTGCTGACAAGCTCGAGAAGAAGAGATTTACCAAGCAAATCGCTTATATCATCGAGGCCACGATCCCACCCTACGTCTGTAAGGGAGCCGCCGATGGTTTTCTTAATGGTGACAACGGCGTTAACACTGACAGTCGTCCGTGCTGTGGTGGTCCCATCTAGGGGAGCATTGCTCACGGCTTCACAGCGAATGCTACCGGATTTTGGTCTCCGGTTACGGAAAATGAGTGGGGAGAGTTGGGAAATAGATGCAGGCGTCCAGTAATGGGAAGTGACGGAGCTATGGAGGAGGATGGGGGAGGGAGCAAGGGGAGATGGGTGGAGCTGAGACTTCAACATTTTGGGTGTAGTAAGGGTTAGGAAATATGAGGAATGGGTTGTGCAATTTCACCTTATATAAAAGAATTCTCTCTCTCCTCTTTCTACAAAAAAAAATATGTACATGAGTTTCATGAGGTATAATTGTGGTGGAATACAATTGGATATTGCTAACCTCACCTCGGATTACTTTAAGCAACTCTCTCTCTCTCTCTCTCTCACCCACCTTTTTTAATGAAAATCAGTACATTAAAGCATGTGATTCTTCTGAATTGGGCTGCAACTCGAGCCGGGTTTTACCCGACCCGCATCGACCCGACCCGAAAATAGCCTGGGTTGGGTTCAGGTTTCTCGGGTTTCGGGTCGAGCCGGGTTGGGCATCCAAAAGTCCGCATGAATCTCAAGTCGAGCCGGGTTTGAAGGGGCCCGACCCGACCCTAGTCACATAAGTTATAGTGTGTTTTTTTTTTCATTTGTTAGTTAAAAGTTAAAAGTAAAAACCCACGCACGCACTGTTATAGTATGTGAGTGTAATTTCTGCTTCTATGAGTTGAGTTGAGTTGATTCAAGTGTTTGATTCAGCATTGATTGATTGTAATTACAGCATTGTTTGATTACAACATTGTTTGATTCAAGTGTAATGTGAGTGTAATTTCTGCTTCTATGAGTTGAGTTGCCTTGCCAAACAAGAGTTTTCCTTAAAAAATTATGTCAACGTGAAAAAACCCAACCCGACCCGAGATTTATCATGGGTAGGGCCGGGTTTGGGAATCATGGGTTTTCCGGAAAAAAAACCCGACCGGAGATATTTCTCGGGTAGGGTTGGGTTTTCCAAAACCCGACCCGCCCGACCCGAGTTGCAGCCCTACTTCTGAAACCTCTCTCTCTCTCTCACTCACACACACTGACACACACAAGTACACAGCCTCCTCTTTTCTTTTTTTTTTATGAAGAACAGTACATCAAGGCATGTGATACTTCTGAAACGTTCAATAGTAATGGCTATATTTTAAAAAGTTGCTAAATTACTTTAAGCGTCCATGCCTATTTCTCTTGTTTGGTAACTATATCACAATCAGTCAATCATTATCATCTTGCATAAATATAAATATAAGATGGTGTTTTTATATGGTGTCAGCCCTTGAGGTCCCTTATTTTTTAGAACCACACAATTGGATGGTCCAAAGTGTCCATGTGATGGACCACAACGAAAATAGATTGTGCCCAAAAAATCAATTCTATAGGATAGGAGGACTAAGATCCTACTTTGGTTTATTTGCAAAAACAGGCTTCTAGTTTGACTATTCACAAATAGAGTCATCACATTTGAGTGAATTTTGCAAATCAGTTCATACCATCAATTTGTGACCAAAACATGCATGTTAGATTTTTGTTACTCGTAAAAAGACCAAAATGTCCTTTTATACCTGAAAAGGGCGAGCATTACCTTGTAAAATGACCAAAATACCTGAGATGCTCAAGTATATGTTTTGATAGGGTTGGTCCCACCAAATCAACTAAAACCCATGCATTGGGTAGGGCCCACCATTTTACTTACTACGACCTCCACCCGAGCCTGTTTATAGGGTGGGCCCCACCATTTTACACCTCAACTTTTGATGGGGTGGGAGCTTAGCACAAGCAAAAAATGCTAGCACATAAAGAAATGATCTTTCCCACACCCTTTATTCAAAACGTATCATTGAGGGTCATATTTATGTCTTTTCACATATAAGGATACTGTGATCTTTTTACGAGTCAAAAAGAATCTCGGCTATTTTGGTCACAAATTGATGGCATGACTTGATTTGGAAAATTCACTCAAATGTGATGTCTCTATTTGTAAATTATCAAACTCCATCAGATCATCCTAACCCTTCAATCTATGGACGAACCTTCAGCTGAGGGGGCCTACCTTAAACAAATTGAAACTACAAGGGTGTATTTGTCATGTTTTAAACTATAGGGGTGGAAGTGGATGTGTCAGAAACTAGAGGGGGTATAAATGTAATTATCCCTTTAACTTTTAACTAACAATAGAAAAAAATGTATATACTATAACTTATGTAACTTGGGTCGGGCCCCTTCAAACCCGGCTCGACCCGATATTCATGCGGGTTTTTGAATGTTGAACCCGGCTCGACCCGAAACCCATGAAACCTGAACCCGACCCAGGCTATTTTTGGGTCGGGTCGATGCGGGTGGGGTAAAACCCGGCTCGAGTTGCAGCCCTACTTATCTGTCTGACCTGAGCTGGTCATCTTCTCGGTCGAATATAACATTATCTTCAAACCTAAAAAGGGGAGATGATATTTTCACCCCCTGCCGTACGTGCACACCCCCTTATGACGTGAAAAGTGGGCAACCAACTTTATGTCAAATCACGTTATAAGGGGGTGTGCAAGTACTGCAGGGGGTGGGAAATGATATTTTCACTCCCCCTACAGTAAGCAGTCGCTACCCTTTTCAAAAAAGGTGGAAATGTTGAGATACTGTGTGGAGATACCAATTTGAATAATTTAAAATAAAAATAATTTCTAGAAGCTAGTATCTTTAATCATCAAAGCATGTGCCTCATTGCACAAGTGGCATGAGATACAAATAGTTGAACTTTTAAACGATACTTTCTTACCAAATATGTTCAATACGCATCACGAGATTCTCATGGCTGATAATGATATCAGCACTTTCCCCACCCACCTCGTCTACCTCCCACTGTTTCCTTGGACCGGTGCCTATTTTTAAGTAAAATCAGGTTGGGTTCTCGTATAGGCCTACTTATGTAATTAATGATATGGACAATGGAGCAAAATTCACCACTATAAGAAGATTCCAACTCAATAATTTGTTGTTATTTAAGGAACGGATGGCAAAACAACAACAACAACAACAAATAAGTGTGGACCCGCACCCGGCCCGTAAGGGCCGGGTCCACCCGTGGGTCACCCGTATGTTAAAAGAAGTTTTGATGGACTAATGGCTGGGTTTAAAAACAATTTTTTATTGCACAGTTTTCCACCTCCAATTAAGTCCAGTAGAGAGAGAGAGAGAAAGGACTGACAAAAACAACTTTTTATTCCACAGTTTTAGCGCAGCACAGTTTTTTATTGCACAGGTTTCTAAAAATAATATTTTATTGCACAGTTTTCCACTTTCTCGTCCAGGAATTTAAGACGGGCACCTGCGGGTCCACCCGGCCCGGACCAGTTTTGACGTGCCGAGTCGACCCACGGGTCCTAGTCACTTTCTGCGTAGACTTTGATTGGAGGAACAAAAAATAAGTACCAAAAATTCAGAACTCTTGGGTCCGGTTCGGGTGGTAGGTTTCCCAAGGCCTCAAACCTAACCCAACAAGAAATTAAATCGGGTTGCTTTTCCCAACCCAATCTGAGGTAATGCCAAACCAATCCGAGCCCTTCAGGGTCGGATTGATCCAAACTCAAGATGCACCCCTAGCTAGCTTATATTCGTATTCGTCCACGAGTACATTTTTATGCATGTATATCCATAGCAAGGCTTAAATGATTTGGAACTGTTAGGTCTAAAATTGGTAACAGGTTATGGTAGGGCTGGAAGGGCTGATCTATAAGAAACCATAAATGTGAGATTTTATTTGCTTTTTCTCACTTTTATGATAATGGTACTAACTTGTAGGCAGAGACTAGAAGTATGTTGGATGAGCTGAGGTACTGTAAAGTATTTGGTCTATCTAACATTTGGCTGGAAGCAGACAATTAAACCTCGATTGATAAGGTTGTTGACAAGAAGGAATCCCCATGGTCCATTAAATATTATTGCCAGGAACTTCAATCGTTTGGCTAACTAGGACCACCTTAAGATGCGACTCCACCTTAAGATGCGACTCTTTGGGCGTTCTAGGTATTCGATATATGTCCCCCTCTTCTACTTTTTTATTCTATCACTAACACTAATCTCTAGGATTTGCCGGTCGTGTTGAATTAATATAATATAGATTAGTATATCTAATTAAATATCCATGCATTAATAGGAAGATTCCCTCCCATGGTCACTCGTCTGAGTTGACTCGTATTTGACTCACTTTTCGAGTTGAGTTTTCATTTGAACTATATATGTGGGTGGTGGCTAGTCTGGTACAAATTGCTATCCAACCATCACTGTTATGGTTGTACAAGATTCAGCCTCGGTACCCACATTTGCTACTCCAAATGGTCCAGAATGAATGGAGTTTGTGGTTGGGAAGACACCAAAAGCGCATCATTCGCTCCCATTAAAATGTGTTGCATCTCATCCATTTACGAAACCATTATTTGTCTTCATTTGTACACCCATATTCAAAATCTATCTGTACTACAGGTAACGACAACGTTGTCATAATCTACCTCACACACTTCAAGACCAATCAATATTATAGTATGGGATTTTCTAGGCAAATTTGAGGAAGCCATTTCGTGGCTCACTTTTGCAGGAGACAACAGCTGTTAGTAGACTTATATTAGCTTTAGGAAGTCGAGATTTAGGGGAGTCATTAGATTTGATCAATTGGTTAGGTAGAATTTTATTTGGAATAGAAAGTTAGTAGTCTATGTGGAAGAATTGTTTGCAGGATTGACTTTACGGTGGAGGATTTATAAGAAACCATAAATGTGAGATTTTATTTGCTTTTTCTCACTTTTATGATAATGGTACTAACTTGTAGGCCTAGACTAGAAGTATGTTGGATGAGCTGAGGTGCTGTAAAGTATTTGGTCTATCTAACATTTGGCTGGAAGCAGACAATTAAACCTCGATTGATAAGGTTGGTGACAAGAAGGAATCCCGATGGTTTTCTTAATGGTGACAACGGCGTTAACACTGACAGTCGTCCGCGCTGTGGTGGTCCCATCTAGGGGAGCATTGCTCACGGCTTCACAGCGAATGCTACCGGATTTTGGTCTCCGGTTACGGAAAATGAGTGGGGAGAGTTGGGAAATAGATGCAGGCGTCCAGTAATGGGAAGTGACGGAGCTATGGAGGAGGATGGGGGAGGGAGCAAGGGGAGATGGGTGGAGCTGAGACTTCAACATTTTGGGTGTAGTAAGGGTTAGGAAATATGAGGAATGGGTTGTGCAATTTCACCTTATATAGAAGAATTCTCTCTCTCCTCTTTCTACAAATAAAATATGTACATGAGTTTCATGAGGTATAATTGTGGTGGAATACAATTGGATATTGCTAACCTCACCTCGGATTACTTTAAGCAACTCTCTGTCTCTCTCTCACCCACCTTTTTTTAATGAAAATCAGTACATTAAAGCATGTGATTCTTCTGAATTGGGCTGCAACTCGAGCCGGGTTTTACCCGACCCGAAAATAGCCCGGGTTGGGTTAAGGTTTCTTGGGTTTCGGGTCGAGCCGGGTTGGGCATCCAAAAGTCCGCATGAATCTCGGGTCGAGCCGGGTTTGAAGGGGCCCGACCCGACCCTAGTCACATAAGTTATAGTGTGTTTTTTTTTTCATTTGTTAGTTAAAAGTTAAAAGTGAAAACCCACGCACGCACTGTTATAGTATGTGAGTGTAATTTCTGCTTCTAAGAGTTGAGTTGAGTTGATTCAAGTGTTTGATTCAGCATTGATTGATTGTAATTACAACATTGTTTGATTACAACATTGTTTGATTCAAGTGTAATGTGAGTGTAATTTCTGCTTCTATGAGTTGAGTTGCCTTGCCAAACAAGAGTTTTCCTTACAAAATTGTGTCAACGTGAAAAAACCCGACCCGACCCGAGATTTATCATGGGTAGGGCCGGGTTTGGGAATCATGGGTTTTCGAAAAAAAACCCGACCGGAGATATTTCTCGGGTAGGGTTGGGTTTTCCAAAACCCGACCCGAGTTGCAGCCCTACTTCTGAAACCTCTCTCTCTCTCTCACTCACACACACTAACACACACAAGTACACGACCTCCTTTTTTTTTTAATGAAGAACAGTACATCAAGGCATGTGATACTTCTGAAACGTTTAATAGTAATGGCTATATTTTAAAAAGTTGCTAAATTACTTTAAGCGTCCACGCGTATTTCTCTTGTTTGGTAACTGATGGGGTCCGGACTCAGCACTGATGGAATCCGGACTCAGCACTGATGGGTCCGAACTCAGCATCCAATTGGCTGCTGGCACGTGGCCCTCACAAGGACCGTTGGAAGGCCAACACCTGTCCCTACTAGGTATGACACCTGGACCAATCAGGGACTTCCACCTGCCCTCCTTAGGTATGAGACCTGGTCCATACAGAGGCCACCACCTGTCTTGGACAGGTGGCTCGGAATCACTATAAATAGCCTTCACTTGTGAAGGTGAGGGATCTGAGAATCAAAACTCTAAGCTTTTGCTCTGACATTGCTCTGCACTCCTGCTCATACTGACTTGAGTGTCGAAGCGCCCGTCCGGAGTATCACTCCGGGTTGGTCCTCTGACCTTTTTCTTTCTTGTCTGTACCCTTGTGCAGCGCAGGACTCCACCAGCCCTTCAGTCGTGACTTGTTAGCTCGGACCATCCAGCCCTACCATAACCTGTTACCAATTTTAGACCTAACAGTAACTATATCACAATCAGTCAATCATTATCATCTTGCATAAATATAAATATAAATATAAGATGGTGTTTTTATATGGTGTCAGCCCTTGAGGTCCCTTATTTTTTAGAACCACACAATTGGATGGTCCAAAGTGTCCATGTGATGGACCACAACGAAAATAGATTGTGCCCAAAAAATCAATTCTATAAGATCGGAGGACTAAGATCCTACTTTGGTTTATTTGCAAAAAACAGGCTTCTAGTTTGACTATTCACAAATAGAGTCGTCACATTTGAGTGAATTCTGCGAATCAGTTCATGCCATCAATTTGTGACCAAAACATGCATGTTAGATTTTTGTTACTCGTAAAAAGACCAAAATGTCCTTTTATACCTGAAAAGGGCGAGCATTACCTTGTAAAATGACCAAAATACCTGAGATGCTCAAGTATATGTTTTGATAGGGTTGGTCCCACCAAATCAACTAAAACCCATGCATTGGGTAGGGCCCACCATTTTACTTACTACGACCTCCACCCGAGCCTGTTTATAGGGTGGGCCCCACCATTTTACACCTCAACTTTTGATGGGGTGGGAGCTTAGCACAAGCAAAAAATGCTAGCACATAAAGAAATGATCTTTCCCACACCCTTGATTCAAAACGTATCATTGAGGGTCATATTTATGTCTTTTCACATATAAGGATACTGTGATCTTTTTACGAGTCAAAAAGAATCTCGGCTATTTTGGTCACAAACTGATGGCATGACTTGATTTGGAAAATTCACTCAAATGTGATGTCTCTATTTGTAAATTATCAAATCACGTTATAAGGGGTGTGCAAGTGCTGCAGGGGGTGGGAAATGATATTTTCACTCCCCCTACAGTAAGAATTTCAATAATTTAAAATAAATATAATTTCTAGAAGCTAGTATCTTTAATCATCAAAGCGTGTGCCTCATTGCACAATTGGCATGAGATACAAATAGTTGAACTTTTAAACGATACTTTCTTACCACATATGTTCAATACGCATCACGAGATTCTCATGGCTGATAATGATATCAGCACTTTCCCCACCCACCTCGTCTACCTCCCACTGTTTCCTTGGACCGGTGCCTATTTTTAAGTAAAATCAGGTTGGGTTCTCGTATAGGCCTACTTATGTAATTAATGATATGGACAATGGAGCAAAATTCACCACTATAGGAAGATTCCAACTCAATAATTTGTTGTTATTTAAGGAACGGATGGCAAAACAACAACAACAACTACTAAGTGTGGACCCGCACCCGGCCCGTAAGGGCCGGGTCCACCCGTGGGTCACCCGTATGTTAAAAGAAGTTTTGATGGACTAATGGCTGGGTTTAAAAACAATTTTTTATTGCACACTTTTCCACCTCCAATTAAGTCTAGTAGAGAGAGAAAGGACTTACAAAAACAATTTTTTATTCCACAGTTTCTAAAACAATATTTTATTGCACAGTTTTCCAGTTTTGACGTGCCGAGTCGACCCACGGGTCCTAGTCACTTTCTGCCATGTATACTTTGGTTGGAGGAACAAAAAATAAGTACCAAAAATTCAGAACTCTTGGGTCCGGTTCGGGTGGTAGGTTTCCCAAGGCCTCAAACCTAACCCAACCAGAAATTAAATCGGATTGCTTTTCCCAACCCAATCTGAGGTAATGCCAAACTGTCGGATGGGAGGTGTTATAACGCCCACATTGGTGTGCTTAAGCGGGGCCCAACGGGACCCAAACATTTAAACGAATGGGAGGTGTTATAACATATATATATATGAGGAATAAGATTGTACGCTCGACCGTACCTAAAGTTAGGTACGGTAGAGTGCCAAATCACATGGGTCCCACATTTTTGGTGAGCATCTAAACCATTCATTTGCAAGGCCCCATCATAGATAGGGTGCATACCAAAAATCAGCTCCATAGGATCATCCTAACCCATCCATTTGTGGAGGCCAAAATGGACAGACAGTGTTTGTCCACAAATCTGCCCATTTTGGCCTCCAGTTTTGGAGGGGTTAGGATGATTCAATGGTGCTGATTTTTGGTATGCACCCTATCTATGATGGGGCCTTGCAAATGAATGGTTTAGATGCTCACCAAAAATGGGGGACCCATGTGATTTGGCACTCTACCGTACCTAACTTTAGGTACGGTCGAGCGTACAATCCTTTTCCTCTATATATATATATATATATATATATATATATATATATATATATATATATATATATAGAGAGAGAGAGAGAGAGAGAGAGAGAGAGAACTGTTGGTGCGCTTAAGCGCACCATTTTTTGTGCCCTTAAGTTGTTATAACTCCTCCCATTGGTTCCTGTATGTGGAACCCAAACATTTAAATGAATGAGAGGCGTTATAACCACTTAAGCACACCAACACTTTTCTCATATATATATATATGAGAAAACGGTTCCTACACACATGTGTAGATAAGTTATCTACACACTAGCTTAAAATACAGTGGGGGCCACATTATTTGGGTGATCCAAACTATTCATTTTTAAGGTCCTCACATAGATAGGGTGTCCACAAAAAATCAGATCCATAGGATCATCCTAACCATTCGAACTGTGGAGGGAAAAAAAGGACTAATTTGTGAAGGTTTAAAGACATCCATTTTACCTCCACAAATCGTAGGGTTGGGATGATCCTATGGATCTGATTTTTTGTAGACACCATATCTATGTGAGGGCTTTTAAAATGGATGGCTTGGATCACCCAAACAATGTGGGCCCGCACTGTATTTTAAGCTAGTGTGTAGAGAACTCTCTACACATATGTGTAGGAACTGTTTTCTCTCTCTCTCTCTCTCTCTCTCTCTCTCTCTCTCTCTCTCTATATATATATATATATATATATATATATATAGGAAAATGATTGTGAGCTTGAAGGTCCTATAGCTTATATGAGCTTGAGGGCCCAAACACATGGGTCCCACACTTTTTGTGGTGATCCAACCATTCATTTGCAAGGCCCCATCATAGATAGGGTGTGTACCAAAAATCAGCTCCATTGGATCATCCTAACCCCTCCAAAAGCAGAGGGCAAAAATGGGCAGATTTGTGGCAAATGGTATCTGTCCATTTTGCCCTCCACTTTTGGATGGGTTAGGATGATCCTATAGAGCTGATTTTTTGTACACACCCTATCTAAGTAAGGGCCTTTCAAATGAATGCTTTGGATCATCCTAATAATGTGGGCCCACATGTGTTTGGGCCCTCAAGCTCATATAAGCTATATGAGCTTCAAGCTCACAATCATTTTCCTCATATATATATATATATATATATATATATATATATATATATATATATATAGTTTTTTTTTTTTTTATAATTTTGCCCTTGGCCAACCTAAACCGAGCTGACCCAAGGACAGAAGGGTGGCGTCAGGTTTGAGTGATTTAAAGGAGAGTTAGGTTAGGGTTGACACTCATCAACCTGATCTTCAGGTTGGGCTGGGTTAGTGTTGAGGTACCATGGATTGGGTTAGGGCTGGGCTGGCTTCAACCCGACCCGACCCTGACCAATTGACACCCTTAACAAAATGGGAGAAAATTCAGAAAAAAGGGTTTTCTCTAATGAAGACATGATCATTATTCCTCTTTAGAACATATATCCTTTTGAGTTTGCATGCATGGAAGAGGAAAGTTTATGGCATCGAACCTTTCTTCGATCTTCCCCGCCCTGTCCTACAACGCCTTGGATAAGGGTGGTCTTTGCCACCAAGAACAGGTCTCGAAAGGTCATCGCTCTTGTCAGGGTTCCCTAGATCATTGTATTTGTCATAATCGTAAATCCTCTCAAAGGTCTTGCGTTCTCCTTTTCCATTGCCTCTTAGAGTTTCCAATTCCTTCTCCCTCAGCCGCTTCAGACCACTTGGTGTCTGTGATGGCAAGTAAGACTGTTCCACACACAAATACACGTAAGTAGGTAAAAATATTGTTTCTGAAATGGTTGAAAAATTGTATTTCAAAATTCAACCCATATCTTTAGGTAAAAGGTTTTTCCAGTTAAAACATTTCATCAAAAGATCTTGAAAAGTTTGGAAAAAGATACTTTTTTTTTTTTGGGTAGGTATTGGAAAAAGATACTAGGACATGAGCTTGTGTCCTTGTCCTTGTGTCAGGTTCATAAAATGGCCCTGTTCGCTAAAGTAGAGATATGTTGGTCAATTCGGTTGAAATTCATTGGGAGTTACTAATGCATTAGGATATATATATATCCTAAATGCATTAGGATATATATATATCCTAATTCAGACCTCAGCTAGGTTTCATGGAAATGCTTGGAGAAAAGCGTATGTAGGGTATTTTTTCACGTTTTTGGGGGATTTTGGATGTGAGTGCATATGTGGTTTGTTTTTTTGGAAATTTTCAGTGTTTAGATGTTTGCATTCACTTTGGTTTTAGTGGTTACTAGTAAAAATGCACGTGCAATACATTTCGCGTAAGAATAACCACAAATTAAGTAATGGCCTAAAAATAGCTGTAAAACCTACAGAAGTGAACTCTATGCATTGAGATAGCCATAAGCAGAAATGAAATTTTTTTAATGATAAAGACCATTTGGCATGTGAATTGGTACAAACATTTAGCATAAGTAAACCCTAAGACAATGTGATTAAGAAGACTTCACAAAGGAAATTTATATTAATTAACCTACAATAAAGTTGAGAGCTTATTTCTTAGATGAATGCATATAAATAAAAGAAAAAGAAATAAATCGAAGAGAAAATGTAAGTATTGGCGTATAAATAAATAAAAGTAAAATTTTCAGAAGAAAAAAAGAAGAAGTATGAGAGACATAAATTTGCAAGTCACTGAATAACTAAATGATGTGTTAATATGAAGATGACAAATTAAGAAGAAAGTAAATATAAACTATAAAATATACCTTCTTAGTTTTGCCAAAAAATAGAGTTTCACAATCATTCATTGCCAATGCATTGACCGATTTTTTATCCCCTTTGGCAGAGATTGGACTGCATCTATGTCACTGAGATATGGTACAAATTGTTGACCACCTCAGCTCAAGCCGGGTTGTTTTGGATTTTGAGAAGCAATAGTGAGTCACCAATAATCAGTTTGTAACTCATAATCGGTTCTTCAAAACCCAAACCAAACAGGGACTAACAATTAACGAAGGGAAATGTTATCTGCACTACTATATCTTGATGATCACACTCCTCACTTTATTAAAGTACGGTATGGCCCGAACCATAGCATTATCCAAACCATCTATTGTGGACTGTGGAGATTATTTCAATGTTGAAAATGAAAAACACATATACAGAACTTCTTCAGATGGAACCCAAATTCGGGTTTCGGGTCGGATCGGGTTGATCGACAGCCCAACCCGACCCGACCCGATTTCCAATTCGGGTTGATTTTTCCTAACTCAACCCAACCCGATTTGCGAAAAAGCTTAACCCGACCCAACCCAAATTCAGGTTGAACCCGTCAGGTTCGGGTTGAACCCGACCCGCGTCGGAACATCCAAGTAACAACGATGGTTTCAAATTATATATAGTGATAATGTCCTCACTACCATATTTTGTAATGGCACTACTCACCGTATTTTGATGATCGCACTACTCAACTTCTATTATACGAAAAAGATTAGTTCAATTAACAAAAATTAGGTGCCAAACTTAGTAGTCCAGCACAAAAAAGGGTAGCTTGGCCCCAATCCCAATTGTATGCCACACAAACGTATAGTAGCATAAACATGTGGCAAGTGACTCAGAACCATGCGTACACATGTGAAGAGTGATATCCGGATCGTTGATTTGGAGTCCACTCCATTCTTGCCACATCCACCATAACTTGATAACTGTAGCTATTTGAGCCAATGACATTCTCTAAGGGTTTTCAAGAAGAGTATAGCCATTAATTTTTGTAACCACTTATTAAATGAATGGGATTTCAGGTCAACACAGGACTTGACTTTTAGGAAAGCACCTACGAAAGTTACTTTTGACAAGCATGGTGTAAATATCCGAATTTGCCTTCCCTTTTAAAATTCGTCCCCCATGTGAACCAAGGGTATTTTTATCATCAAGAGTAAAATTAGAATTAGGTGATGAGTAAAATTAGAATTAGGGCTCTTTAGAAAAGCCTATAAATAACCTTTTAAGGAGAATTGTATAGCTATTAAGAAACCCTAAACCGTTTTGCAACCCTAAGAAAATATTTACGTAGAGAAAGAGAGGAAGAGCACGATTTGAAAGGAGAAAATGCGAATCAAGGTAAGATCTATGTTCTACATAAGATTTGGCATGTTAAGAATCCTAAAACTAGGATCTAATGAGACTTATTATTATGATTTAGATTATTAGGTTTGGTGTAATGAATTGTATAAGAATTTAGAAATGAATCTATGGATCCCTAAGAAACTAAGAGTTGAGTTTTGGAACTCTAAGAATATAGGTTTGGGTTATGCCCTAAAAGCTTAGATTAAATGTAGTAATTAGATTTAAGGATTTCAGAGAGTGAAATTGGGTTTTATGGATTCCTCTCGTCAATATGAGTCTAACGGATTGTACCACGCGTGATTTGGAGTTCAAACGAATGAGTTATGGCCGTTTTAGTATAAAAAAGGGTGAAAATCGCATTTCGAGGAAAACTGGGTCCGAGCAGGGGCGGTCGACTGGCAAAAATGGCGGTCGTCCGACTGTATGTAGTTGGGCAAACAAAAATTTTTCGGGCGTCCGGCAAAGTTTCAGGACATCCGGCATAGCAGTTTTTCCCCCTGTAGTTTGAACTTCGAAAATTCATAACTTCTTCGTTCTTGTCCGTTTTCGACGCTCTTGTACTCTACGGACATGCTGGAAACACGTTCTTTCTGTTAAAAATAGTTTTAAAAGGTTTTAAAAACTTTATAAAGATGATAATTTCAAAATACTAAAAAGAACCATATGACAGTTTATTGATTCTTTTCCGATTAAGCACCAAAGAGTGTCTTGTGTCAGTGGAAGGATATATATGCCTGATATGAGCGAAATTAATGATGAAACTCATGGAGAATATTTATACTCTTGATTGTAGGTAGCTAAGGTGATTAAGAAAAGGAAAAGTTTTTATTATAAAGGTACGTAATTTCGTACTTCTTTAGTGATATGATTCGCCATTGAATGATATGCTTTTTTGATTTGTAACTCTCTATTCTCTTTAAATATGTGAAACTTATGATAACCTTAGCCTTTGATTTGGGTTTGCATGCTTATCCTTCATTAAACACAATCTATTGATTTTGTACTCATTGATAACCTATGACTTTTGCATTGAATATGTGACCCTTTTGATATACGAACCTTTTGATCATTTTATACCCAACTATTCTGGAAAATCTTATGGCACCATTGTGAACTACAATCTTTGGAACTTTGTATGTATCTTTGGACATTTTGTATAAGCGGACGCCTTTTGTGGAGGCTTAGGTTTATATGTGAACTATAAGGGCCTGCACCAATGGGAGTTATATGTTTGCTTTTGGGTCCCGTCAGTTGGTACTATTCACTGACCCTGTCGACATGTATATGAACTTAAAAACTAGTTTCGAACGGCAGGCAGTCGGGTAAAATAACATGCTTTTGGGGCTAAGTCGATAACCTTTGGGTGGTTTTGTACTTTTCTGATTGCTTTCAGTGATCTCTTAAGATTTTGTGACTTCTCTTAATGAGACCCTCTTTGATGTAACACTTTGAAACATGACTTTGTAAGCTTTGTCTCCCAGTTATTGTATTTGTATTAGTCACATCAAGTGAAATTTTTGCCATCTTTGTTTACCATTGATTCTCTTTATATAGCATGTTTTGACCGAACTTTTGTAGTGCGTTATTATGTACTGAGCTTTTCAACTGACTGTGGTTATATTAACATTTTCAGAGTTTGATGCTCGTGAGGTGAACGAGGAAGAAAAAGCTTAGTTTCATAAGCGTAGGAGTTTGGAGATTTTATTTTGCTTATTTGCTTTTGTTTCAGACAGTGAGTATTGGTAAACAAATGTGTAAGACTACGTCTATGCTTATTTATTGTGGTTCAGGGAAGAATTGATATTTGATTTGACTATGTGGAGTCCACATTACTTGAGACTTTGATATTCTAGTTATGGAATGCCAGGTTTATTTCTGTTATTACTTTGTAGCCTTGTATGCTTGTGGGATTGTAAAGTGAGCTCGTGTGGCTGGTCTAACATGCGGACGCTACGCGATGGACGCTAGCAAATCCCGTAGAAAAGGGATTTGCTAGCATCCATCGCAGATGGTCTGTTGCATGTCAGATGAGCCACCTCATGAATGAAGACAAAAGTTGTTGTAAAGTGAGCCTGTGTGGCTGGTCTGACATGCAACAGACCATCTGCGATGGACGCTAGATAGACATGGTACTTCCAAAAATTATATTTGCAAAATGTATCAAAAGATTTTTCTAATATATCAGTGGATAGAAGTTAGAACAACCATAAGACAGAACAAACCCCAATGCTACACCCCCATTCTCCCCGAAATTGAGAGAGCGAGAGAGATCGAGGTGGAGAAATTAAAACGCTGAATGAATTGAGCACCTCAGTTTAAATTAATTGAATGCAACTAAAGAAAGGGGCACTCGTTAAGGAGCATTTAAAGCACCTATTTTCATGTACCCACACTTTTATCCTCAAAACACATTTATTATTAGAGAACCGTTTCCCACAATTTCATTTCTATTAAGAGAAAACAACAAGAATACCCCTATGTCATAAAAGATAATAGCCAAAGTACCTTAACCCATTTTCCATGAGATTGAAATATTTTATTATTTTATATCAGATAAGTTTATTTTTGTCATTTTCATGAGATAGTGTATTTTGTCATTTTTATGAGATAGTGTATTTTGTTCATAGGATCGATGATCCTATCCTTCCAATCTATGCATTTTTTATTTATTGTGGTGTCCATTTTAAACTTCCTCAAATCAAAGGGTTAAGATCATTCTATGGAGAAGATTTTACGGGCCCACATTATCTACATTAGGGCCCAACAAATGAATGGTTGGATCACCCACCCAAACAATGTCGGCACACATATTTTTTTCATTTGTTGGGGGTGTGCCCAGAAAATATTTTTCAATCCTAACCTCGATCTATGTAGTTTTTTTTATATTGCGGTGTCCATTTTAAACCTTCTCAAATCAAAGGGTTATGATCAATCTATGGAGAAGATTTTATTAGAGAATAAAATTAGATCTAAATTAGAGAATAAAATCCGGTCCCAAGAAAATGAATGGTTGGATCACCAAAAAAATGCGGCCACCAGTATTTTTTCGGGTTGCACGTAAGTGCAGAGTCGTCCACCATGTAAATTGTCTTGCATTAGATAGGTCTTTTTTATTATTTTCTATAAGATATAAGTCTATTGGTCATTTTTCATGAGTGAGTGGTACTTTGATCATTTTCTATGAGATAGGGTCTTTTTATTTTTCATGATATATGAGTTTTTTTTTTTCGAAGAGATAGGTGTATTTAACACTTTCTATGAGATATAAGTATTTTTGTCATTTTTCATGAGATTTATGTAGGGATATTTTCGTTATCTTTTAGGAGATAAGGGTATTCTTATTATTTTGTCATGGTGGAGGTATTTTTGTAAAAACCAAAACCAAGCCTCTTTTGTTGAAATTGTAATTGTGGAAATAAAATCTCGACAACAAACGTTGCTCCAGTAATAAATGTGTTTGAGGATATATGCGTGGGGTGTTTGAGGATATATGCGTGGAGTGCATGAAAATAGGTGCTTTAAATGCTCCTTAACGAGTGCCCTTGCATTGATGGATCACCAATTTTTAGATATTTATTTACTTAAATAGTTGTCAAGGGCTAAGTCATAAAGTCGTCTATAATATCATTCAACCACCTTTAGCCGAATCCTCCCTCTTCTATTTGGTTAGTCATTATTAATAAAGAGTGCTAGCAAGATGCACATGAAGGTGGCCGGCAAGCACGGCACAGCACGGATAGCTACAGTGACGCGTACAGTGCCGGCACGGCACAAAGCAGCGGGCTGTGCCGGGCTTGGTTGGGCGGCCCGCTAGTCCGGTTCCCGCTTTATAAAATGTATTTTTTATTTTTGAAAAACCTGAAAATACCCCCTCAAAAGTTGCTTCAAACGGCTAGTTTGGGGGGGTTAGTTGCAATGGATTTACACGACTTTTAGCGGATTTGAGGAATTGGGCATATTATGAGTCGTGTGCGTCTTTTTTGGAGAACTCCAAAAATGGACGGTTAGTGGGACTGGCAAGTTCCTAAAAGTTTAATTCACTCAAAGTTCTCATCAAAGTTCACGAAAGTTGAAGAGAGACTAGATGTCCCCCACATTCGAAGTCAAAGTCTCTCACTGTACGTTAAGGAGAGTTAGCAAGAATTCACATGACCTTCAAAATCCCAAACACCGTATTTCAAGTTTGAGTTTTTTCCCCTGTTTTTGAGGGGCTTTTCATGTCCCCCTCAGCCACATCCTCTCAAGTTTCTTTCTCTCTCCACCAATCTCTCACTATTGGCTCCACTAATATTCCATGGAATAGTTTTCCAGGTCAACAAAGCATTCCCTAAGTAGAATATTCGAAATAAAAAAGGGAAGTACCAAACGTTTTAACTCTGTTTCCATCTTCTCCATACTTAAAAGAGGGTTGAGGTGGGAAAAAGTTATCTTAAACTTGTCGTTTTTATTTTAAAATTAGTTTTAATGGAACCATGGTTCAACTGGGTTTGAACTGTTGAAGATTGATTTTTAGAAGATTGATGTCCCGTCTTGAATTTTCTTTTGAGGCATTTAGACACAATTTGTTCTTTTCTTTAGCGCATTCTTTGTTGCTATCATGGGTCCTGAGGCACAAGGAGATTGTACTCGTTGGTATCAATTAGGTGGTCACCCCCATGATAACAAGTTCCAGCCTGCAATCTAAACTGAGGAGTTGCAACCATTTGCCTGGAGATGAAAGTCGTATGTACAGTTGAGAGAGAGATTCTCTCCGGATCCACAGTACAATATGGGTTCAAATAGCCAAAATAAGTCATACGAATAGAACCAACTTTGGTATTTAGCACTAAATAAAAACCTTGATACTATTATTGATCATTCTTTGCTTCAAAGGTCTCATTCTACACTCAAAAAGTGAATGCCTTACATTGCTAACCTTTTCATGTTAGTACAACTACTGAGGCTTGGCTATTTAGAAAGAGATTTCCTTGTTGAAAAAAAATAAATTATATATATATATATATATATATATATATATATAGAGAGAGAGAGAGAGAGAGAGAGAGAGAGAGAGAGAGAGAGAGGAAACTGTTGGTGAGCTTAAGCTAACCAAACTTATGGTGAGCTAGCTTGCCCATTCACATGGGGGCCCACTTTGTTAGGATGATCCAAACCATTCATTTGAAAGTCCCTTACATAGATGGGGGGTGTACCAAAAATCAGCTCCATAGGATCATCCTAACCCTCCATTTGTGGAGGACAAAAATGGACAGACACAAATCTGTCCTATTTTTGTGCTCCACAAATGGAGGGGTTAGGATGATCCTATGGAGCTGATTTTTGGTACACCCCCTATCTATGATAAGGCCTTGCAAATGAATGGTTTGGATCACTCCCCAAAATGTGGGACCCATGTGATTGGGCAAGCTAGCTCACCATAAGTTTGGTGAGCTTAAGCTCACCAACAGTTTCCTCATATATATATATATATATATATATATATATATATATATATATATATATAGAGAGAGAGAGAGAGAGAGAGGAAACTGTTGGTGAGCTTAAGCGCACCAAACTTATGGTGCACTTAAGCTCCCCAATCACATGGGGGCCCACTTTTCTGTGGTGATCCAAACCATTCATTTGCAAGGCCTTATGATAGATAGGAGGTGTACCAAAAATCAGCTCCATAGGATCATCCTAACCCCTCCATTTGTGGAGGACAAAAAATGGGCAGATTTGTGTCTGTCCATTTTTGTCCTTCACAAATGGAGGGGTTAGGATGATCCTATGGAGCTGATTTTTGGTACACCCCCATCTATGTAAGGGACTTTCAAATGAATGCTTTGGATCATCCTAACAAAGTGGGCCCCATGTGACTGGGCGCTTAAGCTCACCATAAGTTTGGTGAGCTTAAGCGCACTAACAGTTTCCTTATATATATATATATATATATATATATATATATATTTTTTTTTTTTGAAATTGTTTCCATCAAATATAAAATTTTCAACATTTTGTAACTCATTTTTCATGGAAATTATTTTGAAAAATAAATATTTTCCTTTTCAAGAAAAATTATAAACCTACTAGACCTTGGATTTTTTTTTCATTGAATATTATTTTCTATGGAATTATATAACACCTCATGTTTTGATATAGTGGAGTGTACCATCTCCACCTAAACCCGTGTATATGATGGGGTCCACCATTTTACACCTCATTTTTATGGGGCGAGGACCACCATATTTATGTGTGTGTAATTCAAAGACGCTAGAAATTTTGAATTATTCATGAATTTTTTTAAAGTTTGAAACCAGGCATAAATTATTTATAAAATAAAATAAAATAACCTGGCATAAAAGATTCTGAGATTATTTCAAGAATTTTTCTGTATATGGGAGAAATTTGTTACTCAGATCAAGGCCTGTAAAAGTTAATGAACAAAACAACCGCACTTAAGATAAACTCGACGAAAAATCAACAATCAAACACCCTTCCCATTTATTGTCGATTGTCCGACCCATTTCATGATGTGCTAATCATAAAATAAAGCAACAAGACGTTACAACAACATTTAGATTGCAATATAAAACATTTATATCACTGAAGCTTTAGTAGAAACGAGTACTATAATATACAGAATGCATTCAAAAGATTCATGTAGAAATATACAACATTTAGAGTTCTAAAGCCAGGTATATATGGCCAATATAATAAACACAATGAATAATTGCAGGAAAAGCTGAACATCAATTCAAGTATGGAGCAATCTCAAACAAATTCAAACCTCATAAGTAGCTTTACAGACTTGAGCTTTTCTCCCTTGCGATCACAAAGCGGCACAGCTCGGATCCCTGACCTCAACTCTGTTATAGGCAAACAAGTCTGGCCAGCAAAGTCATCCTTCTCAGACATATCATACTCATGCACTTCAATCCGAAGCAAAGCGAGTTCTGGAACAGTCAATGGGAACGTAAACTCCTCATCCCAAACAGGTGTCCAGTTATCCTCGATAGTTCTTGTTTTCTTCATTATGGTATCATCTGGTACTCCTGCTATCCCGACCTGTAGACAGATTGATTAGTGGATACATGCGTTACATTTTTGCACTATCCATGTTTTCACAACTTTTGTGGTGTGGTTCATTGATATTTCTCCCACACTTTCTGTTTTTCAAAAGTACTATACATTAATGGTGGCCCTATGCCGCTCTTATGAGTATAGTACATGAGAGACTGACAATCTTTCGCTCTTTCAATGAAAAAAAGGACTCTTTTGGCTTATAGATTGTTAGAAACATCAATACACGCAGAAATAAATGGACAGAATAAATCAGTAAAGAATGGGCACATATTAATTTGTCTTAACCAGTTTTGTTTAAAAGTCGACTACAATTTCAGTGAGAGATTGGTGGTCTACATTGTCCTCCTGAAGTAAATAGTACTTGACTAACCGAGCGCAGCTCATGGCAGTAGATAACCTTAAGAGCAACCATGGCGCGATGTGTGAGCAAAAGATTAGAGATTCATCATTTTACCCTTGCATAGAAGTCTGGTGGCGAGTATGCATCAAAGTGTGTTCGACGGAAATCCAAATGCCATCCATCTCCCACATATACTCTCACCTGTTTAGTAATAATGGAGCTCAAATCAGAGTTGGATATGCAAAAGAAAATACTCAGGACTCAAAAAAGTCAGTTCTGCGGGAAAATATTCACCCTCAATGTTTTCTTCACAGGAAAATGTTTCTGAGGATCAAAGACCTCAGTATTTGAATCAGTCTTCAACAGAAAATCAGGTTTTTTTACATAACCACACCCTCCATTGGCTCTGAACATTCCATGCATCAACCAGAGTGATCTTCCAAATCCCTGTCACAGAAAGACCCACTTGATTCTTTAATGATGCCAGCAAAATTATGAGAAATCATGTATGAAGTAAATGATTTGGTTCTGTAATTACTAAGCTTTAATGTAAATACTTTTGCTTAAACCTATGATGGTGATACTAATGCAAACAACACGGGTTTGATCTAAGCAGTCAAATATTACGCAAATGGAATCTTTTTCTATAGACTTTTTCTTTATGAAAGGATAAGGTAATGTATTGAAAAAGAAAAGATGAGATGACCGACCTCATCACAGGAAAAAAAAAACCCAGGAAACAACTCCAAATGCATCAAGTATCATCAAAAATTGTTTTTCGATTTTAACAATTGTTTAAATAACTTGAAGTGGCACAATCTTTTTCTTATTAATCATCATTTTTATTTAACTTTTTTGAAAAAAAAGGAAAGGAAGGAATCGTGGATGTCTAATTCATTGTTTCAGAAAGCGGATGTGGGTCAAAACGCAGCGAAAGCAAATCCTACTCAACTCGGCATGATGCGGCCGAGTACACGGTTGATGTGGGCGTAACTTAGGAGAGACCAAGCAGTTTTGATTGACTAGGGTAAAATGCGGACTCGGACAAGAATGCGGCTAAGGTAAAAGAGAGTTGACTCAGGCCAATCAGGATGACATGGGGAAGTGTTGAAACCATCTATGGTCCCTTGCATGTTTGGCATATTCGGCACCTCCTCCCATAATGAGTCACATCTCGGTAAATGGTAGGCCAAAAATATTTCTCTTTCACTAGAAAAATAGTTTTGTCTCTTCCAAAATGTCCTCCTAAACCTCCAGAATGTAGATCTTTAATAACATTCTCTCTAAGGGTGCATTTTGGAATGCAAAGGCGAATCCCCTAAAAGAGAATATCATCTAGGAGAAGATAATCATCATGCTTCCCTTGTCTACAAAGCTTCCAAATTTCACAGAAGTCTTCATCATTGGCATACATGTCTCTAATGGTGTCAAAACCTTCAAGTTGCACACTCATGGAATTAAGAAGAGCTACCCTTCAAGCTAGGCTAGTTGACATGAAAGAACACTTCGTAACTTTGGAGCTTAGAAGCAGGAATATTTCCTCGGGGTGCTGCTCCCACCTCGGAACCTCGATTCGGCACTCCTTAGGAAGGAGCTTCCAGGGAGCGCGACCCCAAAGGGACAGGAACCTCCCATGACGCTCCAAGCCTGCTTCTATTACTCCATAAGTCCCACCATCACCTACTTTCTTGCATCAAACTCCTTCAACTCTTCAAAGCACTTCATTGGAGCAAGCACAAAGGTTTGTGCATCTTCAGAAGGCACGAGGAATGAGTACACGGAAATGAAGATGGTTAGAAATTACTGCTTTTTTATGTACTTAAAATTTGAAAAATATATATGAAAATGGTTAGAAACTATTATTTTTTGATGTACTTGAATTTTGAAAGATATATAAAGAAAATATTACATAGACGCTCTCATGGCGCTCTCAAACTTGGACTCTTCTAGACCCCCACGCTTCCTCAGCCCCGCTCCCACCTCCGCCCCCGCACCCACACCCGTTTTGTACTTCTAAGCTTTGGAGTACTTGTAGTAAGAACTTACCCAACCATCTACTATTTTGGATCCAGCCACACCTTTAGAATATCCTTCCAATTCCTTGAGGTGGTGGTACGTGTTGGAAGCAGGTTTAAATGTTCCCCTCCTGTGTACATGGATTTCAACATATTGCTCACTCCAATCAATTCCCATTATGAATACTTTCAATCTAAATACACTACAGTAGCCCATGATACATACATATTAATCAATGTAAAGATGATTAAAATAGCTGCAAGTTGATGGCCGCCGTTCTAACTGGTCATTAATAACCTTCAAAACATACATGTAAATATGGATTTAAATTTCGGTTTCGGTCCCAATTTCGGACTTGACTGAAACCGAAATTTCGGCCGAAATTCGGTAAAAAATAATAATAATTAATTAATCATTTACAAAATTTCGGAAGTTTCGGCAGAATTTTCATAAAAATATTAGTTTTTTTTAAAAAAAATTGAATTTCTGACATTTCGGCCGAAACTTGGGAAATCCAAAATTTCGGATTTCAAGCAAATTTCGGTTTCGGTCCCATCTGAAATCGTACAAAATTTAAAACTATGCATGTAAAAGCAATGACAAGCAATGCAAACGTCCTATCTGTCAAAAAGTTTAATTTTTTTCATTCATTCAGACAGTTTCTAGCTGATCCGATTTCTTGACTTTTTTAGAACAGTTGCACCATCTATGACTTTGTGCAACTAAGGAAGCTAATATGAATTAACATATTGTATACTCATTCCAATCTTTTTTGAGAAGAAATGCATTCTCATGGAATATCTACTAGAGGCTAAAATATTCTAACAAGTACTTAATGAGATGAAATATAACCTGAACTGTATTTTCAGTTCTCTTAGCTGCCGTGAAGCAAAATTTCAGCAAGAAGTGACAGATGAAACTGAAGAGGGGTAAAAGCAAAAGGTTTACCATAATATATTCAAAAGAAGTTCAACTTTGAATTGCAACACAAGGAGACTACGCAAAAGGTTTACCATAATATGTCCAAAAGAAGTTGAAATTTGAATTGCAACACAGGGAGAGAGACTAACCTGCATATTAAATGCAACCATCTGAGCACCATGCATCCACGCAATTAGTGGGTTGTAATTCGAGGAGTCAACACGTGTACCCTTTGGGTATACCCTAAGCAAATTCCTTTGGGTGAACCTGAAAAGAAATGGCAATCATCACCAAGAACTTCAGAAATTTAAGCAAATGCTTGAACTATGAACCCCAAAATGCCAAGTGGAATCATAATCTATAATTGTACATTTGTACCCACATATGCACACAAACAAATCTCCATGACTGAACCTTTCGGATAAGTATATTAAATACCTGACAAGATCAGTTCCATAAGTGATTGCGATCTTCTCAAGTTCTACTTCACTCAAGCTGAGACGTTTAACTTTAGAGGGGTCCATTTTTAGCCAGTCTTTCACCCCACCTTTCTGTTTCCCAGCATGAATAGCAATTAGCCGCTTGTACTTCGGTGCTGACCTCTGATGCAACTTGTGGTCCCCATCCTCATGATTTTCCTCATCATGATTGAATTCACCCTGATCATGCTCATTCTGCTCGCAAGTTGCAAATTGGAAGAATTTAAAGAAATGGATGTTAATAGGTCGGATAAAGTGTACTATATCAATAGAATAACACAATGAATGTAACTTTTAAGTGCACCTTAACATCAGATACAGGTCCAACTTTAAGGTCTGTGACCTCCTTTCCCAATGCTTCTTCGTCAGCTTCCTTTCCAACTTTGGGTCCATCTTCCTTAAAACTTTTTGACTCAAGGAACTCTTTCGGTGGTTTGGTTGAAATAATTATCCGATGCTTCAATTGTTCTGGAGAAGGAAATTCCTGTAAGCAATCTGACTCCGGGTAAAACAGTATATCTCCAAATGTTTCGTGGACCATGTAGACAAAAAAAAAGCGTTCAATCATAAAAATGGTGAACTGAAAAGAAACTGGGTGGTAAGAGTCGAGAAAGAGAAAAATGAATCCTCACCTCAGCGACTTTAGCCTGAAGATCTGGAGTAACGTGGTCTTCCAGAGTTATAACGACAGGGTACGGAGATGCAGAGAAGGCATCCTCTTTTATGGACCTCAAACATTTGATTAGTTCCACCGGAGCAGTCAAAGTCCTAGAGTAATCCATTAATCGAAATGATTTTAAACAGAAAAAAGGTGATGCATATATAATACAAGCAAATCACTAGGAATCGAACAAAAGAAGGGGAATTGCTTTGGAAAATCAACAATCTCACAAAATACAAATTGAATTTTCACAATACAGGTAGAGAGAGAATTCAACAAAGCTACTTTGAGAAATAAATAAGATCTCACAAAATACAAATTGAATTTTCACAATACAGGTAGAGAGAATTCAACGAAGCTACTTCGAGAAATAAATAAGTAAACGTCGAAATTCAAACATATGCTCATGAGCACCATAAAAGTGAAACATGTAAGTACTTTCCATTGAATTTGCTGCAATTATGAATACATAAACAGTACCAAAAATCCTAAACCCACAAATCAGTCCAGTCTACCCCAATTAAGTTCGCTGCAACCCTTAGATAATCACTACGCAAAACTAATTTTTATTATGAGACAACGAACATCGAATTGGCAAGAAGAATACATTTTTCTGTCCAAATTTTACAAAAAAGACGAATTGCAACTTCTAAAGACAAACTAAAACTTCTGAAGGTATTAGAAAAGATGGCATGTTTCCTTTAAATTTTTCATTAAACTAATGATTCAAAGATAAGAAAAACTCATTTCCCCGCCATTCTTCCCCAATTTTATTTGCTTTGATTCTCAAAATCAAACAAAGAAATACAATTGAAGGTGATTAAGCTACCGTAAAACATTGATTGGAGCAGAAATTGGCAAATCAGACAAAGCATCCCTTTCCTTTTTTCTTTTCTTTTTGAGATATAGCATTTTATGTGTTCTAGATTTAGAGGTAGACCTGTAATAATATTGTAATCCATGCATCAATGATGTAACTATGGTAGACTAGTATATTTTAATGCTTTAACATTTTTTCCTTTTTCTATGTTTTTATGTTTCTAATGCAACATCATAAATGCATTGATTTGGCACTATATACATGGATAAGTGATGTTGACTGTTGAGTAGTTGCAGAATAGTAACATTTCATTATTTGTACTGTTTTTATTTAATTTTCCTACTTTTTAGTACTTTTCATTTTTCAAAAGGAAAATCATACACTCGGATGTGGAACCAGATCCATGGATACATGACTAAGTTCCAAATTTCGGATTTTGTATGGACTTCAGTCCCCACGAAAGTGGAAGTATTCTGTGGAAGCCTATAGAAGTCCATGGAAATCTTGTAAAAATCATAGAAGCTTAGGGAAGTCCATGGAAATTATTGAAATTTAAGATAAAACCTCAAAAAATACTAAAATAAGTACAAACATACACTTAGAAACAATCACATAAGCAAGACAACCATCCATAATGGTTTATCAAGATCAAACACCTAGTGACACGCATAAAACAATAATGATCATTTTAAGAATAAATATTTTTTGAAAATTGATGAGTGTGACATTTCTTTTACTGCTCAACTAACTCATCTTATTAATGGAATGGTACTAGTACTTTTGTGATATATGAGGCATTTTTATTATGCGGGTGCACCTCAAGGAATCAAACTTAGAACTGGACTTCGACTTTGGTGCCAATGGATGTCGACACAGGTCCGTCAAAATTGACACACATGTGAACAATTTAAACCTTATCAATGACATTAATTACTGGTAGATAGTGTCACTGGCAGTTGACAAATGTTAGGTGCAACCTAATTAAATTCTAGTTACTACTATATACAACAAGTAGACAAGAGTTTACATCACTACCTCCTTTGAGAAGCTTTGCACTTTCTCTCTTGCTCAGCATACCTCTAATATAGTTGTAGACAACCACAACTAGAGGAAGAGAATCTGTACAGGAACCCTCTATACCTTAAGTGTTCAATCCTGTTAAGAATCAAAGATCCTCATCTGTTATGTCTAATTTCTGGTATATTTAACGTTGAGAGCAATAGGTCGGTAGTTATCCAACTCCCATTTGATATTGGGAATAGTGAGTCATCTCCTTGCCATAAGAGGGTTCTATATCAGACCTGTATAACCTCTCCATCATTCCATTACCTTCAACAAAGATGCGGAAATGGAATTCTAAGAGTGAAGGGAACACTTATTTCATAAAAATTGACAGATGGAATTAGATCTATCACTTGGGCCAACACTGATAGATCACTAAAGTATAATTGAAACAACCACTATTATGTAAAAAATCATAACAAATCCAAAGGGAGGAACTGAATACCTTCACAATGTTCTGTACAAGAACCTCAAAATCACCTCATAAAGTGCTCAACAGGTCATGAATCAAACTAACTATTTTAAATCACAAGAGCTAAAGAACTATAAATCGTAAAAGAATCAAATTAGAAGCATGGAAATCCAATGCAAATCATATCATGAACAACTCATAGATGATTTGTAATTTGCCAAAACAGAAAGAAAGAAAAAAAACTTAAACAAATCCTAAACTCCACATAGGAGATATGAAGGACTATATATATAAACATAAATAAAAAATCGACTGGATGGGTGTATCCCTTCCTTCACATGAAAAGATTTATTGAAGTTTACTCGTTTGACAAACTAGTAGCTTGGAGAGAGAGAGAGAGAGAGAGAGAGAGAGAGAGAGAGAGAGAGGGTGTGTGTGTGTGTGGGGGGGGGGGGGGGGGGGGGGGGTTGCGCAAGGGAGAGAGGGAGAGCAAACCACATCACACTAACTTACATAAATGGATAATTCCATATATGGCCATGGACTGTAGACTATTACAAGAGGACATAAAAGTACTTCTATCCTTTGGCTTATATAGACCGCATAAATTATAGGTGCAATCACTAACATTGATGTCATTGGCTATGGCAATCCACAACTGAAAGAAGCTAAGTCTAGGTAAATTAATTAATATTGTTAATTATTATGTGTTTATATTATGTTTTAATTAGATTTGAAATTTTAATAAGGCATTGTTGAGTGAGTCAACTCTATTATTGCACTTTGCATGTATACACAAATTGGCAAATGATGTCCCAAATTGCAAAGATTTGCAATTCAAATGCTAATGTCAAACAAAGACAAAATTGTTTGAAGCACGGGCAGAACCGGAACCGCCTCTTGTTTCAAAGAGAGGAGGATAGTTCGATAGCATGAAAAAGGAACTAGAGTACTTTCAAAGACATACACTTCCAGAAGATAAACAAATTGGAGCATCAAAGATTGATTCATCTAGTGTTTCTCCACTACAACTTGAAGTTTCGAGTAAGGCATATTTTTGTAGTAAGTGCTTTTATTCACCCGTGCTATGAGACACTGATTGGTTCTATTATGTTTTAAGAGTGTTACCTGAACACACTCACTGGACTATTCGCCAGAGTAGAGCGCGAAGACTCTATCATGATCTAACGAATCTGACAGATAGGAGCTCATAGCTGTCCATTCTCGTGAACATAGGGAGTCTACGGGCCTTGATCAAAAGCCAGAAGCTTCGGCGAAGGGGTAGGTGTATAGAGGATAAAGTGCCGATTAGAGGGCGAGCGGAGCATAAATCCCATCTCACACAAGTACCCCCCCCCCCCCAAGCCTCTCTGAAAAGCTCGCTTGGTGAAAACCAGTGTTTAAAAACTCGTTGACAAGCCAAGGAACTTGCCAGAGTCGGCAAGGATTTTTCTTGGTCGCATTCTGCATTGCACCACCGCATTCCGCGTTTTGCCCTACAATCTCTAAAAACTCCTTTGACTCTCCCGAGTTATAACCACATTCTTGGCTGCATCTGCGCTTAGTCGACGAGGATTTTTCTTAGCCGCGTTCCGCGTCACATCCGTGTTTTTAAACACTGGTGAAAATGGTAAACACGGCAGCCCTTGGGCATAGTTGGGGTACCATTATCTCTCCTTATCAATTGAATCAATCAAGAATACAATCAAGCGTTTATCACCTTTGATCACTCCCGGCTCGTTTTCAGGGCTGTGTGGCTGCTCTTACGTGCAACAGACCATCCACAAAATGCCTTTTGTGATGGACGCTAGCAAATCACTCTCTCTCTCTCTCTCTATATATATATATATATATATATATATATATATATATATATATATATATAGAGAGAGAGAGAGAGAGAGAGAGAGAGAGAGAACGGTTTCTACACACAAGTGTAGATAAGTTACCTACACACTAGCTTAAAATACAGTGGAGGGCATATTGTTTGGGTGATCCAAACTGTTCATTTGATTGGCCCTCACATAGATAGGGTGTCCACAAAAAATCAGCTCCATAGGATCATCCCAACCCTACGATTTGTGTAGGTAAAATGGACGTGTATAAACCTTTACAAATCTGTCCATTTTTGCCTCCACGGTTCGAAGGGTTAGGATGATCCTATGGAGCTGACTTTTTGGGCACACCCTATCTATGTGAGGGCCAATCAAATGAATGGTTTGGATCACCCAAACAATGTGGGCCTCCACTGTATTTTAAGTAGGGCTGCAACTCGGGTCGGGCGGGTCAGGTTTTGGAGAACCCAACCCTACCTAAGAAATATCTCGGGTCGAGTTTTTTTCTTCAGAAAACTCACGATTCCCATGATAAATCTCGGGTCGGGTTTTTTCACGTTGACGCAAATTTTTAAGGAAAATTCTTGTTTGGAAAGGCAACTCAACTCATAGAAGCAGAAATGACACTCACATTACACTTGAATCAAACAATGCTGTAATCAAACAATGTTGTAATTACAATCAAACAATGCTGAATCAAACACTTGAATCAACTCAACTCATAAAAGTAGAAATTACAATAACATACAATAACAGTGGGTGCGTGGGTTTTCACTTTTAACTTTTAACTAACAATAGAAAAAAATGTACATACTATAACTTATGTAACTCGGGTTGGGTCGGGCCCCTTCAAACCCGGCTCAACCCGAGATTCATGCGGGCTTTTGAATGCTCAACCCGGCTCGACCCGAAACCCATGAAACCTGAACCCAACCCAGGCTATTTTCGGGTTGGGTCGATGCGGGTCGGGTAAAACCCGGCTCGAGTTGCAGCCCTAATTTTAAGCTAGTGTGTATGCCTCCATTGTATTTTAAGCTAGTGTGTAGATAACTTATCTACACATGTGTACAGAAACCGTTCTCTCTCTCTCTCTCTCTCTCTCTCTCTCTATATATATATATATATATATATATATATATATATATATAGAGAGAGAGAGAGAGACAGAGAGAGAGAGAGAGAACATTTCCCACACACTTGTGTAGGTAAGTTACCTACACACTACCTTAAAATACAGTGGGGGCCCACATTGTTTGGGTGATCCAAACAATTCATTTGAATGGTCCTCACATAGATAGGGTGTCCACAAAAAATCAGATCCATAGGATCATCCCAACCCTACGATTTGTGGAGGTAAAATGGACGTGTATAAACCTTCACAAATTAGTCCATTTTTAGCCTCCATAGTTTGAATGGTTAGGATGATCCTATGGATCTGATTTTTTGTGAACACCCTATCTATGTGAGGACCATTCAAATGAATTGTTTGGATCACCCAAACAATGTGGGCCCCCAATGTATTTTAAGGTAGTGTGTAGGTAACTTACCTACACAAGTGTGTAGGAAATGTTCTCTCATATATATATATATATGAGGAAACTGTTGGTGAGCTTATGCTCACCAAACTTATGGTGAGCTAGCTTGCCCAATCACATGGGTCCCACATTTTGGGGAGTGATCCAAACCATTCATTTGCAAGGCCTTATCATAGATAAGGTGAGTCTGTCCATTTTTGTCCTCCACAAATGGAGGGGTTAGGATGATCCTATGGAGCTGATTTTTGGTACACCCCCCATCTATGTAAGGGACTTTCAAATGAATGGTTTGGATCATCCTAACAAAGTGGGCCCCCATGTGATTGGGCAAGCTAGCTCACCATAAGTTTGGTGAGCTCAACAGTTTGCTCGATATATATATATATATATATATATATATATGCATGGGGTGTTTGAGGATATATGCGTGGGGTACATGTAAATAGGTGCTTTAAATGCTCATTTACGAGCAAAACCTCTAAAGAAAAGAAAAGGTAAACACTATACTATGCTTAAATAACGCAAACTTTAAAATAATGAATTGACTTGCCAACTTAATTAAGGGAAGAGTTTCCAAAGTGTCTACTAGAAAACCCAGACTTCATTCAAAGACACCATGAGAAGACAACGAAACAATATAAAGAACCAAAGGGGATGCTCTAGTGGGTGGAGCATAAATCGTTACACACATTTTGGGCCCACTTCATCAATCTGAACTGTCCCAGACTGGACCCTACCTGGCTTCCTTGGACAGTTCAGGGTCCAAAGTTAACTAACAGATGATTTTGGTTTGCTCATTTGGGGCCCACTTCTTCAATTACGTGTACTTTGCTTTGCTTTGTTCATTTTGTATTACTATTTTACAAAAGTAGTCGCCTGTTCCATGGATTGCTAGAAGGGCTCTGGGAGTTGCAGGGGTCCCACACTTTTTGTGGTGATCCAACCATTCATTTGCAAGGCCCCATCATAGATAGGGTGTGTACCAAAAATCAGCTCCATTGGATCATCCTAACCCCTCCAAAAGCAGAGGGCAAAAATGGGCAGATTTGTGGCAAATGGTATCTGTCCATTTTGCCCTCCACTTTTGGATGGGTTAGGATGATCCTATAGAGCTGATTTTTTGTACACACCCTATCTAAGTAAGGGCCTTTCAAATGAATGCTTTGGATCATCCTAATAATGTGGGCCCACATGTGTTTGGGCCCTCAAGCTCATATAAGCTATATGAGCTTCAAGCTCACAATCATTTTCCTCATATATATATATATATATATATATATATATATATATAGTTTTTTTTTTTTTTATAATTTTGCCCTTGGCCAACCTAAACCGAGCTGACCCAAGGACAGAAGGGTGGCGTCAGGTTTGAGTGATTTAAAGGAGAGTTAGGTTAGGGTTGACACTCATCAACCTGATCTTCAGGTTGGGCTGGGTTAGTGTTGAGGTACCATGGATTGGGTTAGGGCTGGGCTGGCTTCAACCCAACCCGACCCTGACCAATTGACACCCTTAACAAAATGGGAGAAAATTCAGAAAAAAGGGTTTTCTCTAATGAAGACATGATCATTATTCCTCTTTAGAACATATATCCTTTTGAGTTTGCATGCATGGAAGAGGAAAGTTTATGGCATCGAACCTTTCTTCGATCTTCCCCGCCCTGTCCTACAACGCCTTGGATAAGGGTGGTCTTTGCCACCAAGAACAGGTCTCGAAAGGTCATCGCTCTTGTCAGGGTTCCCTAGATCATTGTATTTGTCATAATCGTAAATCCTCTCAAAGGTCTTGCGTTCTCCTTTTCCATTGCCTCTTAGAGTTTCCAATTCCTTCTCCCTCAGCCGCTTCAGACCACTTGGTGTCTGTGATGGCAAGTAAGACTGTTCCACACACAAATACACGTAAGTAGGTAAAAATATTGTTTCTGAAATGGTTGAAAAATTGTATTTCAAAATTCAACCCATATCTTTAGGTAAAAGGTTTTTCCAGTTAAAACATTTCATCAAAAGATCTTGAAAAGTTTGGAAAAAGATACTTTTTTTTTTTGGGTAGGTATTGGAAAAAGATACTAGGACATGAGCTTGTGTCCTTGTCCTTGTGTCAGGTTCATAAAATGGCCCTGTTCGCTAAAGTAGAGATATGTTGGTCAATTCGGTTGAAATTCATTGGGAGTTACTATAGTACCCCATAAAATAATTGGAATCGCAACTCTTATTAATTTAATAATTATTTTACAAGTTCGTCGGTGGTCTATAATGATATATTGTTCAAATTCTAAAAAAGAGACAAGTGTTTCTGCGCACGCGCAGGCTTGCGCACAAGTGGCTTAAAAAGCCACCGATTGGTCACTTTTTTGTAGACCCCGCAGAGGTGGACCCGCCATACGAACCAATCAGTGGCTTTTTAAGCCACTTGTGCGCAGGCGCAAGTGTCCCTACGCACGTCCACATAAACACTTTTCTCATAAAGATAGTGGTATTTTTATCCAAAAATATTGCAAGTTAATGCATTTTTTGCGAGTTGAAATTCATTGGGGATCATAGAGAAAATCCTTAATTTATCTCTAAGCTCTCTTTATTTTAAGGCTACTGATATTTCCACTACCATGTTTTGATATAAGCAAACTCACCTTGTCTTTTTTACTTAACCAGCAGTCAAATGCTAATACAATCCCCAAAAACTCTCACTAGCCAATTTTTAAAAAAAAAACAAGGTGAGTTCATCCCATTTTCAAAACATGGTAGTGATATTAGTCAATTTTAATAGTTGCTGGTTGCTATTAAAAACCAATTTCTTATTAATCTTTTTAGTTAATTAGTTTCGGGTTTTTATTTGTCTACGTAAATAATTTCTTAGTAGGTGCAAGGGTTTTATTTCCCTTTTTCTATTCTTAGGGTCGACAATCAATTCAAAGGAGAAAGATAGGTGCCCGAATGAACAGCTGTGTTAAACAACCAATTACTCTTAAAGCTTAACCTGTCAGAGTTAGTGCTCTTTAATCATTTAGATATACTTCAACACTCCCCCTCAAGCATGGCCCCTCTTCTTTGGGTTCATCGTGCACATGGATTTTTTATAAATCCATAAGTTGTGGGTTTGGAGCCCAAGACCTGCCCAGAGGCAATCGCTCGGATACCATGTTAAACTTTTATCATTTATACTTCAATAAGCTGCAACTAGAATAAAATAGAGCTTCTTCCTGCAAATATGCTAAGTGATGAGAGACAGAGAGAGAGAGAGAGAGAGAGAGAGAGAGAGAGAGAGAGAGAGAGAGAGAGAGAGAGAGAGAGAGAGAGAGAGAGAGAGAGAGAGAGAGAGAGAGAGAGAGAGAGAGAGAGAGAGAGAGAGCAGACCTTGTTACCAAAGAAGACCCTCTTCTCTGGACTAGCGGTCTTGGAATGAACCCATGAATTGCATGTAAAATGAAGAGGTCCGTTGGGAAATCCGGAGAGAACAATGTCTTTAAAGTACATCTCCTTGTGGTGCTCATTTGTTACAAAAATACCTCCAACTTCACCAAAATTCTTCTCAACCTCGAAATCAGCCTCATATTTCACCTCGTCATTCGAATGACTCAACTTTGACCTATGCGCCTCTGCCTTAATTGTATTCTTCTCCAACCCAGTTTCTTCAAAATAAATAAATAAAATGAATTGTGTCTAGACCATGAAATCAAATTGCAGATAAGGAGTGCAACAGTATATTGTTTTTCAAATATGCATAGTGTAAGAGGGAGCACAATTTAATGATTAGAAGCATAAATACCATAATAATAATTTGGCCTGAGAAGAATGAGTTCAAATTGAACAGGGATGGTGCTTCCAAAGGCAATCCTGGTTTTGTGGTGGAGGATTTATAAGAAAACATAAATGTGAGATTTTATTTGCTTTTTCTCACTTTTATGATAATGGCACTAACCTGTAGGCAGAGACTAGAAGTATGTTGGATGAGCTGAGGTACTGTAAAGTATTTGGTCTATCTAACATTTGGCTGGAAGCAGACAATTAAACCTCGATTGATAAGGTTGTTGACAAGAAGGAATCCCCATGGTCCATTAAATATTATTGCCAGGAACTTCAATCGTTTGGCTAACTAGGACCACCTTAAGATGCGACTCCACCTTAAGATGCGACTCTTTGGGCGTTCTAGGTATTCGATATATGTCCCCCTCTTCTACTTTTTTATTCTATCACTAACACTAATCTCTAGGATTTGCCGGTCGTGTTGAATTAATATAATATAGATTAGTATATCTAATTAAATATCCATGCATTAATAGGAAGATTCCCTCCCATGGTCACTCGTCTGAGTTGACTCGTATTTGACTCACTTTTCGAGTTGAGTTTTCATTTGAACTATATATGTGGGTGGTGGCTAGTCTGGTACAAATTGCTATCCAACCATCACTGTTATGGTTGTACAAGATTCAGCCTCGGTACCCACATTTGCTACTCCAAATGGTCCAGAATGAATGGAGTTTGTGGTTGGGAAGACACCAAAAGCGCATCATTCGCTCCCATTAAAATGTGTTGCATCTCATCCATTTACGAAACCATTATTTGTCTTCATTTGTACACCCATATTCAAAATCTATCTGTACTACAGGTAACGACAACGTTGTCATAATCTACCTCACACACTTCAAGACCAATCAATATTATAGTATGGGATTTTCTAGGCAAATTTGAGGAAGCCATTTCGTGGCTCACTTTTGCAGGAGACAACAGCTGTTAGTAGACTTATATTAGCTTTAGGAAGTCGAGATTTAGGGGAGTCATTAGATTTGATCAATTGGTTAGGTAGAATTTTATTTGGAATAGAAAGTTAGTAGTCTATGTGGAAGAATTGTTTGCAGGATTGACTTTACGGTGGAGGATTTATAAGAAACCATAAATGTGAGATTTTATTTGCTTTTTCTCACTTTTATGATAATGGTACTAACTTGTAGGCAGAGACTAGAAGTATGTTGGATGAGCTGAGGTACTGTAAAGTATTTGGTCTATCTAACATTTGGCTGGAAGCAGACAATTAAACCTCGATTGATAAGGTTGGTGACAAGAAGGAATCCCGATGGTTTTCTTAATGGTGACAACGGCGTTAACACTGACAGTCGTCCGCGCTGTGGTGGTCCCATCTAGGGGAGCATTGCTCACGGCTTCACAGCGAATGCTACCGGATTTTGGTCTCCGGTTACGGAAAATGAGTGGGGAGAGTTGGGAAATAGATGCAGGCGTCCAGTAATGGGAAGTGACGGAGCTATGGAGGAGGATGGGGGAGGGAGCAAGGGGAGATGGGTGGAGCTGAGACTTCAACATTTTGGGTGTAGTAAGGGTTAGGAAATATGAGGAATGGGTTGTGCAATTTCACCTTATATAGAAGAATTCTCTCTCTCCTCTTTCTACAAATAAAATATGTACATGAGTTTCATGAGGTATAATTGTGGTGGAATACAATTGGATATTGCTAACCTCACCTCGGATTACTTTAAGCAACTCTCTGTCTCTCTCTCACCCACCTTTTTTTAATGAAAATCAGTACATTAAAGCATGTGATTCTTCTGAATTGGGCTGCAACTCGAGCCGGGTTTTACCCGACCCGCACCGAGACTATTGCTTTGTTAAAGTCTCAGAACCTAAGACCTCAATTATCGTTTTTCCATTCAGGAATAGGTAATTGCTGAGAATAATTGCTTAGAAAGTTAAGTAGAAGGATATTATCCTAGGATGCAATGGAAAAAGTTTTTGCAAAAATCAGCTTTCTGAAACCTATCAACTACTTGAAACACTCATAAAGTGGACTCACCTCTTAAACATTTCAGCCAAGTAACTCTGTTTTTAAACATCAAAATTTGAGCTTTATGAAAACCTGATCAAGTAGTCAAAATGTCAATTCGAGTTTCCTTAAAATGTAAGCATTCAGATTACATAACTTTTTAAACTTGAAAATTTCAATCCAGTAGTTTTCAGTCAGCTCTAACTTGGGCTTGTTGAGCTTGTTAAACAACCAGTTACTCCAAAATCTTAAGCTGTTGGAGAAGGCGTTATTTAATCTTTTATATTTTAACACTCCCCCTCACGCGTGGCCCCTCTTTCTAGGGTTGGCCTACATGTGGCACATGTGGCCCTTTTGGGTTTCGCCATTGCATGTGGTTTTTTTACTATCAAAGAGGTTTGAACTTGGGACCTTCGGCTCTGATACCATGTTAAACAACCAGTTATTCCAAAAGCTTAAGCTTTTGGAGAATGCATTATTTAATCTTTTATATTTTAACAGAGCTCAAATTTTTTGGTGCAGCCAAAGACTTGTTCTAATTTCATCTTTTGAATGTTGTAGGTGGCATTTCACGCCTTGAGATTCTCAGCCCCCATTCTGGAGCTTGGGAACAAGCTCGCAAATAGGATGCAGAGCAAGGGACCATACATTGCTATTCATTTACGAATGGAAAAGGATGTTTGGGTTAGAACTGGTTGTCTACCTGGGCTGAGCCATGAGTTTGATGAGATCATCAACAAAGATAGGAAGTTACGACCAGAGCTCCTAACTGCAAGATCTAACATGACTTACCACGATCGCAAACTTGCTGGCTTATGCCCCTTAAATGCATTAGAGGTTACAAGGTGTGTCTCGAAATTGTTATTACATCTGCTAGTTATAGTTGTCTGCTTAAAAGGAAATTATTGTATATTGTTTCCTAACTCTTTCAGGGAACTTCATACCTGCAAAGTAATTCAATCTTATCTATCTAATGTTGTTTTAGGCTTCTTAAAGCACTTGGAGCTCCGAAAAATGCAAGGATATACTGGGCAGGAGGACAACCATTTGGCGGACAGGAAGCCTTACTACCTCTTACCAGAGAATTTCCCTATTTATACAACAAGGAGAACCTGGCATTACCGGGTGAATTGGAGCCATTCGTCAACAAAGCGTCCCTTCTTGCAGCCATTGATTACATAGTTTCGGAAAATAGTGATGTTTTCATGCCCTCCCATGGGGGCAATATGGGCCATGCCATTCAGGTATTGCTATCATTCATCTTGATCATTATCATTACAATCTTTATTGCTTGGGTTTCACTACTTTTAATCCTTGATTCCATTCAATCAAGATCTCAAAAAATTTGCATTGTAACCTGGCTTTCTCTTGAACTTGGTGCCTTGGAAACCTCATTGGGAGTTCTGGAGTAGATCAAAATTTTGAAAAATCTGAGTGCCACATTGGTTTTTTCAACTCAAAATCTTGGTCAAGTACTCTACGCAATTCTGAGCTGATTAACTCCAACATTCAGTTCAGTTTGAGCTTCTATATCTTGTTTACTTATTTCTTTTCTCTCAAATTGCCAACTTTTCCTATAAATTTAATAAAAAGACATGCCTCTTGAGCTTATTCTGATCAGTGAAAGCTATTGTTGATACAGGGCCACAGAGCTTATGCAGGACACAGGAAGCACATAACCCCCAACAAAAGAGAGATGCTCCCTTACTTTCTAAACAGTTCTCTACCGGAATCCGAATTCAACATGATCATAAAAGAGCTTCACCAAGGCTCATTGGGGCAGCCAGAGATCAGAACCAGCAAGGCGGGGAGGGACATCATAGCTTATCCCGTCCCAGAATGCATGTGCAATGGCTCAAGCACAAGAACTAAACCCTTTTTGTAATCAACCAGAAGTCCTCGCCAGCGGATTGGATTTACTAGGGTCGCCGGACGGTGAAATTTTGGCCGGAAAAAAGACTTGCAAAGCTCACATAGGCTGCATCAAAGCCATTTTCAGCATCAGCTCTGCTTGTAAATACACACGTACGTACGCACACACATACATACATAGATACATATCCGTGGGTACTTGTGTGTATGTATGAGTGTTTGTTGGGCTTTGGTGGGTAGGAGCACAACGCCCAGAATTCGCTTTGCCTATTTAGCCATTTTAAAAAATTTATTTTATTATTATTATTATTCTTTTATGCAAAATTATTTTAGATCAAATATTTTTTTTTTTTATTCTTTCTATTGCTTGTATGTACCATGAACGATTTAAATATGTGTACTTGTATAAATAAAAGATTATTTTGATGATGTTTGTGTTCACGTTAGCTAGCACTTGAAGGTTACTTGCAAGTTAGTGTAGTGACTTTTGAGAAGAAAAAACACCCAAAAGGTATATTGGTTTTTTAAGTGTGTGGATGGTAGAGATAGAAAAATCACCTTCAACCAACTCCATTAAAAGCCAACCATTTTAGCTTAAGTTGGAATTGTTGTCTATTAGATAGTTTATGACATTGCAAAATTATAGCACAAAAATGTTCAATTGTTGAACCTTGTCTGTAGCAAAATTAGAACGAAAAATGGCGAATTGATTAACTTAGTCTATGAACTTCTCTATTAACATGCCCCCAAATGATGGTGGTCAGGACTTGCGTTAGTTCATCAGTTGTTTTAGCTGTACCTCCTTTTTTTTGGTAGGTAAGCTGGGATCGAACCTGGGTGATAAACAAAGCCTCCACCATTAAGCTACAGGACCAATTCCTTATCCTGAGCTCAGCTATCTATGCAGGATCTATTTACATTGATATCAGGATCATGGCTAATTACTTTAGTACAGTTGCATGGGCACAATAAGCACACCCTGACGGTAATGTGGGCCTGTTTCTCACTGGGGTTCCGGATGATAGGGTCCTCTTTTTCAATTCCTTGTGGCACTAGGATAGCCAGAGCCCCTGCTTTGCCAGCGGCTACGAGGTTCTGGCATAGCATTCTGTCGGCCTAAACATTCTGTCAGTCATGGGTAGGAATTTGTCCCAGGGAGAGGGGGGCAAACAAAGGTTGTTATAAACGAGAAATTATATGGTGGCCGGCATTTTTATGTAAAGGGCGGAGAGAGAAAATATCAACCACATTGATTTTTTATCAGGGTAAAAGTCAAAAAAGAGGGTTTGACCTGGATCAAATATCAACGAGGAGTTTTTCTCTCTCTCTCTCTCTCTGCCCTTGTTGGTGGTCGGTCGGCCACCATATAAAAACTCGTTATAAACAAAGGTTTTTTTCAAAAATGTGTTGCAAACAAAGGTTGCTATATAATGGTCAATAAAATTTTATAAACTACCAATTCCCAAGTAAAAAATGATACAAACTGTCGAAGGAAGATGGAACAATTTGGTCTCACAAAACCTTGAAGATCATAAGCCCTAAGTCAGAATCATGAATAAGAATAAGGAACATAAAAGCTGAAAAAAAGAAGAAAAAATGCCAATGTGGATTAGTTGTTTGCTATTGACTAGGTAATGGAAAATGTTTAAGCAAGTCGAGCCATTAAGGCCTGCTAGGGCTCATCACCGAGAAGGAAAAAACTTACCAAAATATAACAAATCCCACTGTCTGACTAGTTATATTTAAATATCCAAATTAACTTAATGCAGCATATTTGTAACAGGTTTCAAGTCAAGCGCATGTCAGTGACCCCACATGGATAAGTGGTATCAAAAGAAAACTCAAGAAACAGAATGTTGTAGTATGTTATTACTGATAGAAAATCAGAAGTTACAGAACGTGAAAAACATCAACATCGGATTGAAATATGAACTAAGAAAATCAAAAAACAAAATCCATACTCCTTAAGAGGCTGATTTCATGATTAGCCAAGAACCAATCTAGCCATAAGTATAGATGAAAAACAAGCCCTTGAATTGAGGATTTAGAAAGTCACTCTTGAAGTGCTTGTTAAATATGTAGGAAATGGGATTTGCTAGCGTCCATCGCAGATGGTCTGTTGCATGTCAGATGAGCCACCTCATGAATGAAGACAAAAGCTGCTGTAAAGTGAGCCTTAGTGGCTGGTCTGACATGCAACAGACCATCTGCGATGGACGCTAGATAGACATGGTGCTTCCAAAATTTATGTTTGCAAAATGTATCAAAAGAGTTTCTAATATATCAGTGGATAGAACAACCATAAGACAGAACAAACCCCAATGCTACCCCCCCCAATTCTCCCCGAAATTGAGAGAGAGAGAGATCGAGGAGGAGAAATTAAAATGCTGAATGAATTGAGCACCTCAGTTAAAATTAATGGAATGCAACTAAAGAAAAAGTAAACTCTATACTAGTTTACTATTCTTAAATAACGCAAACTTTAAAATAAGGACCAATTACCACTGGGGGACAAGCATTAGGCAAAATTATCAACATGACCCATGCTTTTCAAAAATTATCAACGGGGGACAAAAGAGGTCATGTCAGTAAAAGCTGGACGAAAATACCCTTTGGCATTTACAACACGTTTTGACCTTGTTTTCTCCTTCTTTCCTCTTCTTTTACTTTTCTATTATCACCTTTTTGATTTTTTATCCTACTAGTCATCTTCCTCCTTGTTCAGCCACCATTATTGCTGGCAAATCTTGAAAACTTGAATGTTGAGTTCTTACCATTTATCTTTTTGTATTTAGGTTTTGTTTTTCTTCTTTTTTTAAGATTTTGCACTATTTTTCATTCATTTGTTTCTGATTTATCTCGTTTAGGGGTTTAAGCGATTTGTTTTTTAGGGTGAGTTCTGGAGATAATGCATGTATGGCTTCACTCACCATTTTGGAAGACAAGTGGTTGTATAAGAAAAAGTTGATGTAATACATGAATGGGCTACACATTTTTTGATTTACGTAATTTTTTTTTTTTTGTAATACACAAATTGTGATGTAATATATGAAGCACATTTAATGAAAACAACATTCATTTCTTTTGTTATTTCTATCATGAGCAGAATTATAATGCCATTAGAAGAGTTGCTATAGGCAGGGGGTTTTGTAGCAGAAGGGGTTTATCAACTCTCTGGAAGGGGGTTAGTAACTCTCAAAAGTAGGGTTACTAATTTTCGAATGGGCTTATCAAGTGCTTGAAAATTGGCCGAGGGTACTGGAGTTTTCGAAGAGGGTTTTCAAGTCTCTAGGATTGGGGTTATCTAGTATAAAAAATGGGGTCACCAATTTTCGAATGGGGTGATCAAGTCCTTAAAAATTAGCCAAGGGTACTAGAGTTTTGGAAGGGGGTTTTCAAGTCTCTGGGATTGGGGTTATCTAGTATAAAAAATGGGGTTACCAATTTCTGAATGGGCTTATCAAGTCCTTCAAAATTGGCCGAGGGTACTAGAGTTTTGGAAGGGGGTTTTCAAGTCTCTAGGATTGGGGTTATCAAGTATTAAAATGAGGTTACCAATTTCCGAATGGGCTTATCAAGTCCCTGAAAATTGGCAGAGGGTACTAGAGTTTTGGAAGGGGGTTTTCAAGTATTTGGGATTGGGGTTATCTAGTATCAAAATGGGATTACAAATTTACGAATGGGCTTATCAAGACCCTTAAAATTGCCCAAGGGTACTGGAGTTTTGGAAAGGGGGTTTTCAAGTCTTTGGGGTTGGGGTTATCCAGTATCAAAATGGGGTTACCAAATTCCGAATGGGCTTATCAAGTCCCTTATGAACACGTTTTTACTTACTGTTTTTTTTTCACTCGTTCATTTTTATGTTTTTTTCTTTCTACCGTACGATTCATCTTCCTCATCCTCCATTGAAAGGGAGAAGGAGAAATGCAAAACCCTAAATCAAATGAAAAACAAAACCTAGATATTGAGAGAGCGATGGGAATGAACTCACGTTTCAAATTTTCGAGTTTTCCCGCCTCCAATGGTGGCTAAATGATGAAGAAGATGACTGGTAAGGTAAAAAAAACAAAGTTGAAAATGAAAAAGTAAAAAAAAAGAGGGAAACAAGAGAGAAGAGGGAAAAGTGAAAAAGCAAAACTTGTTGCTTAAGAAAAGGGTATTTTTGTCTAGCTTTTAATGACAAGACCTCTTTTGTCACTTGTTGATAATTTTTGAAAAGCATGGGTCTGTTGATAATTCCACCTAATTTTTGTCCCCCATTGGTAATTGATCCTTAAAATAATGAATTGATTTGCCAACTTAATTAAGGGAAGCGTTTCCAAAGTGTCTACTAGAAAACCCAGACTTCATCCAAAGACACCATGAGAAGACAACAAAATAATATAAAGAAGCAAAGGGAATGCTCTAGTGGAGCATAAATCATCACACATTTGGCCCATTTCATCAATCTGAACTGTCCCAGACTGGACCCTACCTGGCTTCCTTGGACAGTTCATTGTCCAAAGTCAACTAACAGATGATTTGGTTTGTTCATTTTGTACACTACAGGGTCTTTTATGGTTAGCTGATCTCAGCCCACTCCTCATAAATTAAAGTATTTGGCAGTGATTGAACAAAACCCTATATCCCAAGCCACAAATCACAGAAACCTAAATCCTAAGTTGAGAGAAAGCATGAGATTGAGAGACCCAGAGAGAGGGAGAGAGGAATAGAGATTGAGAAAGAGAGGGAGAGATTGAGAGACCAAGAGACATTAAGGAATGAGCATACATGAATGAAAATCGCTGGGGTCCGTGGAGTTGTGCCATCGTGGAGAACGAGAAACACTAGAACAAAACTCGTGTTTTCAATTTTTCATTAAATAACGAATTTTGAAGGAGTGTTTTTTTTTTTTTTTTGCTAATGCGCAGGTGTCGCGATAGAAGATCTCGTGCTTTTCTCAAGCACGGGATCCCGTTTTGAGAAATAAAGTAGGGCAAAGGGTACATTGGTATGTCGTTCACTTGAGAAATAAAGTGGGGCAAAGGGTACATTAGGTGTATCGTTAATTTGAGAGAGGGAAATGATATCACCATTACCATATTTTGATGATCGCACTCCTCACATTATTAAAAAGTACGGTATGGCCCGCACCATACCTGCACCATAGGATGATCCAAACCGTACATTAGATGGGCCACAACCTAAATAGGTTGTGCCACAAAATTCATTTCCATAGGTTGACGATCTCATCACAATTCTTACTGTGGAAAATTTCCTTCCTGATGTAAGTGGACGAATAGAAGTTGCAGTGATGAAGGACTTTTAGCGCAGTAAATGACTAGAGATATGACCCTCGAAAAAGAAGAAGATGCACTTTTAAGTTTTAACTACATTCTTGGAAGTGCTAGCATACCTCTAATTCTAAAGGACTCAGATAAAGGCCAACAATGCTAGCTTCCATAAAATCATACCCTTGTTGGGCCACGACGCTAATAACCAGCTATCTAGGAGCACGAAAATACAAACAGAAAAAACTCACAACAAGTTCTCAAAAAAGTTTAGAATGTTTGGTTGGAAATTGGACTGTGATAGGGGTGCGAGGATAGCTGGTTGGAAATTGGACAATAGTAATTCAAAGAATGATTGGTGTCTCGGGCTGTATCCAGAGTTCACTGGACGTAGGGACTAGAATAAATGGATTGAAGGTGCAGATGGAATAGGTAGTAGGCCTAAGGTTCTCGGGGACAGAGGTAATGTGGGTGATAGGATCTACATATTTTTGGGTTTGTCCTACCTCGTTGTGGTTGACTGGTGGGGGGCCATGAAGAGGTATGGGTCTCTTCTAGTTGCATTAAATCGGGAGTAAAATATTTGGTTATCCCTTATCCTAACATTATGATTGTTCCAGTTGGGTTATTCCCCTCTATCTACGGTTCTCGTGGGCGTTAGTAGCCTCCCCTCTCCCCCGACATTTACCCCAAATGTTGTGATTTGACTTGTCATCTTCAACCTAATAATTGAAAGGCTATTTATATTGGCACTACCATATTTTAATAATTGCACAAGCTAGCTTGTCTTTTTTTTATATTGGCTTCATAGAGCTCTTTAGAAACTGTCATAACCTTTTTACAGCTGTTTAAATAATAAAAGACAAGATGAGTTAGTGCAATTATCAAAACATAGTTGTGCCCACAATTAGTTAGTTGGTGTTACTAACCAAAGTGGCTACCATCTCTGTCTATTACGGTTGTGCAATTGAGTGGAACTTTCTATGTTTATTTTAATGAAAGCCTTAACCAGAGGCAAAATTAACAGAGCAATATTAAATCCTATCATGAGTCGTCTTACTTGGCATTTAATATCTTATTAAAAAGGACATCCTATACTCAACATGAAAAAGATTACCAAAAAAGGGGCAATAAAAACTACTTTCAAATGGAGATGCTGTTAGGAACACCCATTCCTGTGACCCCAGGTACAGAGAAGGGTTTAAGAAGCTCGTACGGGACAATACCAGCACCACTTCTATTTTTCAGAGTTGGATCCGCATTCCTCCCATCTATGATCCCTTCAATCTCCTTTAATCTCCCACTAAACTGTTCGAATGCCGCGTATATAATTGGTTCCTCCACCCAAGCCCGCTCTGGCACATCTCCTAAATACTCCTCGTCGAGGTTATGGTTCGATAACACGTCCAAGACTGCCATCACTGTGGTGGCCTGAATTTGGCTAGGCAAAAGCTCTAGTAGTGTAGATTCTGGCCTGTCCAGAAAGCGTGCGTATTCTTGGCTGGACTGATCTTCTATTGGTATGTTCTTTCGAGCAATCGTGGGCCGGTTGGGGAAGTACCTGTTGAAGTATAAATGATTAAATAACACCAACTCTGACAGCTTAAGATTTTTCGAGTAATTGGTCGATTCACATGGCATTTGCACACCGGAGGCGTTAAGTATAAATGATTAAAGGGTTTTGCCAATTCGTTAAGGTGCATTTGAAACATAATTTTACACAAGTTTCCAATGAAATTTCAAAACATTCTCAAAACATGTGTAAAATTAGGTTTCCAATGCACCTTAATTAACCATTGCTCTAACAAAACCCATGATTAAATAACAACTTTAATAACTTAAGCTTTTGGAGTAATTGGTTGATTCACATTACCCTGCAAATTGATATTGGCCAAAGTTGACGGCAGCGTGGTGGCCGGAAGCAACCCAAATGATAGTTGTAAGGATTTGGATTAGATCATCGGTGGTTTTCAAGACCGGCCACCATGGTTCGTCTTTCTTGTCCTCGTGGCCTTTTGTTCGGATTTCAGTCCACCATGATTGGAGTTCAGAATCTGATGAAACGCCTTTAGGATCAGGATAGTAGTGAGTGACATAGTCGGTGATCCATTGCTTGAGGGCTGACCAGATGAGGAGGCCATCCTTGGCATAAGGGTAGTCCTCAATCGCCAATTTTAGGCCTTCGGCGGCCGTTGGATCCTCAACCGCCATGCCCCTATTATTTTGGAACATGAAAGTAGCTTTAGTTACCTAAGATATCGAAAAGGAAAACACTTCCAAAGATTGTGGTTTATTTTATACGCTTTCCCACCTCGAGCTTTGGGTGTTTTTCATTGAAGTAGTATGCTATTTGAATGAGTTTTCTTTTTGATTAATTTATTTTAGGGAAATTTATGAAAGAATTTCTTTGAATATCTGAAATGATAGGTGAATGACACTATTATTTGATTTAATATACGTGCCCCTAAAAGAAAGTTTTGCCCTCTTCTTCTTTTCAATTTTTTTCTTCTTTTCCATCTCCGTCACCGCGCTGCAACATAGAAAATGAAGAAGAGAAAGAGGAAGAAGAAGAGGAGGAATCAAAAAAAAGAAGAGGAAAAGGAAGAGAAGCCAATAAAAAATAGAGGAAGAGGAAGGAATAAAAAAAGGAAGAAGAAGAGGAAGAAGAAGAAAAGACGGAAGAAGAAAGAAAAAGAAAAACATGAAAGCAGGAAAAAATGGAATACACTAGAAAAAATGGAAGGTGCCGGAGAAAATTGTGGATGGATTAGTAAGCAATATTCACACCAATAGTATGATGAAAATTGTATGTTTGGAGAAAATTAAGAAAATACCAAGATACTTTCATCATAGTTTGATTAGGATTAGAGTTTGTCCTATTTATATAAGATCATTGATTTATTTCAATCTTTAAATATCTTGTACTTTTAGCTATACCATATTTTGAGAATATATAAAGGAACAATTCCCTTCTAATATTACAGTATTAGTTCTGCTAATGTAACTGAACAATCAACAACTCAAGATTATAGATCGGATTACCTTTTAATCAGGTCTGCTGGTAGTGCCTCCGTGTCAAATCTCCACAACTGGTCATAGCCGTCAGAGCATATTTCCATGGAGTACTTACTTGGAGAGAAGCTGATCTCTATGATTCCGTTCGCATTGATGAGATAACCCCGTGCGAGTGCATTGATCTCCATTGTGTACCGGAGATGGGGGTGTAAAAGTCTATAAATTGGGTGCATCACACTTAATTGCCGATTTGTTGCAATTACGTAAGGCTCTGTGCAGCAATGAGTTCTTAGCCTGCAAAAACATAGATCACATCCTTATAGATTTGAAACATAGTGATGAGAGAACTTCAATGTTTCACCAGTTAAGTTTGATTATAAGAGATTAATTTTTTTTGGCAAAGTCAATCTCAATAGTGTTTTTAATAGAAATGTAGTGTTTTAACATGACGAATCAAACAAAATGCTTAGAGAAATAAAATTTTACTCAACTTTTGATCTTTTGAATCCTTGCTGACTTTGGGGGGGAAATAGGCATAATAATGAGACCCAACTATATGGAAGGAGAAGATGCGATTCAAAGAGCAAAATTGTTCTCTTAATACCAAAAGCACAAAGATTGAATCCTAAGATGTTACACTAGTCAACAGGCTTACATGTCAAAATGGGGATTAACATTTCCTAACTATATTTAGCTTCCCTAGGCTATCACTAACACACTAACAAATATAAACCATAAATAAAGTGGATGACTTGTACAATTCCAAAACAAAACCTTAGTCCCACGAGCATAAACCCCCAAGAGAGTAAATTTCCAATGTAGTCAAGTCAATGTGACAAGTCTCAATTTAGTCGGTCCTAAAGTATCGAAGTTCCAATGCATCAACATTCAGTGGGTGCATGGCCAGCTACGCACATGCATTTAGCAAGTTTCAAGATAGTCAATTGGTAAAGCTTAGATTTCAAACAATGAAATGAAAGGTAGGTGGATTCTTACAAGAACTTCGATGTTTCACCGTTTAACTTTGAGATAAATCCTTTGGTTCACTCTCACTATATATTTTTAATAGAAATAGTGTTTTCTCACGATGAACCCAACCAAATGCTTAAAGAAATACAAAAGTATTTAATGTTCGATCTTTTGAATTCTTACTGACTTGGGGGCAAGAAAAAAAGGCCTAATGAAATGAAAGGAGGGCGAAGTCTTACCAGTGGCTGATAAGCTGGTGATGGCCAGAGCAATGAGCAGAGACGTGAGCTTTAGCGAGCTTCCAGAGCCAGGAGTTGGTGGCATCCCAGCCAGGAGTAAAGACTCTCTTCCATTGAGGTTGTGTTGGCGACGGGGGGCGAGTAAGCTCAATCACAATGGGCATCAGAGTGTCCTCATGGGAAAGAAAGAAGAGTGTGCGTGACCCATACAGTGTGGTGTCTTCTAGCTTTCTTACTTTGTTCACATATGGTAAAAACAAATCATGATAATCTAGAATGAACAGCTTTTTCTGCTTGATGGCCTGCAAAAAATAAGTGGGGTTAGAGAGATGATTCCTTCTCTGTAGCTTTTCAACATATCTAATACCATCTCAGCATCACCCTATTATTTGTATATGAACTAATGAGATGAAAAACGTGTGTGGTCATACCATTTCTCTTGAGAGAACCCAAGAGTGTTCTTAATTTTTGATAAAAAAATAATAATTATATAAGAGCATGTTGTTTTCTTCCTTACCTCTTCCACTGTCATAACTGATTTTATTTCTCGTTCAATAATTTCTTTCGTGATTGCAGACTCCGGTGGGCCATAGATCTCAGGATCGAGTTTGCTCGACAATGGGAATTCCTGCACAAATTTCAATTTAAATTTCATAATAGAAGCAATTTAATTAACATGGGGATTGAGCCTTTAGCTCAAATGGTTAGTCTGTGTATCTCAATCTAGAGGTCTTAGGTTCAATCACTACCTCGCCTTTTGGGCTGGTAATTTTTAATATTAAGGAGTTGTTGGGTTTTAAACTCAGGACTGCCATATATGAGGCAATAGCTCTAGTACCATGTAAAACAACTAAGTACCCCAAAAGCTTAAGCTACTAGAGTTGATGTTAGTTTTTCCTTGGTAGGCTAGTTGATGTTATTTAATCATTTGAAAAACACGTTGAAAACAGGATTTTGTCCTGAAAATAAAGACGAAAGTGAAACTGACCAACAATTTGCATTTAGTGGGGAGTCACTTTGTCTTCTTGCGCATCAGCGCATGTATCATACCATGGGATTTTTTTCTTTTGAAAAGCGACAAGTTTCATTGATATAAGAGCAATGGGGACCAGAAGTCCCACAATACAAATATCAAAAACTGGATCGGGGATACCCAGAACCAGCAAGTATAGAAGTAATCAGAGAAATAATCTACGAATCTAATCCCGGCCTATTGACAAGATCCACAACCCAAACTTCTGAACATACTAAATCCCCTACCTCTTGTCAGAACTGACCTCAAAAGGAATCCCAAGAAAAGAAATCCAATAACAAAAAAACCCCATACCGCGAACCAAAGCAAAATGTAACCCCAAAATAAAACGAACAGTATTTCCAAACCTTGCTATCAAACCAAAAGCCCCAAAAAGAGGACTGACCATAATCCATTATCCACTCAAAACCAAACCTCAAATTAGAATATAAGAAAACCCCACTAGATTAAGCCTAAATTTAGCCGCACCCTTCTCCAATTCCTCTAAAATGTGCTTGGTAAGGAAATCCGGCATCTCGAAGAGGAGCTCCACTGGAATCCGTTCCAATCGACTAGGGCATATTCTTTCAGCGATCCTTTCTTTCACTCGTCGAATTCCAGCCACCTGATTAGCCTCCCAGTTAAGCCTCCTCGCAACCTCTCTTCTTCCAATAGAAGTTTGAAGAACGGGTGGTTAAATAGCGGAGAATGAGAATCACTTACCTCAAGTGAACCAGAGAGCTTGAAGAAGGTGAACGGGCAATTCTGGGCTTCTTGTCTGAAACTTTCCCATTGCTTACACAAAAAATTGTCAGCAGTTTCTAGTGGTATAAGATCCACAGCACAGGCCCTTTCTTCATCGTAACACTTTCTTCATCGTAACACATCAATTCAATCCTACTAAGGATTCACTTTGTTCTCTTGAAGATTTAGGGTTTTCAGAAATGGAAAGTCAAGAGAGTATCATTCCTTCTAGTAATGGAATTAGAAGGCGTCCGGATGAGGAGATTAAGATCATAACATTGGATTTTGTCATTATTTTCAAACGAAATCCCATTTTGCTAGCAGCCGTCTTAATCATTTATACTTCAACATCCTCCACGTTAATATAATTATGCTGTATATTAAACAAGGTATACTAAACTCAAGGCACCCTTTGAAAAAATCAGCTGATCAAAGGGTGCTCCCATTGGCTGCATGTCACCAAAGTGCATTATATGAAAGGATGCCCATGAGTTTAACATTAAATATACTTTGGTGACATGCTGCCAATGGGGGTACAATTTCAGCTGATTGTTGCAAGGGTGCCAACTGAGTTTAGCATTCCTTGTATTAAACACCTCGCTAATAGGATCCCATGCATGCATGCATGCTTCTGCTTAATAATGTTCTTACCGTAACCAATTTGATACAGAACGCATGGCGTTGAACAGTGGCGGAGCCAGGATTTACACATAAGGTGGGCAGGCTTCAAATTTTAAAGGGGGCTGGGCCCAATTGAGTTGGGCCTATTAAGAACTCTGGCCCAACTCAACAGGGGCAGCTGCCCCCCTTATGTTACATGTAGCTCCGTCCCTGGCGTTGAACAAGTATTTTATTTTTATTTTCTATATTTTAGTCATTTTATTTGTTGCATGTTTTTTAGGCATCAAATCTTGGTTTTTTGGCATGATTTTAGAAAGGTTTTTCTGCATGTATGCTTCTACATATCAATATATGTTCTTACCGTAACCAATTGAATGGCCATAGGGTTGATCCCTGCAAGAGTCTCACGGGCGAACTCCTCGTCTCTAATCCAAGAGAATATGTCTCCTGTGGAGAAAAAGTAAGGAAAATAGGATAAGAGAGAGGTATCATTCAGAAAAAGATTGAGAGAGAGAGAGAGAGATATTGATCTTATTCTTACTTTTAATCATTTTGGGGGTCTCAAAGAGTAAGAGGTCATCCCCACCATCTATTATAGCCTTAACAAGCCTTGGGAGGAGGAGCTGAAAGAATCCAGCCTGTTTAGGGCGTGGGAGGGTCACACCTACATTAAAGAGGTCGTCTATGTTCTTGAAAAAAGGGAATCCGAGCTTCGTATCCACTAAAGCTGTCCCAATGGAAGGGACCAAAGCATGCAACACGGATTTCAGTGTCTTTGCTGAGAAGGTCACATTCTTCACCTCCGAGAATGCTTCATCTCTTGGCACATAGATCGAACCAGTTTTTTCCGATGAAGGATCTGAGTCATGCACACACTAAACAACATTAATTTCTCAAAGGTCATGGTATGACAATCTGATTTAATTTGCATCAGGAAAATGATATTTCCACCCCCTACCAAAATTTCCATCCATTTTTTTTGTCTTTAATTTCCTTAAAATAAAGTCATGTTTGCGAAATGACAAACAAAAGGTAGGGCCCAACCCCAACCCCAACCCGAGCGAAAGTTTAAGCCGGTTTTTGCTCCAGTTGGGTTGGCCTTCCGTCGAGTTGGGTTGGTTAGGGTTGGGAAAAGCTAACCCGATTTGATTATGGGTTGGATTAGGGTTGAGGCCCTAGGCAACACCACCTGACCCGAACTGACATTGTCCCCATAATTTTATCATGATTTTATTTAGACCCAAACCCAACCAACTCCGAACCCAATATTGCATTTTTTGTATATTTTTTTCTTATTTTGTTCGGGGCAAACCTGAACCCGACCCGAGGTTAGACAGGTTAGGTTAGGTTTGAGTTAAAGTCGGGTTGGGTTAGGGTTGACACTCATCAACCTGATGTTCGGGTTGGGCAGGGTTAGGGTTGAGGCAATGCCACCTTGGGTTGGGATAGGGTTGGCCTCAACCCAACCCAACGTCGGCTGTGTTGCACCCCTAACAAATGGTGGTGCAAATCTTGAAAAAAAAAAAGGTAGTTTTCTCCAAGGTTTTAAATTTCGGCAATCCGAAATTTCGGTGAGGACTGAAACTGAAACGTTATAAAACCAAAATTTACCAAAATTTCAGTCGAAATTTCGGAAAGTTTGGAAATTTTGGCAAATTTTTTGATAAAATATTAAATTTTTTTTCCTTTAAAGAATTTCAGCCAAAATTACTGAAATCCGAAATTTCGGCCTCAAAAAATGACATTTTGAGCGCCTTTAATGAATTTCGGCTGAGATTTCAGGATTTCGGCTAAAAGTTTAGTTTCCGTGAGGATCGAAATTACCTCCGGAACCGAAATTTAAAACCTTGGTTTTCTCTACTGAAGACATGATTATTCCTCTTTAGAAAATCCTAGTGAGTTTGCATGCATGGAAGAGAGGAAGGTTTATGTCATCAAACCTTTCTCCGATCTGGGTCGCCCTGTCCTACAACGCCTTGGATAAGGGTGGTATTTGCCACCAAGAACAGGTCTCAAAAGGTCATCGTTCTTGTCTGGGTTCCCTAGATCATTGTATTTGTCATAATCATAAATCCTCTCAAAGGTCTTGCGTTCTCCTTGTCCATTGCCTCGTAGAGTTTCCAATTCCTTCTCCCTTAGCTGCTTCAGACCACTTGGTGTCTGTGATGGCAAGTAAGACTGTTCCACACACAAATACACGTAAGTACGTAAAAATACTGTTGCTGAGATGGTTGAAAAAATGTATTCAAAATTCAACCCATATTTTTGGGTAAAAGGTTTTCCCAATTAAAACATTTGATAAACAATTCAACATATCTTGAAAAGAAAAACCCGGCTTTACCAGTTTACCTTACAAATTAAGGGGCTAGAGAAGAGGACAAAGGGAGAGGCATAATGTAGTTCATTTGTAAATAGATACTAGGACATGACCTTGTGTCCTTGTGTCAGGTTCATAAAATGGCCCTGTTCGCTAAAGTAGAGATATGTTGGTCAATTTCTAAAAAGATGGGGGTATTTTGTCCAGAAAATATTGCCAATTAGTGCATTGTTTGTCGGTTGAAATTCATTTGGAGTTATTGATATGTAGTCTTCATCTATAGTACCCCATAAAACAATTGGAATCGCAACTCTCATTAATTTAATAATTATTTTACAAGTTTGTCGGTGGTCGCTATAATGATATATTGTTCAAATTCTAAAAAAGAGAAAAGTTTTTCTGCGCGTGCGCAGGCTTGCGCACAAGTGGCTTAAAAAGCCACCGATTGGTCACTTTTTGTAGACCCCGCAGAGGTGGACCCGCCATACGAACCAATCCTTGTGCGCAGGGAGTGTTCCTGCGCACGTGCACATAAACACTTTTCTCATAAAGATAGTGGTATTTTTATGCAAAAATATTGCAAGTTAATGCATTTTTTGCCAATTGAAATTCATTGGGGATCATAGAGAAAATCCTTAATTTATCTCTAAGCTCTCTTTATTTTAAGGCTACTGATATTTCCACTACCATGTTTTGATATAAGCAAACTCACCTTGTCTTTTTTACTTAACCAGCAGTCAAATGCTAATACAATCCCCAAAAACTCTCACTAGCCAATTTTTTTAAAAAAAACAAGGTGAGTTCATCCCATTTTCAAAACATGGTAGTGATATTAGTCAATTTTAATAGTTGCTGGTTGCTATTAAAAACCAATTTCTTATTAATCTTTTTAGTTAATTAGTTTCGGTTTTTTATTTGTCTACGTAAATAATTTCTTAGTAGGTGCAAGGGTTTTATTTCCCTTTTTCTATTCTTAGGGTCGACAATCAATTCAAAGGAGAAAGATAGGTGCCCGAATGAACAGCTGTGTTAAACAACCAATTACTCTTAAAGCTTAACCTGTCAGAGTTAGTGCTCTTTAATCATTTAGATATACTTCAACACTCCCCCTCAAGCATGACCCCTCTTCTTTGGGTTCATCATGCACATGGATTTTTTTATAAATCCATAAGTTGTTGGGTTTGGAGCCCGAGACCTGCCCAGAGGCAATCGCTCGGATACCATGTTAAACTTTTATCATTTATACTTCAATAAGCTGCAACTAGAATAAAATAGAGCTTCTTCCTGCAAATATGCTAAGTGATGAGAGAGAGAGAGAGAGAGAGAGAGAGAGAGAGAGAGAGAGAGCAGACCTTGTTACCAAAGAAGACCCTCTTCTCTGGACTAGCGGTCTTGGAATGAACCCATGAATTGCATGTAAAATGAAGAGGTCCGTTGGGAAATCCGGAGAGAACAATGTCTTTAAAGTACATCTCCTTGTGGTGCTCATTTGTTACAAAAATACCTCCAACTTCACCAAAATTCTTCTCAACCTCGAAATCAGCCTCATATTTCACCTCGTCATTCGAATGACTCAACTTTGACCTATGCGCCTCTGCCTTAATTGTATTCTTCTCCAACCCAGTTTCTTCAAAATAAATAAATAAAATGAATTGTGTCTAGACCATGATATCCAATTGCAGATAAGGAGTGCAACGGTATATTGTTTTTCAAATATGCATAGTGTAAGAGGGAGCACAATTTAATGATTAGAAGCATAAATACCATAATAATAATTTGGCCTTAGAAGAATGAATTCAAATTGAACACGGATGGTGCTTCCAAAGGCAATCCTGATTTATCAGGTTGAGAAGGAATTATAAGAAACCATAAAGGTGAGATTTTATTTGCTTTTTCTCACTTTTATGAGAATGGCAAACTAACTTGTAGGCAGAGACTAGAAGTATGTTGGATGGGCTGAGGTATTGTAAAGCATTCGGCCAATCTAACATTTGGCTGGAAGCAGAAACTAAAACCTTGATTAATATGGTCGTTGAGAAGAAGGATCCCCCATGGTCCATTCAATATTATTGGCAGAAACTTCAATCTTTGGTTATAGAGTTGAGGCCAAAAGTGTCACGTTAATTTAGAGAAGCTAACTAGGTTGCTGACTCTTTAGCTAATTTTGTCTACAAAATTAAAGAGAATCATACATGCTGGCAGTGGAAGGACCTTCCTAGAAGGGCTAGGAGCACCTTAAGATGTGACTCTTTGGGCATCCCAGGTATTCGATATAAGTAATTTCCTTTTTATTTTGGTTTTGAGGTAAGGTGGTATGTCCCCCTCTTGTACCTTTTTAATCTATCAATAAAATTTTGAGGTTCACGCGGATACCTTTGATAAATTCCAGGGGAAAAAAATACCATAATAATAAATTCCTTCACATAATATTTTTTTATTTTTTTCATGCAAAATATTGTATTTAGATTGTGGCCAACGAGAGATCTGAAACGGATTTGTAGACTTGTCCAGACCTCCATGCGGGGGTATATATATATATATATATATATATATATATATATATATATAGAGAGAGAGAGAGAGAGAGAGAGAGAGAGAGAGAGAGAGAGAGAGAGAATAGAGTTCCAAAGGTGTCACCTCATATAGCTTATATGAGGTGGCGCTTAAAAACATAAGGGGCCCACTTTGTTTGGATGATCCAAAGCATTCATTTGATACGCCCTCACATAGATAGGGTGTGCCCAAAAAATCAACTTCATAGGATCATCCTAATCCTTCCATTTGTGGAGGTTGAAATGGATGGGTATAAACCTCCATAAATCTGCCCATTTTTAACCTCCATAAATGAAAGGGTTAGGATGATCCTATGGACCTGTAGGCACCATATCCATCTCAGGGCCTTTCAAATGAGTGGTTTGGATCATCCCAAAAATGTGGGCCCTTTATGTTTTGTGAGCGCCACCTCATATAAGCTATATGAGGTGACACCTTAGGAACTATATATATATATATATATATATATATATATATATATATATATAGAGAGAGAGAGAGAGAGAGAGAGAGAGAGAGAGAGAGGGAGAGGACTGGACTCGCCTTTAAAACGAATTGAGTTCCTTTGAACTCGTGAGACATAAGAGAGAGAGGACTGAACTCGCCTTTAAAACGAATTGAGTTCCTTTGAACTCGTGAGACATAAAAAGAAGTACAAAATGCTACTAGAAGATTGGAACCAAGGAGCAAAATAGCACTAATCTCTAGGATCCGCGGGTCTTGTTGAATTAATATAATATAGATTAGTATATCTATTAAATATCCATTCATTAATAGGAAGATGCCTTCCCATGCTCACTCGTTTGAGTTGACTCGTACCTGACTCACTTTTCGAGTTGAGTTTTCATTTGAACTATATACGTGGGTGGTGGCTCTCCATTTGAACTATGGGTGGTGGCTTTAGTCTAAAGGTACAAATTGCTATCCAACGATCACTGTCATGGTTGTACAAGATTCAGCCTCGGTCCCCACGGCTGCTACTCCAAATGGTCCAGCCAATGGCTAAGGCTGCGCAGACCACGCGCATAAACAAAGAGTTGGAATAGATATCACTATAATAGCCAATGAATGGAGTTTTTGGTGGGGAAGACACCAAAAGCGTTTCATTCGTGCGTTTCATTCGTTCCCATTAAAATTTGTCGCATCTTATCCATTTACGGGACCATTATTTGTCTTCCTTTGTACACCCATATTCAACATATCTCTATGGTAACGAGAACGTTGTCATAATCTACCTCACACTCTTCTAGACCAATCAATATAGTATGGGATTTGCTGGGTACATTTGCGGAAAGCCATTTCGCGACTCACTTTTGTGGGAGACAACAGCCGTCTTAGAATGAGAGTCATAGTAGATTTAGGAGTCTGAGTTTTAGGGGTTTAATTACCGTCATTAGATTAGATCAATGACTTAGGTAGAGTTTTATTTGGAATAGGAAGTTAGTAATTTTATAGAACCTATGTGGAAGGGTTGTTTGTAGGATTGACTTTATTTTTGCTGAAAATCAAAGGATTAAAATGTTTTTTCTTGGTTTTACTTTGTTCTTCGAGGATTTGGTGAACGTCCCTTCAATGGTTTACCTAATCGGCGGATGATTGTGAACAATCTTGACTTGTTCTTTGCGCTTCTGGCTACGCCAGTACATGGTTTTAAATTTTGGTTCTAGCCGAAATTTCAACCAAAATCCAGTAATAGAAAAAAGAAAGTAATATTTTAATATATCCGAAATTTCGGATGAAATTTGGAATATATTCAATTTCTCGATATTTAAGAAATTTTGGCCCAAATTTGGCAAACCTTAAATTTCTTATTTTGTGAAATTTCAGTTTCGGTTGGATTTCGGTTCGAAATTTAAAATGATGCTCCCGTATGCCACTTTTGTAAATAATAATAATAATAATAATAATAACAGCAATTTGCTGGCTGCAAAATATTCAATTAATCTTTTGATTGATCTAAATCAACGTTTGTCTTTATCTCTCTATCTCGAAACCTCAATTTGCCTCTCTCTCTATCTCTCTCTCTCTCTCTCTCTCTCTCTCTCTCTCTCTCTCTCGAAATTATATGATGCCCGACCGTCAAAATATAAAGGGCGGAAGGAGACAAAACCTGCTGCGTTGGTTTTTGAACCAAGGAAAAGTAAAAAACGGTGCTTTCCCTTGGATGAAAAATCAAGGAAGAGGGGGTTTGTCTCTCTCCGCCCTTTATTTTGACGGTCGGGCATCATATATTTTCTCATATATATATATATATATATATATATATATATATATATATATATATATCCTAATGCAGACCTCAGCTAGGTTTCATGGAAATGCTTGGAGAAAAGCGTATGTAGGGTATTTTTCACGTTTTTGGGGGATTTTGGATGTGAGTGCATATGTGGTTTGTTTTTTTGGAAATTTTCAGTGTTTAGATGTTTGCATTCACTTTGGTTTTAGTGGTTACTAGTAAAAATGCACGTGCAATACATTTCGCGTAAGAATAACCACAAATTAAGTAATGGCCTAAAAATAGCTGTAAAACCTACAGAAGTGAACTCTATGCATTGAGATAGCCATAAGCAGAAATGAAATTTTTTTAATGATAAAGACCATTTGGCATGTGAATTGGTACAAACATTTAGCATAAGTAAACCCTAAGACAATGTGATTAAGAAGACTTCACAAAGGAAATTTATATTAATTAACCTACAATAAAGTTGAGAGCTTATTTCTTAGATGAATGCATATAAATAAAAGAAAAAGAAATTAATCGAAGAGAAAATGTAAGTATTGGCGTATAAATAAATAAAAGTAAAATTTTCAGAAGAAAAAAAGAAGAAGTATGAGAGACATAAATTTGCAAGTCACTAAATAACTAAATGATGTGTTAATATGAAGATGACAAATTAAGAAGAAAGTAAATATAAACTATAAAATATATCTTCTTAGTTTTGCCAAAAAATAGAGTTTCACAATCATTCATTGCCAATGCATTGACCGATTTTTTATCCCCTTTGGCAGAGATTGGACTGCATCTATGTCACTGAGATATGATACAAATTGTTGACCACCTCAGCTCAAGCCGGGTTGTTTTGGATTTTGAGAAGCAATAGTGAGTCACCAATAATCAGTTTGTAACTCATAATCGGTTCTTAAAACCCAAACCAAACAGGGACTAACAATTAACGAAGGGAAATGTTATCTGCACTACTATATCTTGATGATCACACTCCTCACTTTATTAAAGTACGGTATGGCCCGAACCATAGCATTATCCAAACCATCTATTGTGGACTGTGGAGATTATTTCAATGTTGAAAAAGAAAAACACATATACAGAACTTCTTCAGATGGAACCCAAATTCGGGTTTCGGGTCGGATCGGGTTGATCGACAGCCCAACCCGACCCGACCCGATTTCCAATTCGGGTTGATTTTTCCTAACTCAAGCCAACCCGATTTGCGAAAAAGCTTAACCCGACCCAACCCAAATTCAGGTTGAACCCGTTAGGTTCGGGTTGAACCCGACCCGCGTCGGAACATCCAAGTAACAACGATGGTTTCAAATTATATATAGTGATAATGTCCTCACTACCATATTTTGTAATGGCACTACTCACCGTATTTTGATGATCGCACTCCCCACTTTATTAAAATGTACGGTATGGTCAATACCATAGGATGATCCTAACCTTCCATTAGATGGGCCACATAGGTGGTGCCCCAAAAATAATTTTCATAGGTTAATCCGAACCCTCTGATCTATAGAGGGTTATAGGTTGATCCAAACCATCCATGTGATGGAACACAACATCAATCGGTTGTGCCCATAAAATCATTTCCATAGGCTGATCCTAGCCCTCCAATCTATAGAGGTTTCAATAATTGTTGTTCCTCTTAAAGTGTCCGGAATCCGTCAATATTTTGCAAGTGTCCTGCATGCGTAATATCAAGTAATTCTTTCATCATTGTCATATGTCTTTACCTCTTCTTGGTACTTTTTTTCCGTAATTATCATAGACAAGTACCCTGTGTCGGTACTTTTCGTATGTAGATTACGATTTTACCCTAAAGAAAGTAGGTAATATCATAACGTCTTATTGAAGAGAATATGCATAATACAACTGGGATATAGATGGAATTTTTGGCAAAGGGTGGAAGAAAATAACCCAAGATTTTACCTTTATATATGTAGATGGATGTAGATTATGATTTTACGCTAAATAAAGTAGGTAATATCATAAGGTGTTATTGAAGAGAATATGCATAATACAACTGGGATAGAAATCGAATTTTCGACAAAGGGTGGAAGACATTAACCCATCATTTTGCCTTTATATAGTAGTTAGATTAGATTAGATTAGATTAGATTAGATTGGATTTTGTCGTTTTTGTTAAATGGAGATGCTTTAGTACGTTAAATGTCAATCGTTGTGTAATGAGCTTATTCTATATCAGAAATTTAAAAAATAAAAAATAAAAAAAATCAATGGTTGGAATAGTCTGACTAATGAGGCAAGACGCATCCATGCATGCGCCCCTCCCAATAATTTTGCCCCTGAAAAACCCATGGTACACTATATTTTGGCTGCTGATATTCTCATTTCTATTTTTTTTTATAATTGCATTAACTCATCTTGTCTTTTATTATTTGAACAGCTGTCAAAAGGTTATTAAATTTTCTAAAAAGCTTTAATAAGCCAATTGAAAAAGAATAGACAGGCTGAGTTTGTGCAGTGATTAAAACATGCTAGTGTCAATATCAGTAGCCTATATTTTTATGACAAGTAGTAAAGCTATCGGCTGATTTCTATGCAACGTTGCTGTATTCAATTAAAAAATAGCTTAGACCACCTTGTAATTCAGTGATTTTTCGAGTAGGATCTTTTTGAATTGCAAGAAAAATATTTCTTGTGAAAAATTTCTTAATGGATAAATTATTTCATTTCCACAATTTAGAGGGAACTGATATGGTTATGACTTATTTAGAGGGTTTTCATTATAAATTGAAGGTCTCTTCAAAATAAAACTTGAACTGATGCGGTTAAAGTTACTTCTTTAATTTTCATAGGTAATCAAACAATAAAAAAGCAAGAAACTCTGGAAAAGTTTTTCTTTTACGAACTTTTCCAAAGAAATCCAGCAATCCAAACATGGCCTTACTCTCCCTTATTTTGGTAGAGAACCTATCCATAACCTTTCATTTCTTGCTTAGATTTTTCCTACATATTTATTTCACAACCAGTTCAAAAATACTTATCCAACGGTCACTGGTAGTTCTTTTTCCTAATGATCAGGCCCTGGACCCAACATTTTCCACTTGTACGTGATCCTTTCCATTGACCCAATAGGCAACCATGAGCCCGAACTGCTGGGGTTGGTCCCATCTCATTTGGATTATCCTAGCCCTTGAATGGAAAGGGATTCTCCTAAGCGTTGATCTAACAGATATGGTGTTCGTCCAGGATGGGCTATTCAAGCTCTAATATATGTAAGATTTTAATTCCTCCATGTTAGGAGATCAACGAATCGAACGGGCGGATCGGCTTTCCCAGGAGATTTTAATTATTTTGACAAAAATTCAATGATAATAATAGTATGAAAAATCTCTGAAAAAAACTATACTGAGGAAAGAGGGGAAAGGAGCCAAAATTTTGTTCTGATAATCACTTACTTGGATCAAGCTCGCTGCTGACAAGCTCGAGAAGAAGAGATTTACCAAGCAAATCGCTTATATCATCGAGGTTACGATCCCACCCTACGTCTGTAAGGAAGCCGCCGATGGTTTTCTTAATGGTGACAACGGCGTTAACACTGACAGTCGTCCGTGCTGTGGTGGTCCCATCTAGGGGAGCATTGCTCACGGCTTCACAGCGAATGCTACTGGATTTTGGTCTCCGGTTACGGAAAATGAGTGGGGAGAGTTGGGAAATAGATGCAGGCGTCCAGTAATGGGAAGTGACGGAGCTATGGAGGAGGATGGGGGAGGGAGCAAGGGGAGATGGGTGGAGCTGAGACTTCAACATTTTGGGTGTAGTAAGGGTTAGGAAATATGAGGAATGGGTAAACCAATTGTACCTTATATAGAAGAATTCTCTCTCTCCTCTCTGTCCAAAAAAAATATGTACATGACTTTCATGTGGTATAATTGTGGTGGAATACAATTGGACATTGGTAACCACACCTTGGATCTCTCTCTCTCTCTCTCTCTCTCCTTGTTTTTAAGAAAATCTGTACATTAAGGCATGTGATACTTCTGAAACGTTGAATAGTAATGCCTATATTTTAAGCGTCCACACCTATTATTTGGGAACTATATCACACTGACTATCATCTTGCATAAACATAAGATGAAAGGGCGCCTCCATTGGTTGAAAGTCAATGGGGGACCAATGGGGGCGCCCTTTCATCTTATTTATCCAAGGGTGACTCTCGTGTTTAGCATTCCTCAAAGTAAAAATATATGAAATAAGACAAATCAACATGGGTGGAAGCGCCTAAACATTTTATTTTGAATGACACGCCTAAACATAAGTATGGGAATCCAGCCCTCTCTGCCAACTAACCATGACCAATCACGAAATAGTGAAAAAGATACTAGTTTTTGAGCAGTTTTTCCAAAAAGTCACTAGCATAACTACAAACTTCGGATTCCGGATAAATCAGCAAGGAAAAGTTTGGACACAATTTGAAAATTGATCAAAAGAATTCAGGAAAAATGTTAACAGGGAATGTGTTTTTTTTTTTTGTAGCTATGAATTTCTCCAAAAAATGAGAAATTGATTAATTATTAGTCAAAATCATGTTTTAATTTAGAAAAATATGGTTTAATTCTAAAAAAATCATATCTATGTCGAAAAAATGCGAGAACTTTGAAATAATTGGGATATTTTAATGTTTATGGTTTTACATACTGGTATCAACTTCTATTATACGAAAAAGATTAGTTCAATTAACAAAAATTAGGTGCCAAACTTAGAAGTCCAGCACAAAAAAGGGTAGCTTGGCCCCAATCCCAATTGTATGCCACACAAACGTATAGTAGCATAAACATGTGGCAAGTGACTCAGAACCATGCGTACACATGTGAAGAGTGATATCCGGATCGTTGATTTGGAGTCCACTCCATTCTTGCCACATCCACCATAACTTGATAACTGTAGTAGCTATTTGAGCCAATGACATTCTCTAAGGGTTTTCCAAGAAGAGTATAGCCATTAATTTTTGTAACCACTTATTAAATGAATGGGATTTCAGGTCAACACAGGACTTGACTTTTAGGAAAGCACCTACCAAAGTTACTTTCGACAAGCATGGTGTAAATATCCGAATTTCCCTTCCCTTTTAAAATTCGTCCCCCATGTGAACCAAGGGTATTTTTATCATCAAGAGTAAAATTAGAATTAGGTGATGAGTAAAATTAGAATTAGGGCTTCTTTAGAAAAGCCTATAAATAACCTTTTAAGGAGAATTGTATAGCTATTAAGAAACCCTAAACTGTTTTGCAACCCTAAGAAAATATTTACGTAGAGAAAGAGAGGAAGAGCACGATTTGAAAGGAGAAAATGCGAATCAAGGTAAGATCTATGTTCTACATAAGATTTGGCATGTTAAGAACCCTAAAACTAGGATCTAATGAGACTTATTATTATGATTTAGATTATTAGGTTTGGTGTAATGAATTGTATAAGAATTTAGAAATGAATCTATGGATCCCTAAGAAACTAAGAGTTGAGTTTTGGAACTCTAAGAATATAGGTTTGGGTTATCCCCTAAAAGCTTAGATTAAATGTAGTAATTAGATTTAAGGATTTCAGAGAGTGAAATTGGATTTTATGGATTCCTCTTGTCGATATGAGTCTAACGGATTGTACCACGCGTGATTTGGAGTTCAAACGAATGAGTTATGGCCGTTTTAGTATCAAAAAGGATGAAAATCGCATTTCGAGGAAAACTGGGTCTGTGCAGGGGCGGTCGACTGGCAAAAATGGCGGTCGTCCGACTGTATGTAGTTGGGCAAACAAAAATTTTCCGGGCGTCCGGCAAAGTTTCAGGACATTCGGCATAGCAGTTTTCCCCCCTGCAGTTTAAACTTCGGAAATTCATAACTTCTTCGTTCTTGTCCATTTTCGACGCTCTTGTACTCTACGGATATGCTGGAAACACGTTATTTCTGTTAAAAATAGTTTTAAAAGGTTTTAAAAACTTTATAAAGATGATAATTCTAAAATACTAAAAAGAACTATATGACAGTTTATTGATTCTTTTCCGATTAAGCACCAAAGAGTGTCTTGTGTCAGTGGAAGGATATATATGCCTGATATGAGCAGAATTAATGATGAAACTCATGGAGAATATTTATACTCTTGATTGTAGGTAGCTAAGGTGATTAAGAAAAGGAAAAGTTTTCATTATCAAGGTACGTAATTTCGTACTTCTTTAGTGATATGATTCGCCATTGAATGATATGCCTTTTTTATTTGTAACTCTCTATTCTCTTTAAATATGTGAAACCTATGATAACCTTAGCCTATGATTTGGGTTTGCATGCTTATCCTTCATTGAACCCAATCTATTGATTTTGTACTCATTGTAACCTATGACTTTTGCATTAAATATGTGACCCTTTTGATATACGAATCTTTTGATCATTGTATACCCAACTATTCTAAAAAATCTTATGGCACCAATGTGAACTACAATCTTTGGAACTTTGTATGTATCTTTGGACATTTTGTATAAGCGGACGCCTTTTGTGGAGGCTTAGGTTTATATGTGAACTATAAGGGCCTGCACCAATGGGAGTTATATGTTTGCTTTTGGGTCCCGTCAGTTGGTACTTGTGGACCCCGATCCGAGAGAGGGGCGGCGGTGAGGGAACGGGCCCCACACTAAGTCTCAGGATCATCCACGTGAATGGAGAGCTCTACCAAGGAACTCTCGAAAGAAGTGCCCCTCACAGCATGAGTGGCGATACAAAAGGTGAGATACCTCTCGATTCGGGGACTAGCCCAGATTCGAGGCGTACCTTAAACAAAGAAGAGTCGCCATCCAAGGAAAAAGGCAAATGGGCCTTGGATCCCATGCTATGCTCTGTTGCAACGGATAACCAGAGATATAAAATAAGGTTCGTGCCTGGTTACGAATTCGGAAGGTCTAAAGAGCACCTCATCCGCCCAAGTGCAAACACCTGGTCTCTTATGCCATTTACTTAATAATTTTGAAGAGCTTTGGGGGAAAATCATATGAAATGGGAATGAATATCTCCGAGAAGACGTCTATCTAATCATGCATGTCTCGGAGATGAAATCAAAGGCACACAAGATAAAATAAAAGAAAAACAAGTGTCACCTAAGCATAGCTAGGTTATAAGTGACATGCCTAATGGGTGTCTAAGTTCTGATGAACAAACACATGCACGACACACCAAAAAAGTATAAGGTCTGCGCAATAAAGTAAGAAAACACTGCAAAACATAGAATATGACTCGATACCATACAACCCTAAAACTCTAATCTATACCTAGGCCCGAGTCTTTAGATGATCTGATGTTCATCCAAAGAAGCCTACGTATCCCCGCCTCCACGAGAATCAAGGCAACGTAGTTCTTCGCACCTATTCTAAGCTATGATGCCTAAGACATCTAGACCTCTATCCTAGACTCGATCTAAAAGACCGGACTAGTTCTTAAAGCTTCTTGTGTGATTATTAAAATTCCAATGGATTGTAGATTTTAGGACACCCTATATGCCCTAACTAAATGCAGGTTAGTCCTAAACTAATGCAGGTGATTCCTATAATCTAAGTGTAGCTAGGCTGTACGCCCTAAGGGAAACAATGGGATCACTAGCGTATCCAAGACTTAATCATCACTCGGCGATATGAATCGCCAACTGACTGGACGGAGGCGCTCCTATAACTCTAGGACAAACTCCTAACTCTAACACAAACACAAACAAACTACACAACACATCAAAGACAAACTCAAAACTCTAAAACTCTTTAACTAGGACAAACTCCTAACTCTAGAGGAAGATCTTGTTGAAAACAAGGTTTTGAAGATTTTTGGTATTTTTTCTTAAAATGGGTAAATGATTTATTTACAAAGGTTTGGCTGGACCTGAGATAAGAATCTCAAGCTGCACTACGTACCTCGTGGAAGAGGATCAAGCCAACGTAGTTCGAAAACGATTTTCCTAACTACTCCTAAATGACTCAAGATTTTTGAGATTTTTGGATTTTCAGATGTTTTTTATGTTTTCAAATGTTTTTGAAATGTTTTTGACTCAAGGGGGACAAATTCTATCATCATAAGGGGAGGACAGACTCCCGATATCCCGCAAAGGTTGGACAGCATCCTATGCTTTACTGGGGAAAAGAACAGAAACACAGCTCTGCAAGGGTTGGACAGCATCCTATACCTTGCAGGAGCGGATAGAAAAACATGATATGATGAGAGGTAGAATAGAATCCTAACCCCTATGATGATAGGACTGACTCCCTAGACTAAGGACAGATTCCTATGCTAGTGGACTATCAAACTAAGATAAAGCTCACAAATAATAAGGAAAAAGAGACCTTGTGCATATTTGGCAAAGGTAAAACACCCAGCCGGGCCGGACAGCTACCTAGCCCTAGGGTGCAACAAATGTGCAACCCAATACCCATAAGGGTCGGGGTATGATGCCAAGCCGAGTAAGGTGTTCTCCCAAAACCAAAAGACGCACAAAGAGGAGGTCTAGCAAGAAAATGAGACTGGATAAGTCTCTTAGACACAGAGGTAGGATAGAGAAAATTGCTAACGAGACTAGGCAAGTCTCCTAGGCACAGAGATGAGATAGAGAAAAATACTAGCAAGACTGGGCAAGTCTCCTAGGATGGGCTTGGGCTATCACCTTCATCGCCCTCGGCAATGAATGGGTTTTTATAATCTAAGATATCTGAAAGGATGAGAGGTCTCTACCTAAAGAAAGAGGGAATAAGAGGGAAGAGGGTATTACCACTACTGGGTAAGTCCCTCCAATGATGGGCTTGGGCTAACGCCTTCATCGCCCTTTGCAAAGAAAGGGTTACCTAAAGTGTAAAGGCATCTAAAAGATGAGAACTCTCTACCTAAAGAAGACGAGAAAAGAACAGAGAGTACTACCATATCCGGTAAGTCCCTCTAAGAAACTTCATCTTAACATATCCTTGCAAACCCACCAAAGGTAGTAGGACCAAAATTATAAGCGCCAATCTCCAGTTAGCTACCATGGCTATCACAAGTCCTGATGTGATTGTTGCTATATTCTATACCATAAGAGTCAAAGCATCTCCTACAAGGCTTCGCATGGTTGAAGCATCGGCCGATAACCTTGCACTAATTGCCCCACTTGAATTTTCAGGCTCATCGAACCAACTGATTTCTTGGTGCACCACCCTCTCAAATGACAAAGAGTGGATACATTGAATGAGCTTAGCCCCAGCAACTCAAAATAGAAAATGTTGCATTGGCAGTGCAGCCAGAGAAATGGCCCCTACACCCACAAATGTCACTGCCCAAAACCTAGCATCTTTCCGAAGCTCGTGCGGTGGCTCGACTTCTGCATCGCCCAATAAGTTTCAGAACCTCATCGATTAGGATCACGGGTAATGCAACAGCCAACACTAAGAGCCATTCATTCAAGCTGAGAGGAACGATATCAAACACTTGAGCAAGGAATGGAACATAGAGGATCAAGAAATGAAGGCTGAAGGATATAGACATGGCGAGGAGGAGCGCCATGGGCTGACCCAAGGTGGCATCACGAAGAGGCTTGTATCCTCGGAGAGGGCATTGAGGGAGTTGAACATTTCGATGGCGACCAAAACGGAGAGGGAGAGGTTATGGCCTTCACTTTGCCTAAATGGAAATAATCACAGGCATTGCTGTCAAAGGAGAACACTTGAGCCCCAGCAGTGAAGGTAGACACTGTGAAGTTTTCCCAGGTTGGGCATTGTCTCCAATTAGAGAGCTGGGAATATAAGAGACGAGTGTGTGGCCGTCGCTGCTCAAGTCGAAACCCAAGAAGGAACTTTGGGTGTACCATATGATGAAAACTCCCACAGTGACTAGACCTATGTAGATCCCAATAACCAAATAGCGAAATAAAATCCATGGTTCTGATCAAAGAATCATCACTTCTTCGAGGGGGGTCTTCACTATATCATTGTCTGGAGGGTTGAATCCCAAAGCTGTTGCAGGTAGGCCGTTGGTAACCAGATTGACCCACAGAAGCTGAACGGGTATCACCCCTTCAAGAATACCTACAGCTGCTGTTAGAAATATACAGGCAACTTCACCAATATTTGGGGAGATCATGTTGGATTTGTTAGACCAAACAAATTTTACTATCAACAGTGATTATAAACAAACCAAATGTAGATCCAAACTAACCAAATCAGCAAGAACTACACATTAAGCATGAATTAGAGAGGAGGAAAAAGAAGTACCTGAGTTGTTAGTGATATTGCGAAAGAACTGAATCAATCGAGAGTTGCAGGTACTCACTAGATCATTAGGCTGGCCTTCAGATGTATATTGCAAAGTTGATAGTAGTGAACGGATATTTCCTTCTTTTCCATTTGACCATTGTCGTATCTTAGCTTCTGAAATTTGAATTTCTTCTTGATGTTGATCAATTCGTGGGAGTTCTCTCTGGTCCACAGATATATGTTCCACCATGCAGTTCTCTAGGGGATCTTCACAGTTAGGTTCCTCTTGATGCTTTTTCCACCAAATTGCTGATTACTTCTCCTTTTAAATACTACCGGATATGAAATGAAGGATGGATCAACATCTGGCAATGAAACAATTACATCTCTGTTTTTGTCATAGGACCCGTCAGTGCAATTATAAGTAGTGTGATGTAATATATTCCAGGCATCTTGCATTGCTGGAACAGAACTTCCATAACGTCTCGTTGGGTATTGATCTATCCACATCTTCACATCAATTTTGTTGTGCTGAAATGCCATTTCAGACATTAGATCATAAACAACAGGATTCTGCTCAATTCCTTCCATAGACATCCCCACACCAACCATGGTTGAATTTTCACTTGTACGGGCTTCGATAGGTCCAGATGCAATTGAATCTAAAATCCCATACATCTCAATGTTTCCAGCAAAATTGTGCAGCATACACCAGATGTAAGGAACACCATAGAACTGCTCAGAACTCCACCAGATAGGTTTCACTTCTGCAAATAGATCGAGGACAACCAGCCTCCCTCTGGGAACAGAATGCAAAAGTGCCTTCATCTGTGGTGGCCTCCAAAACGGATCATACGAGAACAACCACCCCTGCATTAGCCAGACAGCATCATCATCACCACTTTGCATTGCCCTATATACTGCTGCACCTAATGAGTTGATGTAGTCCGGGTTGTCTACAGGGGGAGTATTCTCATCAAAAGTATCGCAATTGTATATGTGAGCACTCCTTCCATATTCTTTCATTTGTTGCTCAATAAATGCTTCCCCAATTTCAACAAACAAGGGATCAGTTGCATCCAAAAGATAAGTGCAGCGCCACCTTGAGTCGCCACCAACAGTAAACCAATTTCCTAAGCGTGTTAGTTTTGCTGATGGAAATCTAGAATGTAGTGCTGCAGGTACATTTCCAGAAAACGCACTGGAGACATTCCAAATTCATACATTCTAGCAAGAATTTTCTTCTGTAAAATTAGTTGTTGATCAAACCAACTTTGTGGCAGTGGACCACCCCATCCATGCAAATTTTCCATACGTGACCATGCAAGAAATGCAGGACCTCCAAAGAAATCATCCAAATCTGAACCGCTAACATTATACATCTGGAAAACCTTTTGCCATATTGCCTCTTGAGTAGTAAATGCTAGAGGCAAATTGATACCTTGAAGAGCCATCCAATCGATTTCCTTCTCCCATCTTTCCCAATCCCACCATGCAAATGAATAGCTAGATGTGACAGCATTCTGGTAGTAGTTCCAAGGAACAGGTCTTTGAATCAAAACTCCATCAGCTTGAATACGGGAAAGGGATCCAGGGTTAGGAACTGAAGAGAGTTGTACACCACCAGTTCGATCCCATGATATATGTGCCTGACTCCAATACTTCAAATACCAGTGAAGACCAGTAGAAAGCTCTACACCGCTCACCTCTTCGATTAAAATCTCTGGAGCCCCTTGTATACCAATAGAGGGATGGTTGTTAATCATAAAGCAAGATTTTCCACCACAGGTCTCACTAGAGATGATCTTGAAGTCGAAGCACGACAAATGAGAGGGAAGGAGCCTGCGGAGAAAGCCTCGAGCAGCGGCTTCTTGGACCGATGGAGAAGCTCTTTCTCGATCCTGGATCTCGATAAGACGAGACAAGTGAGAAAATTCGATTGCAGAGGAATGAGGAATAAAAGAGACATAGCAGAGGAGGAAAAGGAAGAAGAAGAAGGACGATGTGCGAAATGCAGAGAACATGGCTGCTGAAAGGAGAGGTGAGGTGTGAGGGAAATCCTCTGCACCAAAGATTAGAGATAGGGTCTAAGGACGAAATTGTTCAAATTAGTGTAGAAACAGTTGAGAAATGTCGTGATTTCCACAGATTTGAAGAGGTTGAGCATTTGAAATCCGAATCGGGAGGTTGAAACCTTCCAAAAGCTCAAAATCTAACGAAAATGGGGGAATTTCTTGTCTCTAGAACCCTAATTTTCTTCTTTTCTGCAACTCCTCCATCAGCGTCTGAAATCAAAACTCCCTCTCTCTCTCTCTCTCTCTCTCTCTCTCTCTCTCTCTCTCCCTCTACAGATTTGAGAAACTTAAACTTCTGATCGATCGGAGCTCCGACAATCCTGCCGGAGGAGTCGATCGGAGAAGAAGAAGAAAGGAAAGTAACCAAAATTAATCAGAATCCAGTTGAAATTCGATCGGAGATGACACCGATTTCACCGGAAAGATAGGGTTTGGGCGCAGATCTACTCTCTCTCTCTCTCAAATCCCCAGAGCTTCTCTCTCTAGAATTTGGGGAACGAGATCTCCTCGCTCTCTCCCTCTGAAACGAAATTTTTTTCTTTTTTTTTTTTAGCCTTCGATCCTTTATAAAGGGAAATGAGATATTAATGCTCCCCCCTCTTTGACTTGGGACAACCCCCTCTAATGCATTTCATAGTCAATTTTGCTCTTAAGGTAGTCCAAGCAAAAACAGGGGTTCCAAAAAGAAATGACATATAATCTGCCCCTTATATCTTCCATGGACAGCCCATTTTGAGGTGATTCATCCCCCTCCTACGGTTTACGCTATGGTCTTCTCGCGGCTCGTTCGCTAAGCAAACGCACTCCGATTTCGACGAAATTTTATGGGGACCCAGCTGGGACCTTAAACTAGCCTAGGGTGAAGTTTGGAGCCCTACCCCGATCATTTGATGGGGATTTACACAAAATTGGAGTGCTTAGGGCACGGTCAAAATGGGGTTTCTACAGATGCCCCTCTTTGGCAGAGCGTGCTTGTCGCGCGAATGTCAAAGCTGAACAGACAACACATTTTGACTGGCCCAAAATTAAAGAATTTAAAATTTTTGATTTTTGATTTTTGAAAATGATATCCACAAGATAACACGGTGAAATAGCCTTTCGCCGGACTCTGACTCTGCAAACGCTGGTGAGATAGCCTCTCTCCAACTCTTAACTCAGTACATATTGACGAGATAGCCTCTCTTGCAAAACATTAAAGGATAGATTTGATTATGAATGATCTTGAAATTTGAAGAGAAAATGAATCTGGATGCCGTGTGAAAACGGTCTTGAAGGCCGTGTAGAAACGGGCTTGGAATGCCATGTGAAAATGGACTTGGAATACTTGAATGCCGTGTGAAAACGGACTTGGAATGCTTGAATGCCGTGTGAAAACGGACTTGAATACCTTTGAATGCCGTGTGAAAACGGACTTGAAATACTTGAATGCCGTGTGAAAACGGACTTGAAATACTTGAATGCCGTGTGAAAACGGACTTGAATACCTTGGCGAAAACATTTTTTAAAATCTTTCAAATGGTGAAAGAAATGACCAAACTCCAAATCGCGGAGCTAATGGCGAAAACATCTTTTAAAATCTTTCAAATGGTGAAAGAAAAGACCAAACTCCAAATCGCGGAGCCATTGGCGAAAACAGCTTTTAACATCTTTCAAATGGTGAAAGAAATGACCAAACTCCAAATCGCGGAGCCATTGGCAAAAACATCTTTTAAAATCTTTCAAATGGTGAAAGAAATGACCAAACTCCAAATCACGGAGCCATTGGCGAAAACATCTTTTAAAATCTTTCAAATGGTGAAAGAAATGACCAAACTCCAAATCGCGGAGCCATTGGCAAAAACAGCTTTTAAAATCTTTCAAATGGTGAAAGAAATGACCAAACTCCAAATCGCGGAGCCATTGGCAAAAACATCTTTTAAAATCTTTCAAATGGTGAAAGAAATGACCAAACTCCAAATCACGGAGCCATTGGCGAAAACATCTTTTAAAATCTTTCAAATGGTGAAAGAAATGACCAAACTCCAAATCGCGGAGCCATTGGCAAAAACAGCTTTTAAAATCTTTCAAATGGTGAAAGAAATGACCAAACTCCAAATCGCGGAGCCATTGGCAAAAACAGCTTTTAAAATCTTTCAAATGGTGAAAGAAATGACCAAACTCCAAATCGCGGAGCAATTGGCGAAAACAGCTTTTAAAATCTTTCAAATGGTGAAAGAAATGACCAAACTCCAAATCGCGGAGCCATTGGCAAAAACAGCTTTTAAAATCTTTCAAATGGTGAAAGAAATGACCAAACTCCAAATCGCGGAGCCATTGGCAAAAACAACTTTTAAAATCTTTCAAATGGTGAAAGAAATGACCAAACTCCAAATCGCGGAGCCATTGGCAAAAACAGCTTTTAAAATCTTTCAAATGGTGAAAGAAATGACCAAACTCCAAATCGCGGAGCCATTGGCAAAAACAGCTTTTAAAATCTTTCAAATGGTGAAAGAAATGACCAAACTCCAAATCGCGGAGCCATTGGCAAAAATATTTTTTTTTAAAATGAAAGGAAAATTCATTGAAATGATTGAAGAAATGACCAACTTTGATCGATTTCACAAGGTGAATAAGTCATTCTTCGCCAAGAATGATTGAAAATGCATGATCTTTGCTGAAGATAAAACTCAAGAAACTTGAAGAAAACTCCAGGTATTGACCCTTCTTTAACAGGTAAAAAGCATTATGCTGAGATTTGAAGGTTGGGGAGCAAATTTTAGACTCCACTGAGGAAATTGATTTTTCTTGGGAAGTTGACTCTTCAGGAGAGTGGACTCGTCTAAGGAGTTTAGAAGTTTGGTTCGAGATATACTCTTACATCTCTTATCTCAACTTACTGAAGACATTGACACTGATTGCCTTTTTTGCTTGATATCTTTTATGACGCAAGTCATAAAAGATGCCCCTAGTGTATTGTACTTCCATAACAAGAGTCCCAAGGAAAGTAAAACCAGGATAGGTAGGAAAATTTGGGTTTGTATAGGTTCTTTCTTTGGAATAAAAATGGGATAATGGCTAAGCTCAAAGACTTCTCCTTTCATTGACCACTATTTGAGGTTCGCTCTTTCCACCACCTTCTGCTTGAAATTTGACATCTTCAACATTTCTGAACAAGATATTTCTCGCTTTTCTCTGGTACTTAAACCAGGGTCTATTCATTTTTATCACTTCAGAAAGTATACACCCATTCTTCCAGTGCCAGATGACTTGGACCTTGAAGGAAAACAAATATGAATGAGGAACAGACTTCCAAGACTCTATCAAAGAAAATGTACATTATTCAAGGGACTTGACTCACTTTTGATTCACCCTTAGACCTTGTGTGTATTTTTAAATGGTAAGGCTAGCCGTTCTCAGAATAATTTCAAAAACCATGTCAAGAGGCATTAATTTCCTCCATCGGTATTTCCGTCATGGTTATTACCCCCTTTGGATTGCTCAGTTTTAATGCTCCTAGTTTAAAAAGGGTGTAAAAGTAAGTCTCACTGACACTACTTGGATTCCAAAATCCTGCCCAGTGTAGTGATTGCTTTTTCATCTCTTCGAGTCTCCTCTGCTGGGAACTCCTGATTATTGCATTCCAGGTTTCTGGTTTAGCAAACTATTTGCTTCAGTTTTTGCCTGGAATTCTCATACTACTCAAACTTCAGAATTCTTCATAATCGAGGAACTCCTTCCATGTCTTATCAGCTCACTTTTTGTGGGAAGTCTTCGCCTATGACTGGATTGCCTCTTCAAGTTTTCAATCCATTGGACCGCTACCCTCATTTTGCATAAGCCGGCTTCTTTGGTTATCGACTTAGCAAATACATGACTTTATCTAGGCCGCCCTTTCGGGTTTTCAACCTAGTGGGTCTTCAGACTCTCGTTCTTTTCATTTCTTTCTGTTTTTGTTTTCAATTGCCTTGAACCTTTGCTCGTTTCACCAGAAGAACTTTATAGGTAGGCTCGGGTTCAAAAGGGTTGGATATCAGAAGTTCAAACGATTTGGACCGAATCTGGTCTTGCCAGACTACCTACGTACCCCAAAAATGGAGGATCAGATCCGCGTAGTTCGCTTTGGGGTTTAACAAAGAATGGTTTAGCTTTTTAGCTTCAAAATATTGGAAGGGGAATGATTTAGCTTTTATCCCCAAGGTTTTGACCGAACCTGAGTTGATCAGGTGGCCTACGTACCCCCGAAGAGTTGGGGATCAGGTCATGACGTAGTTCAGGTGCACAAAATGCCCCTGGTTTATAATGTGGTTGAAAGAATTATTTGGTTTTAAAATATTGGCTCAAAGGGCTCACAAAAGGATTTTTAAACATTGGGATTTTGGCTATAAAGGCTCAAACGTCCAAGGATGGCCTCCTGGTGTTTTGATGTACAAGCTTTTGAATGTTTAAGGTTCAAGACTTTGAATTTTTTTTTTATTTTTTTTTTTTAGAGTCTGGCGGTATTTGCAAGCAAGACTTCAACCATGGTGCTCCACTTAAACTTGTGCGCTTCTCGAATATTGAACTCATGCTCAAGATTATACTGCTCTCAATAGTCTCCAAATGTTGGAGACAATTCTGATATTCAATCCATCTCATAGACTCCATCACTTGGGTCTTTGATTTTTCCAAGATGTTGTCTTAGGGACACATTCCCTTCTCCTTCTGTCTCTTTTTCTCATGCCTTTCTTTCTTTTGAATATTCTCTTTCTTTTGGACATAAAAACTGTCCTTACTATCTGAATACGATGACTTGAAATCCCACCAAGATGTACAACACAAATGCTCTTCTTGGGGATCAAGTCTATGGCTTTCTTTTCTGAAAGTCATCTCCCAATGTCTTCATCAGCTTCACTTAATGCTTGATGTTCATCCCTCTCAAATTCTTACTTTTCGACTGAGTGTCTAAAGCGGAATGAGTCTTGCTTTTCACAACAACAAGGCGTTCACCTGGTTTATCCTTATAGGATCAAGCAAGACTACCTCAAACCCCTATAAACAGGTTTATCAATTCCTCGCTCTCCTCGGAAGATAAAGTTTTGCCAATCCATCTTTCCCGAGTTTCGGATTTCAATACCACTATCAACAGCTTTGATTTCTTCTTTGAGTGGCTACGCTCGACGCTCTTCCTCTCGTTTGATCATGTTTCAGATCTCGAGGGGAATTCCGTCTGCATTCTCATTCGAGAAGGGTGTCTTTAGTTTTAGTTTAAACATTAGATCTAAGAGTGAATCATAGAACATCAAAGATACAAAATGAACAACTTTATTGAATTGAAGACTCTGAAGTACATCAGTAACCTTTTTTTTTTTCGACACGCCTCAATGAGCTCTACATTGAACTTGACAAAGGATGGAAGCAACAAACTGTGAATGAACACGACTGACAAACATGACACACACATTTCTTTCTTTTGTTTGACATTGACACAATAAGACTTACCAACTTTGAGAGAAGAAAGTTGGTGTACACTCAACGAAAGACAAACTTAACAAAACAGGACACTTCTTCGATGGTAAATGAACTGGCATTGAAAGGTTATGGGTGACACTCCTTCCTCCATGATGTCCATAACTAGGGTTTCAACCCTGGTGTAGGTTCTGTTGACCTGGCTGGGTGAAATGAAAGGAAACTGGTTCAACAAATGGGTGAAGTCAATTAGGTCTGACTCCTGTCATGGAAATGACAAACACTAATTTTAGTGTGAGACAATCTCGTTGAATGTTATACACAAGTTGAAACAAGAGATAATACAAACACATCTCTCCCTTGGGTAAGAACCAACAGCATAACAATTGTAAGAGGGGTCATGGTAAGATAAACACATGATTTATCAATATCGCTAAAGGATAGCAATCACACTGAAAATGTGTTGGGTAAAATTCGGTAGCATGACGACCACACAAAGGGACCCCACAAGTCATCATAAGGGTATATGGATAAACTCGGTAGTATAGGACTCCCAGCAAGGATACTTGCACTCAAATGATGGTGGCAAGATAGGCTTATGAGTGAAAAACAGAATATGGTCATCGGAGGGATGTGAGGGACTGACCATGAATGACGACATTTAGAGATGGGTTGAATTTGCAACCAAAAGATCTAAGGATAGATCGTGACCATAAGAATGATGATTAGAAGCCATCGATCTGATCATAATCTAAAAGAATGAATAGATAAGGATAATTGATTAGATTAGGAATGAAAACCTAACTAAGAGGTAAACCCTAATCTAATAATGAACAACACGGATCAATTTTAAAACAAATAGATCAAGGAATAGATCATGGATAAAGAACCAATAATCTAATGATAATCCACAGAATGGATAACTAGAAATAATTGATTAGATTACGAGGGAGAACCTAACTAAGAGGTAGGCCCTAATCTAAATATATGGAATATGGATCAATGATACAAGGTATGAACCAGATCTATGATCGAAAGATCAGAACAAAGACCATGGTCATGACAATGACAAATAGAAGTCACAGACCAAATCTAAATCTCAAAGAAAATGACTGATTGGATTAGATAGGAAACATTACAAAGGAGTAAGCCCTAATCTAATAATCAATAAATAGGTGTATATACATATATACACCCTAACCAGGGGCACCAGCCCTAATTCTAATCTAGTGGAATCGAGAGAGTCTCGACTCATGACAGACATGTGAGTGCACTAGGACCGCGCTGTAGCCACATAGGGTGAGCTACAATAATCTATGGATAGGATATGGCTCCTAAATCTAGGCTCCAACAAGTGTATGCAACACATGTTCGTCCTTATATGAATGCAATATATATATAAGCACATGCAGATCCTAATTGGGTTTTACTAAATCAACAAATATATCCATATACATAATATATGTAAAATGAAAGTAGAGCTCCGGACTCAATATCAGGTACTATGCATATGATCCATACTTAAAAATGTATAACACAAGTACGCCTAGTGTTATACATAGTATGCTTCATTGCTCATCGGCTGCTGTAAACACAAGTACGCCTAGTGTTTACGACTGCAGCACTGGCGCATAGCTTGGTAATAGATACAACAGCACCATCTGGATAGTGATATCCCATGAGGTACGCATTATATCTATCCCATGGAGCTAATAATAAGAAAATCAATAAAAGAGAAAAGAAAAAAAATAAAATGATGTATGCTGTGCAGTGTGTGAATCCCTTGTTTTAAACACCCATCTGGTGCCCCTGGATTCTAAGCGATTGAATTCCTATTTATAATGATTTTAGCCCAAAATTCTTCAAAATTAATAACAAATGGCATTTTAACAGAGTTAGGCAATATCTTGAAAGAATTCCCCAGCAGAGTCGCCAGCCTGTGGACCCCGATCCGAGAGAGGGGCGGCGGTGAGGGAACGGGCCCCACACTAAGTCTCAGGATCATCCACGTGAATGGAGAGCTCTACCAAGGAACTCTCGAAAGAAGTGCCCCTCACAGCATGAGTGGCGATACAAAAGGTGAGATACCTCTCGATTCGGGGACTAGCCCAGATTCGAGGCGTACCTTAAACAAAGAAGAGTCGCCATCCAAGGAAAAAGGCAAATGGGCCTTGGATCCCATGCTATGCTCTGTTGCAACGGATAACCAGAGATATAAAATAAGGTTCGTGCCTGGTTACGAATTCGGAAGGTCTAAAGAGCACCTCATCCGCCCAAGTGCAAACACCTGGTCTCTTATGCCATTTACTTAATAATTTTGAAGAGCTTTGGGGGAAAATCATATGAAATGGGAATGAATATCTCCGAGAAGACGTCTATCTAATCATGCATGTCTCGGAGATGAAATCAAAGGCACACAAGATAAAATAAAAGAAAAACAAGTGTCACCTAAGCATAGCTAGGTTATAAGTGACATGCCTAATGGGTGTCTAAGTTCTGATGAACAAACACATGCACGACACACCAAAAAAGTATAAGGTCTGCGCAATAAAGTAAGAAAACACTGCAAAACATAGAATATGACTCGATACCATACAACCCTAAAACTCTAATCTATACCTAGGCCCGAGTCTTTAGATGATCTGATGTTCATCCAAAGAAGCCTACGTATCCCCGCCTCCACGAGAATCAAGGCAACGTAGTTCTTCGTATCTATTCTAAGCTATGATGCCTAAGACATCTAGACCTCTATCCTAGACTCGATCTAAAAGACCGGACTAGTTCTTAAAGCTTCTTGTGTGATTATTAAAATTCCAATGGATTGTAGATTTTAGAACACCCTATATGCCCTAACTAAATGCAGGTTAGTCCTAAACTAATGCAGGTGATTCCTATAATCTAAGTGTAGCTAGGCTGTACGCCCTAAGGGAAACAATGGGATCACTAGCGTATCCAAGACTTAATCATCACTCGGCGATATGAATCGCCAACTGACTGGACGGAGGCGCTCCTATAACTCTAGGACAAACTCCTAACTCTAACACAAACACAAACAAACTACACAACACATCAAAGACAAACTCAAAACTCTAAAACTCTTTAACTAGGACAAACTCCTAACTCTAGAGGAAGATCTTGTTGAAAACAAGGTTTTGAAGATTTTTGGTATTTTTTCTTAAAATGGGTAAATGATTTATTTACAAAGGTTTGGCTGGACCTGAGATAAGAATCTCAAGCTGCACTACGTACCTCGTGGAAGAGGATCAAGCCAACGTAGTTCGAAAACGATTTTCCTAACTACTCCTAAATGACTCAAGATTTTTGAGATTTTTGGATTTTCAGATGTTTTTTATGTTTTCAAATGTTTTTGAAATGTTTTTGACTCAAGGGGGACAAATTCTATCATCATAAGGGGAGGACAGACTCCCGATATCCCGCAAAGGTTGGACAGCATCCTATGCTTTACTGGGGAAAAGAACAGAAACACAGCTCTGCAAGGGTTGGACAGCATCCTATACCTTGCAGGAGCGGATAGAAAAACATGATATGATGAGAGGTAGAATAGAATCCTAACCCCTATGATGATAGGACTGACTCCCTAGACTAAGGACAGATTCCTATGCTAGTGGACTATCAAACTAAGATAAAGCTCACAAATAATAAGGAAAAAGAGACCTTGTGCATATTTGGCAAAGGTAAAACACCCAGCCGGGCCGGACAGCTACCTAGCCCTAGGGTGCAACAAATGTGCAACCCAATACCCATAAGGGTCGGGGTATGATGCCAAGCCGAGTAAGGTGTTCTCCCAAAACCAAAAGACGCACAAAGAGGAGGTCTAGCAAGAAAATGAGACTGGATAAGTCTCTTAGACACAGAGGTAGGATAGAGAAAATTGCTAACGAGACTAGGCAAGTCTCCTAGGCACAGAGATGAGATAGAGAAAAATACTAGCAAGACTGGGCAAGTCTCCTAGGATGGGCTTGGGCTATCACCTTCATCGCCCTCGGCAATGAATGGGTTTTTATAATCTAAGATATCTGAAAGGATGAGAGGTCTCTACCTAAAGAAAGAGGGAATAAGAGGGAAGAGGGTATTACCACTACTGGGTAAGTCCCTCCAATGATGGGCTTGGGCTAACGCCTTCATCGCCCTTTGCAAAGAAAGGGTTACCTAAAGTGTAAAGGCATCTAAAAGATGAGAACTCTCTACCTAAAGAAGACGAGAAAAGAACAGAGAGTACTACCATATCCGGTAAGTCCCTCTAAGAAACTTCATCTTAACATATCCTTGCAAACCCACCAAAGGTAGTAGGACCAAAATTATAAGCGCCAATCTCCAGTTAGCTACCATGGCTATCACAAGTCCTGATGTGATTGTTGCTATATTCTATACCATAAGAGTCAAAGCATCTCCTACAAGGCTTCGCATGGTTGAAGCATCGGCCGATAACCTTGCACTAATTGCCCCACTTGAATTTTCAGGCTCATCGAACCAACTGATTTCTTGGTGCACCACCCTCTCAAATGACAAAGAGTGGATACATTGAATGAGCTTAGCCCCAGCAACTCAAAATAGAAAATGTTGCATTGGCAGTGCAGCCAGAGAAATGGCCCCTACACCCACAAATGTCACTGCCCAAAACCTAGCATCTTTCCGAAGCTCGTGCGGTGGCTCGACTTCTGCATCGCCCAATAAGTTTCAGAACCTCATCGATTAGGATCACGGGTAATGCAACAGCCAACACTAAGAGCCATTCATTCAAGCTGAGAGGAACGATATCAAACACTTGAGCAAGGAATGGAACATAGAGGATCAAGAAATGAAGGCTGAAGGATATAGACATGGCGAGGAGGAGCGCCATGGGCTGACCCAAGGTGGCATCACGAAGAGGCTTGTATCCTCGGAGAGGGCATTGAGGGAGTTGAACATTTCGATGGCGACCAAAACGGAGAGGGAGAGGTTATGGCCTTCACTTTGCCTAAATGGAAATAATCACAGGCATTGCTGTCAAAGGAGAACACTTGAGCCCCAGCAGTGAAGGTAGACACTGTGAAGTTTTCCCAGGTTGGGCATTGTCTCCAATTAGAGAGCTGGGAATATAAGAGACGAGTGTGTGGCCGTCGCTGCTCAAGTCGAAACCCAAGAAGGAACTTTGGGTGTACCATATGATGAAAACTCCCACAGTGACTAGACCTATGTAGATCCCAATAACCAAATAGCGAAATAAAATCCATGGTTCTGATCAAAGAATCATCACTTCTTCGAGGGGGGTCTTCACTATATCATTGTCTGGAGGGTTGAATCCCAAAGCTGTTGCAGGTAGGCCGTTGGTAACCAGATTGACCCACAGAAGCTGAACGGGTATCACCCCTTCAAGAATACCTACAGCTGCTGTTAGAAATATACAGGCAACTTCACCAATATTTGGGGAGATCATGTTGGATTTGTTAGACCAAACAAATTTTACTATCAACAGTGATTATAAACAAACCAAATGTAGATCCAAACTAACCAAATCAGCAAGAACTACACATTAAGCATGAATTAGAGAGGAGGAAAAAGAAGTACCTGAGTTGTTAGTGATATTGCGAAAGAACTGAATCAATCGAGAGTTGCAGGTACTCACTAGATCATTAGGCTGGCCTTCAGATGTATATTGCAAAGTTGATAGTAGTGAACGGATATTTCCTTCTTTTCCATTTGACCATTGTCGTATCTTAGCTTCTGAAATTTGAATTTCTTCTTGATGTTGATCAATTCGTGGGAGTTCTCTCTGGTCCACAGATATATGTTCCACCATGCAGTTCTCTAGGGGATCTTCACAGTTAGGTTCCTCTTGATGCTTTTTCCACCAAATTGCTGATTACTTCTCCTTTTAAATACTACCGGATATGAAATGAAGGATGGATCAACATCTGGCAATGAAACAATTACATCTCTGTTTTTGTCATAGGACCCGTCAGTGCAATTATAAGTAGTGTGATGTAATATATTCCAGGCATCTTGCATTGCTGGAACAGAACTTCCATAACGTCTCGTTGGGTATTGATCTATCCACATCTTCACATCAATTTTGTTGTGCTGAAATGCCATTTCAGACATTAGATCATAAACAACAGGATTCTGCTCAATTCCTTCCATAGACATCCCCACACCAACCATGGTTGAATTTTCACTTGTACGGGCTTCGATAGGTCCAGATGCAATTGAATCTAAAATCCCATACATCTCAATGTTTCCAGCAAAATTGTGCAGCATACACCAGATGTAAGGAACACCATAGAACTGCTCAGAACTCCACCAGATAGGTTTCACTTCTGCAAATAGATCGAGGACAACCAGCCTCCCTCTGGGAACAGAATGCAAAAGTGCCTTCATCTGTGGTGGCCTCCAAAACGGATCATACGAGAACAACCACCCCTGCATTAGCCAGACAGCATCATCATCACCACTTTGCATTGCCCTATATACTGCTGCACCTAATGAGTTGATGTAGTCCGGGTTGTCTACAGGGGGAGTATTCTCATCAAAAGTATCGCAATTGTATATGTGAGCACTCCTTCCATATTCTTTCATTTGTTGCTCAATAAATGCTTCCCCAATTTCAACAAACAAGGGATCAGTTGCATCCAAAAGATAAGTGCAGCGCCACCTTGAGTCGCCACCAACAGTAAACCAATTTCCTAAGCGTGTTAGTTTTGCTGATGGAAATCTAGAATGTAGTGCTGCAGGTACATTTCCAGAAAACGCACTGGAGACATTCCAAATTCATACATTCTAGCAAGAATTTTCTTCTGTAAAATTAGTTGTTGATCAAACCAACTTTGTGGCAGTGGACCACCCCATCCATGCAAATTTTCCATACGTGACCATGCAAGAAATGCAGGACCTCCAAAGAAATCATCCAAATCTGAACCGCTAACATTATACATCTGGAAAACCTTTTGCCATATTGCCTCTTGAGTAGTAAATGCTAGAGGCAAATTGATACCTTGAAGAGCCATCCAATCGATTTCCTTCTCCCATCTTTCCCAATCCCACCATGCAAATGAATAGCTAGATGTGACAGCATTCTGGTAGTAGTTCCAAGGAACAGGTCTTTGAATCAAAACTCCATCAGCTTGAATACGGGAAAGGGATCCAGGGTTAGGAACTGAAGAGAGTTGTACACCACCAGTTCGATCCCATGATATATGTGCCTGACTCCAATACTTCAAATACCAGTGAAGACCAGTAGAAAGCTCTACACCGCTCACCTCTTCGATTAAAATCTCTGGAGCCCCTTGTATACCAATAGAGGGATGGTTGTTAATCATAAAGCAAGATTTTCCACCACAGGTCTCACTAGAGATGATCTTGAAGTCGAAGCACGACAAATGAGAGGGAAGGAGCCTGCGGAGAAAGCCTCGAGCAGCGGCTTCTTGGACCGATGGAGAAGCTCTTTCTCGATCCTGGATCTCGATAAGACGAGACAAGTGAGAAAATTCGATTGCAGAGGAATGAGGAATAAAAGAGACATAGCAGAGGAGGAAAAGGAAGAAGAAGAAGGACGATGTGCGAAATGCAGAGAACATGGCTGCTGAAAGGAGAGGTGAGGTGTGAGGGAAATCCTCTGCACCAAAGATTAGAGATAGGGTCTAAGGACGAAATTGTTCAAATTAGTGTAGAAACAGTTGAGAAATGTCGTGATTTCCACAGATTTGAAGAGGTTGAGCATTTGAAATCCGAATCGGGAGGTTGAAACCTTCCAAAAGCTCAAAATCTAACGAAAATGGGGGAATTTCTTGTCTCTAGAACCCTAATTTTCTTCTTTTCTGCAACTCCTCCATCAGCGTCTGAAATCAAAACTCCCTCTCTCTCTCTCTCTCTCTCTCTCTCTCTCTCTCTCTCTCTCTCTCTCTCTCTCTCTCTCTCTCTCCCTCTACAGATTTGAGAAACTTAAACTTCTGATCGATCGGAGCTCCGACAATCCTGCCGGAGGAGTCGATCGGAGAAGAAGAAGAAAGGAAAGTAACCAAAATTAATCAGAATCCAGTTGAAATTCGATCGGAGATGACACCGATTTCACCGGAAAGATAGGGTTTGGGCGCAGATCTACTCTCTCTCTCTCTCAAATCCCCAGAGCTTCTCTCTCTAGAATTTGGGGAACGAGATCTCCTCGCTCTCTCCCTCTGAAACGAAATTTTTTTCTTTTTTTTTTTTAGCCTTCGATCCTTTATAAAGGGAAATGAGATATTAATGCTCCCCCCTCTTTGACTTGGGACAACCCCCTCTAATGCATTTCATAGTCAATTTTGCTCTTAAGGTAGTCCAAGCAAAAACAGGGGTTCCAAAAAGAAATGACATATAATCTGCCCCTTATATCTTCCATGGACAGCCCATTTTGAGGTGATTCATCCCCCTCCTACGGTTTACGCTATGGTCTTCTCGCGGCTCGTTCGCTAAGCAAACGCACTCCGATTTCGACGAAATTTTATGGGGACCCAGCTGGGACCTTAAACTAGCCTAGGGTGAAGTTTGGAGCCCTACCCCGATCATTTGATGGGGATTTACACAAAATTGGAGTGCTTAGGGCACGGTCAAAATGGGGTGTCTACAGTACTATTCACTGACCCTGTCGACATGTATATGAACTTAAAAACTAGTTTCGAACGGCAGGTAGTCGGGTAAAATAACATGCTTTTGGGGCTAAGTCGATAACCTTTGGGTGGTTTTGTACTTTTCTGATTGCTTTCAGTGATCTCTTAAGACTTTGTGACTTCTCTTAATGAGACCCTCTTTGATGTAACACTTTGAAATATGACTTTGTAAGATTTGTCTCCCAGTTATTGTATTTGTATTAGTCACATCAAGTGAAATTTTTGCCATCTTTGTTTACCATTGATTCTCTTTATATAGCATGTTTTGACTGAACTTTTGTAGTGCGTTATTATGTACTGAGCTTTTCAACTGACTGTGGTTATATTAACATTTTCAGAGTTTGATGCTCATGAGGTGAACGAGGAAGAAAAAGCTTAGTGTCATAACCGTAGGAGCTTGGAGATTTTATTTTGCTTATTTGCTTTTGTTTCAGACAGTGAGTATTGGTAAACAAATGTGCAAGACTACGTCTATGCTTATTTATTGTGGTTCAGGGAAGAATTGATATTTGATTTGACTATGTGGAGTCCACATTACTTGAGACTTTGATATTCTAGTTATGGAATGCCAGGTTTATTTCTATTATTACTTTGTAGCCTTGTATGCTTGTGGGATTGTAAAGTGAGCTCGTGTGGCTGGTCTAACATGCGAACGCTACGCGATGGACGCTAGCAAATCCCGTAGGAAAGGGATTTGCTAGCATCCATCGTAGATGGTATGTTGCATGTCAGATGAGCCACCTCATGAATGAAGACAAAAGTTGTTGTAAAGTGAGCCTGTGTGGCTGGTCTGACATGCAACAGACCATTTGCGATGGACACTAGATAGACATGGTACTTCCAAAAATTATATTTGCAAAATGTATCAAAAGATTTTTCTAATATATCAGTGGATAGAAGTTAGAACAACCATAAGACAGAACAAACCCCAATGCTACACCCCCATTCTCCCCGAAATTGAGAGAGCGAGAGAGATCGAGGTGGAGAAATTAAAATGATGGATGAATTGAGCACCTCAGTTTAAATTAATTGAATGCAACTAAAGAAAGGGGCACTCGTTAAGGAGCATTTAAAGCACCTATTTTCATGTACCCACACTTTTATCCTCAAAACACATTTATTATTAGAGAACCGTTTCCCACAATTTCATTTCTATTACGAGAAAACAACAAGAATACCCCTATGTCATAAAAGATAATAGCCAAAGTACCTTAACCCATTTTCCATGAGATTGAAATATTTTATTATTTTATATCAGATAAGTTTATTTTTGTCATTTTCATGAGATAGTGTATTTTGTCATTTTTATGAGATAGTGTATTTTGTTCATAGGATCGATGATCCTATCCTTCCAATCTATGCATTTTTTTTATTGTGGTGTCGATTTTAAACTTCCTCAAATCAAAGGGTTAAGATCATTCTATGGAGAAGATTTTACGGGCCCACATTATCTACATTAGGGCCCAACAAATGAATGGTTGGATCACCCACCCAAACAATGTCGGCACACGTATTTTTTTCATTTGTTGGGGGTGTGCCCAGAAAATATTTTTCAATCCTAACCCCGATCTATGTAGTTTTTTTTATATTGCGGTGTCCATTTTAAACCTTCTCAAATCAAAGGGTTAAGATCATTCTATGGAGAAGATTTTATTAGAGAATAAAATTAGATCTAAATTAGAGAATAAAATCCGGGCCCAAGAAAATGAATGGTTGGATCACCAAAAAAATGCGGCCACCAGTATTTTTTCGGGTTGCACGTAAGTGCAGAGCCGTCCACCATGTAAATTGTCTTGCATTAGATAGGTCTTTTTTATTATTTTCTATGAGATATAAGTGTATTGGTCATTTTTCATGAGTGAGTGGTACTTTGATCATTTTCTATGAGATAGGGTCTTTTTATTTTCCATAATATATGAGTTTTTTTTTTCCGAAGAGATAGGTGTATTTAACACTTTCTATGAGATATAAGTATTTTTGTCATTTTTCATGAGATTTAAGTAGGGATATTTTCGTTATCTTTTATGAGATAAGGGTATTCTTGTTATTTTGTCATGGTGGAGGTATTTTTGTAAAAACCAAAACCAAGCCTCTTTTGTTGAAATTGTAATTGTGGAAATAAAATCTCGACTACAAACGTTGCTCCAGTAATAAATGTGTTTGAGGATATATGCGTGGGGTGTTTGAGGATATATTCGTGGAGTGCATGAAAATAGGTGCTTTAAATGCTCCTTAACGAGTGCCCTTGCATTGATGGATCACCAATTTTTAGATATTTATTTACTTAAATAGTTGTCAAGGGCTAAGTCATAAAGTCGTCTATAATATCATTCAACGACCTTTAGCCGAATCCTCCCTCTTCTATTTGGTTAGTCATTATTAATAAAGAGTGCTAGCAACATGCACATGAAGGTGGCCAGCAAGCACGGCACGGCACGGATAGCTACAGTGACGCGTACCGTGCCGGCACGGCACGAAGCAGCGGGCTGTGCCGGGCTTGGTTGGGCGGCCCGCTAGTCCGGTTCCCCCTTTATAAAATGTATTTTTTATTTTTGAAAAACCCAAAAATACCCGCTCAAAAGTTGTTTCAAACGGCTAGTTGCAATGGATTTACACGACTTTTAGCGGATTTGAGGAATTTGGCATATTATGAGTCGTGTGCGTCTTTTTTGGAGAACTCCAAAAATGCACGGTTAGTGGCAAGTTCCCAAAAGTTTAATTCACTCAAAGTTCTCATCAAAGTTCACGAAAGTTGAAGAGAGACTAGATGTCCCCCACATTCGAAGTCAAAGTCTCTAACTGTACGTTAAGGAGAGTTAGCAAGAATTCACATGACCTTCAAAATCCCAAACACAGTATTTCAAGTTTGAGTTTTTCCCCTGTTTTTGAGGGGCTTTTCATGTCCCCCTCAGCCACATCCTCTCAAGTTTCTTTCTCTCTCCACCAATCTCTCACTATTGGCTCCACTAATATTCCATGGAATAGTTTTCCAGGTCAACAAAGCATTCCCTAAGTAGAATATTCGAAATAAAAAAGGGAAGTACCAAACGTTTTAACTCTGTTTCCATCTTCTCCATACTTAAAAGAGGGTTGAGGTGGGAAAAAGTTATCTTAAACTTGTCGTTTTTATTTTAAAATTAGTTTTAATGGAACCATGGTTCAACTGGGTTTGAACTGTTGAAGATTGATTTTTAGAAGATTGATGCCCCGTCTTGAATTTTCTTTTGAGGCATTTAGACACAATTTGTTCTTTTCTTTAGCGCATTCTTTGTTGCTATCATGGGTCCTGAGGCACAAGGAGATTGTACTCGTTGAGAGAGAGATTCTCTCCGGATCCACAGTACAATATGGGTTCAAATAGCCAAAATAAGTCATACGAATAGAACCAACTTTGGTATTTAGCACTAAATAAAAACCTTGATACTATTGATCATTCTTTGCTTCAAAGAACTGTCTCATTCTACACTCAAAAAGTGAATACCTTACATTGCTAACCTTTTCATGTTAGTACAACTACTGAGGCTTGGCTATTTAGAAAGAGATTTCCTTGTGAAAAATAAAAAATAAAAAATTATATATATATATATATATATATATATATATATATATATATATATATATATATATATATATATATATATATATATATATAGAGAGAGAGAGAGAGAGAGAGAGAGAGAGAGGAAACTGTTGGTGAGCTTAAGCGCACCAAACTTATGGTGCACTTAAGCTCCCCAATCACATGGGGGCTCACTTTTCTGTGGTGATCCAAACCATTCATTTGCAAGGCCTTATGATAGGTAGGAGGTGTACCAAAAATCAGCTCCATAGGATCATCCTAACCCCTCCATTTGTGGAGGACAAAAAATGGGCAGCTTTGTGTCTGTCCATTTTTGTCCTTCACAAATGGAGAGGTTAGGATGATCCTATGGAGCTGATTTTTGGTACACCCCCCATCTATGTAAGGGACTTTCAAATGAATGCTTTGGATCATCCTAACAAAGTGGGCCCCATGTGACTGGGCGCTTCAGCTCACCATAAGTTTGGTGAGCTTAAGCGCACTAACAGTTTCCTCATATATATATATATATATATTTATTTATTTATTTATTTATTTATTTATTGAAATTGTTTCCATCAAATATAAAATTTTCAGCATTTTGTAACTCATTTTTCATGGAAATTATTTTGAAAAATAAATATTTTCCTTTTCAAGAAAAATTATAAACCTACTAGACCTTGGATTTTTTTTTCATTGAATATTATTTTCTATGGAATTATATAACACCTCATGTTTTGATATAGTGGAGTGTACCATCTCCACCTAAACCCATGTATATGATGGGGTCCACCATTTTACACCTCATTTTTATGGGGCGAGGACCACCATTTTTATGTGTGTGTAATTCAAAGACGCTAGAAATTTTGAATTATTCATGAATTTTTTAAGTTTGAAACCGGGCATAAATTTTTTATTATTTTTTTTAAATACCTGGCATAAAAGATTCTGAGATTATTTCAAGAATTTTTCTGTATATGGGAGAAATTTGTTACTCAGATCAAGGCCTGTAAAAGTTAATGAACAAAACAACCGCACTTAAGATAAACTCGACTAAAAATCAACAATCAAACACCCTTCCCATTTATTGTCGATTGTCCGACCCATTTCATGATGTGCTAATCATAAAATAAAGCAACAAGACGTTACAACAACATTTAGATTGCAATATAAAACATTTATATCACTGAAGCTTTAGTAGAAACGAGTACTATAATATACAGAATGCATTCAAAAGATTCATGTAGAAATATACAACATTTAGAGCTCTAAAGCCAGGTATATATGGCCAATATAATAAACACAATGAATAATTGCAGGAAAATCTGAACATCAATTCAAGTATGGAGCAATCTCAAACAAATTCAAACCTCATAAGTAGCTTTACAGACTTGAGCTTTTCTCCCTTGCGATCACAAAGCGGCACAGCTCGGATCCCTGACCTCAACTCTGTTATAGGCAAACAAGTCTGGCCAGCAAAGTCATCCTTCTCAGACATATCATACTCATGCACTTCAATCCGAAGCAAAGCGAGTTCTGGAACAGTCAATGGGAACGTAAACTCCTCATCCCAAACAGGTGTCCAGTTATCCTCGATAGTTCTTGTTTTCTTCATTATGGTATCATCTGGTACTCCTGCTATCCCGACCTGTAGACAGATTGATTAGTGGATACAGGCTTTACATTTTTGCACTATCCATGTTTTCACAACTTTTGTGGTGTGGTTCATTGATATTTCTCCCACACTTTCTGTTTTTCAAAAGTACTATACATTAATGGTGGCCCTATGCCGCGCTTATGAGTATAGTACATGAGAGACTGACAATCTTTCGCTCTTTCAATGAAAAAAAGGACTCTTTTGGCTTATAGATTGTTAGAAACAGCAATACAGGCAGAAATAAACGGACAGAATAAATCAGTAAAGAATGGGCACATATTAATTTGTCTTAACCAGTTTTGTTTAAAAGTCGACTACAATTTCAGTGAGAGATTGGTGGTCTACATTGTCCTTCTGAAGTAAATAGTACTTGACTAACCGAGCGCAGCTCATGGCAGTAGATAACCTTAAGAGCAACCATGGCGTGATGTGTGAGCAAAAGATTAGAGATTCATCATTTTACCCTTGCATAGAAGTCTGGTGGCGAGTATGCATCAAAGTGTGTTAGACGGAAATCCAAATGCCATCCATCTCCCATATATACTCTCACCTGTTTAGTAATAATGGAGCTCAAATCAGAGTTGGATATGCAAAAGAAAATACTCAGGACTCAAAAAAGTCAGTTCTGCGGGAAAATATTAATAATTAATTAATCATTTACAAAATTTCGGAAGTTTCGGCAGAATTTTCATAAAAATATTAGTTTTTTTTTAAAAAAAATTGAATTTCTGACATTTCGGCCGAAACTTGGGAAATCCAAAATTTCGGATTTCAAGCAAATTTCGGTTTCGGTCCCATCCGAAATCGTACAAAATTTAAAACTATGCATGTAAAAGCAATGACGAGCAATGCAAACGTCCTATCTGTCAAAAAGTTTATTTTTTTTCATTCATTCAGACAGTTTCTAGCTGATCCGATTTCTTGACTTTTTTAGAACAGTTGCACCATCTATGACTTTGTGCAACTAAGGAAGCTAATATGAATTAACATATTGTATACTCATTCCAATCTTTTTTAAGAAGAAATGCATTCTCATGGAATATCTACTAGAGGCTAAAATATTCTAACAAGTACTTAATGAGATGAAATATAACCTGAACTGTATTTTCAGTTCTCTTAGCTCCCGTGAAGCAAAATTTCAGCAAGAAGTGACAGATGAAACTGAAGAGGGGTAAAAGCAAAAGGTTTACCATAATATATTCAAAAGAAGTTCAACTTTGAATTGCAACACAAGGAGACTACGCAAAAGGTTTACCATAATATGTCCAAAAGAAGTTGAAATTTGAATTGCAACACAGGGAGAGAGACTAACCTGCATATTAAATGCAACCATCTGAGCACCATGCATCCACGCAATTAGTGGGTTGTAATTCGAGGAGTCAACACGTGTACCCTTTGGGTATACCCTAAGCAAATTCCTTTGGGTGAACCTGAAAAGAAATGGCAATCATCACCAAGAACTTCAGAAATTTAAGCAAATGCTTGAACTATGAACCCCAAAATGCCAAGTGGAATCATAATCTATAATTGTACATTTGTACCCACATATGCACACAAACAAATCTCCATGACTGAACCTTTCGGATAAGTATATTAAATACCTGACAAGATCAGTTCCATAAGTGATTGCGATCTTCTCAAGTTCTACTTCACTCAAGCTGAGACGTTTAACTTTAGAGGGGTCCATTTTTAGCCAGTCTTTCACCCCACCTTTCTGTTTCCCAGCATGAATAGCAATTAGCCGCTTGTACTTCGGTGCTGACCTCTGATGCAACTTGTGGTCCCCATCCTCATGATTTTCCTCATCATGATTGAATTCACCCTGATCATGCTCATTCTGCTCGCAAGTTGCAAATTGGAAGAATTTAAAGAAATGGATGTTAATAGGTCGGATAAAGTGTACTATATCAATAGAATAACACAATGAATGTAACTTTTAAGTGCACCTTAACATCAGATACAGGTCCAACTTTAAGGTCTGTGACCTCCTTTCCCAATGCTTCTTCGTCAGCTTCCTTTCCAACTTTGGGTCCATCTTCCTTAAAACTTTTTGACTCAAGGAACTCTTTCGGTGGTTTGGTTGAAATAATTATCCGATGCTTCAATTGTTCTGGAGAAGGAAATTCCTGTAAGCAATCTGACTCCGGGTAAAACAGTATATCTCCAAATGTTTCGTGGACCATGTAGACAAAAAAAAAAGAAGCGTTCAATCATAAAAATGGTGAACTGAAAAGAAACTGGGTGGTAAGAGTCGAGAAAGAGGAAAATGAATCCTCACCTCAGCGACTTTAGCCTGAAGATCTGGAGTAACGTGGTCTTCCAGAGTTATAACGACAGGGTACGGAGATGCAGAGAAGGCATGCTCTTTTATGGACCTCAAACATTTGATTAGTTCCACCGGAGCAGTCAAAGTCCTAGAGTAATCCATTAATCGAAATGATTTTAAACAGAAAAAAGGTGATGCATATATAATACAAGCAAATCACTAGGAATCGAACAAAAGAAGGGGAATTGCTTTGGAAAATCAACAATCTCACAAAATACAAATTGAATTTTCACAATACAGGTAGAGAGAGAATTCAACAAAGCTACTTTGAGAAATAAATAAGATCTCACAAAATACAAATTGAATTTTCACAATACAGGTAGAGAGAATTCAACGAAGCTACTTCGAGAAATAAATAAGTAAACGTCGAAATTCAAACATATGCTCATGAGCACCATAAAAGTGAAACATGTAAGTACTTTCCATTGAATTTGCTGCAATTATGAATACATAAACAGTACCAAAAATCCTAAACCCACAAATCAGTCCAGTCTACCCAAATTAAGTTCGCTGCAACCCTTAGATAATCACTAAGCAAAACTAATTTTTATTATGAGACATCGAACATCGAATTGGCAAGAAGAATACATTTTTCTGTCCAAATTTTACAAAAAAGACGAACTGCAACTTCTAAAGACAAACTAAAACTTCTGAAGGTATTAGAAAAGATGGCATGTTTCCTTTAAATTTTTCATTAAAATAATGATTCAAAGATAAGAAAAACTCATTTCCCCGCCATTCTTCCCCAATTTTATTTGCTTTGATTCTCAAAATCAAACAAAGAAATACAATTGAAGGTGATTAAGCTACCGTAAAACATTGATTGGAGCAGAAATTGGCAAATCAGACAAAGCATCCAATTTCCTTTTTTCTTTTCTTTTTGAGATATAGCATTTTATGTGTTCTAGATTTAGATGTAGACCTGTAATAATATTGTAATCCATGCATCAATGATGTAACTATGGTAGACTAGTATATTTTAATGCTTTAACATTTTTTCCTTTTTCTATGTTTTTATGTTTCTAATGCAACATCATAAATGCATTGATTTGGCACTATATACATGGATAAGTGATGTTGACTGTTGAGTAGTTGCAGAATAGTAACATTTCATTATTTGTACTGTTTTTATTTAATTTTCCTACTTTTTAGTACTTTTCATTTTTCAAAAGGAAAATCATACACTCGGATGTGGAACCAGATCCATGGATACATGACTAAGTTCCAAATTTCGGATTTTGTATGGACTTCAGTCCCCACGAAAGTGGAAGTATTCTGTGGAAGCCTATAGAAGTCCATGGAAATCTTGTAAAAATCATAGAACCTTAGGGAAGTCCATGGAAATTATTGAAATTTAAGATAAAACCTCAAAAAATACTAAAATAAGTACAAACATACACTTAGAAACAATCACATAAGCAAGACAACCATCCATAATGGTTTATCAAGATCAAACACCTAGTGACACGCATAAAACAATAATGATCATTTTAAGAATAAATATTTTTTGAAAATTGATGAGTGTGCCATTTCTTTTACTGCTCAACTAACTCATCTTATTAATGGAATGATACTAATACTTTTGTGATATATGAGGCATTTTTATTATGCGGGTGCACCTCAAGGAATCAAACTTAGAAGTGGACTTCGACTTTGGTGCCAATGGATGTCGACACAGGTCCGTCGAAAGTGACACACATGTGAACAATTTAAACCTTATCAATGACATTGATTACTGGTAGATAGTGTCACTGGCAGTTGACAAATGTTAGGTGCAACCTAATTAAATTCTAGTTACTACTATATACAACAAGTAGACAAGAGTTTACATCACTACCTCCTTTGAGAAGCTTTGCACTTTCTCTCTTGCTCAGCATACCTCTAATATAGTTGTAGACAACCACAACTAGAGGAAGAGAATCTGTACAGGAACCCTCTATACCTTAAGTGTTCAATCCTGTTAAGAATCAAAGATCCTCATCTGTTATGTCTAATTTCTGGTATATTTAACGTTGAGAGCAATAGGTCGGTAGTTATCCAACTCCCATTTGATATTGGGAATAGTGAGTCATCTCCTTGCCATAAGAGGGTTCTATATCAGACCTGTATAACCTCTCCATCATTCCATTACCTTCAACAAAGATGCGGAAATGGAATTCTAAGAGTGAAGGGAACACTTATTTCATAAAAATTGACAGATGGAATTAGATCTATCACTTGGGCCAACACTGATAGATCACTAAAGTATAATTGAAACAACCACTATTATAGTTGGCAAGTCAATTCATTATTTTAAAGTTTGCGTTATTTAAGCATAGTATAGTGTTTTCCTTTTCTTTAGAGGTTTTGCTCGTAAATGAGCATTTAAAGCACCTATTTTCAGTACCCCACGCATATATCCTCAAACACCCCCATGCATATATATATATATATATATATATATATATATATATATATATATATATATATATATAGAGAGAGAGAGAGAGAGAGAGAGAGAGAGAGGAAACTGTTGAGCTCACCAAACTTATGGTGAGCTAGCTTGCCCAATCACATGGGGGCCCACTTTGTTAGGATGATCCAAACCATTCATTTGAAAGTCCCTTACATAGATGGGGGGTGTACCAAAAATCAGCTCCATAGGATCATCCTAACCCCTCCATTTGTGGAGGACAAAAATGGACAGACTCACCCTATCTATGATAAGGCCTTGCAAATGAATGGTTTGGATCACTCCCCAAAATGTGGGACCCATGTGATTGGGCAAGCTAGCTTACCATAAGTTTGGTGAGCTTAAGCTCACCAACAGTTTCCTCATATATATATATGAGAGAGAACATTTCCTACACACTTGTGTAGGTAAGTTACCTACACACTTGTGTAGGTAAGTTACCTACACACTACCTTAAAATACATTGGGGGCCCACATTGTTTGGGTGATCCAAACAATTCATTTGAATGGTCCTCACATAGATAGGGTGTTCACAAAAAATCAGATCCATAGGATCATCCTAACCATTCAAACTATAGAGGCTACAAAAGGACTAATTTGTGAAGGTTTATACACGTCTATTTTACCTCCACAAATCGTAGGGTTGGGATGATCCTATGGATCTGATTTTTTGTGGACACCCTATCTATGTGAGGACCATTTAAATGAATTGTTTGGATCACCCAAACAATGTGGGCCCCCACTGTATTTTAAGATAGTGTGTAGGTAACTTACCTACACAAGTGTGTGGGAAATGTTCTCTCTCTCTCTCTCTCTCTCTCTCTCTATATATATATATATATATATATATATATATAGAGAGAGAGAGAGAGAGAGAGGTTTCTGTACACATGTGTAGATAAGTTATCTACACACTAGCTTAAAATACAATGGAGGCATACACACTAGCTTAAAATTAGGGCTGCAACTCGAGCCGGGTTTTACCCTACCCGCATCGACCCGACCCAAAAATAGCCTGGGTTGGGTTCAGGTTTCATGGGTTTCGGGTCGAGCCGGGTTGAGCATTCAAAAGCCCGCATGAATCTCGGGTCGAGCCTGGTTTGAAGGGGCCCGACCCGACCCGAGTTACATAAGTTATAGTATGTACATTTTTTTCTATTGTTAGTTAAAAAAAGTTAAAAGTGAAAACCCACGCACCCACTGTTATTGTATCTGATTGTAATTTCTACTTCTATGAGTTGAGTTGATTCAAGTGTTTGATTCAGCATTGTTTGATTGTAATTACAACATTGTTTGATTACAGCATTGTTTGATTCAAGTGTAATGTGTCATTTCTGCTTCTATGAGTTGAGTTGCCTTGCCAAACAAGAATTTTCCTTAAAAATTTGCGTCAACGTGAAAAAACCCAACCCGACCCGACCCGAGATTTATCATGGGAATCGTGAGTTTTCTGAAAAAAAAACTCGACCCGAGATATTTCTCAGGTAGGGTTGGGTTCTCCAAAACCCGACCCGCCCGACCCGAGTTGCAGCCCTACTTAAAATACAGTGGAGGCCCACATTGTTTGGGTGATCCAAACCATTCATTTGATTGGCCCTCACATAGATAGGGTGTGCCCAAAAAGTCAGCTCCATAGGATCATCCTAACCCTTCGAACCGTGGAGGCAAAAATGGACAGATTTGTAAAGGTTTATACACGTCCATTTTACCTCCACAAATCGTAGGGTTGGGATGATCCTATGGAGCTGATTTTTTGTGGACACCCTATCTATGTGAGGGCCAATCAAATGAACAGTTTGGATCACCCAAACAATATGCCCTCCACTGTATTTTAAGCTAGTGTGTAGGTAACTTATCTACACTTGTGTGTAGAAACCGTTCTCTCTCTCTCTCTCTCTCTCTCTCTCTCTCTCTCTCTATATATATATATATATATATATATATATATATATATATATATATAGAGGAAAGTGAAGCTACACCACCGGTGTAGCTAACTTAGCTACACTGCCGGCTTAAAATACAATGGGCCTACATTGTTTTGGTGATCCAAAGAATTCATTTGATTGGCCCTCACATAGATAGGGTGTCCACCAAAAATCAGCTCCATAGGATCATCCCAACCCTACGATTTGTGAAGGCAAAAATGAACGTGTAAAAACCTTCACAAATTTGTCCATTTTTGCCTCCACAATTGGAAGGGTTGGGATGATCCTATGGAGCTGATTTTTGGTGGACACCCTATCTATGTGAGGGCCAATCAAATGAATCCTTTAGATCACCAAAACAATGTGGGCCCATTGTATTTTAAGCCGGCGGTGTAGCGAAGTTAGCTACACCGGCGGTGTAGCTTCACTTTCCTCATATATATATATATAGAGAGAGAGAGAGAGAGTGATTTGCTAGCGTCCATCACAAAAGGCATTTTGTGGATGGTCTGTTGCACGTAAGAGCAGCCACACAGCCCTGAAAACGAGCCGGGAGTGATCAAAGGTGATAAACGCTTGATTGTATTCTTGATTGATTCAATTGATAAGGAGAGATGATGGTACCCCAACTATGCCCAAGGGCTGCCGTGTTTACCATTTTCACCAGTGTTTAAAAACACGGATGTGACGCGGAACGCGGCTAAGAAAAATCCTCGTCGACTAAGCGCAGATGCAGCCAAGAATGTGGTTATAACTCGGGAGAGTCAAAGGAGTTTTTAGAGATTGTAGGGCAAAACGCGGAATGCGGTGGTGCAATGCAGAATGCGACCAAGAAAAATCCTTGCCGACTCGGGCGAGTTCCTTGGATTGTCAACGAGTTTTTAAACACTGGTTTTCACCAAGCGAGCTTTTCAGAGAGGCTTGGGGGGGGGGATACTTGTGTGAGATGGGATTTATGCTCCGCTCACCCTCTAATCGGCACTTTATCCTCTATACACCTACCCCTTCGCCGAAGCTTCTGGCTTTTGATCAAGGCCCGTAGAATCACTATGTTCACGAGAATGGACAGCTATGAGCTCCTATCTGTCAGATTCGTTCGATCATGATAGAGTCTTCGCGCTCTACTCTGGCGAATAGTCCAGTGAGTGTGTTCAGGTAACACTCTTAAAACATAATAGAACCAATCAGTGTCTCATAGCACGGGTGAATAACAGCACTTACTACAAAAATATGCCTTACTCGAAACTTCAAGTTGTAGTGGAGAAACACCAGATGAATCAATCTTTGATGCTCCAATTTGTTTATCTTCTTGAAGTGTATGTCTTTGAAAGTACTCTAGTTCCTTTTGCATGCTATCGAACTATCCTCCTCTCTTTGAAACAAGAGGCGGTTCCGGTTCTGCCCGTGCTTCAAACAATTTTGTCTTTGTTTGACATTAGCATTTGAATTGCAAATCTTTGCAATTTGGGACATCATTTGCCAATTTGTGTATACATGCAAAGTGCAATAATAGAGTTGACTCACTCAACAATGCCTTATTAAAATTTCAAATCTAATTAAAACATAATATAAACACATAATAATTAACAATATTAATTAATTTACCTAGACTTAGCTTCTTTCAGTTGTGGATTGCCATAGCCAATGACATCAATGTTAGTGATTGCGCCTATAATTTATGCGGTCTATATAAGCCAAAAGATAGAAGTACTTTTATGTCCTCTTGTAATAGTCTACAGTCCATGGCCATATATGGAATTATCCATTTATTTAATATATAATGGAGAAGGAGACGAGTTGTAGGGTTTGTCTTGGAACTCTTTGCCCAGAGACAGTTAGTGTGATGTGGTTTGCTCTCCCTTGCGCAACCCAACCCCCCCCCCCCCCCCCCCCCCCCCACCCTCTCTCTCTCTCTCTCTCTCTCTCTCTCTCTCTCTCCAAGCTACTAGTTTGTCAAACGAGTAAACTTCAAGAAATCTTTTCATGTGAAGGAAGGGATACACCCATCCAGTCGATTTTTTATTTATGTTTATATATATAGTCCTTCATATCTCCTATGTGGAGTTTAGGATTTGTTTAAGTTTTTTTTTTCTTTCTGTTTTGGCAAACTACAAATCATCTATGAGTTGTTCATGATCTGATTTGCATTGGATTTCCATGCTTCTAATTTGATTCTTTTACGATTTATAGTTCTTTAGCTCTTGTGATTTAAAATAGTTAGTTTGATTCATGAACTGTTGAGCACTTTATGAGGTGATTTTGAGGTTCTTGTACAGAACATTGTGAAGGTATTCAGTTCCTCCCTTTGGATTTGTTATCATTTTTTACTTAAATAAGGGAAGAGTTTCCAAAGTGTCTACTAGAAAACCCAGACTTCATTCAAAGACACCATGAGAAGACAACGAAACAATATAAAGAACCAAAGGGGATGCTCTAGTGAGTGGAGCATAAATCGTTACACACATTTTGGGCCCACTTCATCAATCTGAACTGTCCCAGACTGGACCCTACCTGGCTTCCTTGGACAGTTCAGGGTCCAAAGTTAACTAACAGATGATTTGGTTTGCTCATTTGGGGCCCACTTCTTCAATTACGTGTACTTTGCTTTGCTCTGTTTATTTTGTATTACTATTTTACAAAAGTAGTCGCCTGTTCCATGGATTGCTAGAAGGGCTCTGGGAGTTGCAGGGTCTTTCCCATAATATGGTTAGCCGATCTCAGCCCATTCCTCATAAATTAACGTATTTGGCATAGTGATTGAACAGAACCTTATATCTCAAGCCGCAAATCATTGAAACCTAGACCCTAAGTCGAGAGAAACCATGAGATTGAGAGACCCAGAGAGAGGGAGAGACGAATAGAGATTGAAAAAAGAGAGGGAGAGATTGAGAGAGAGACATTAAGGAATGAGCATACATGAGTCAAAATCACTGGGGTCCGTGGAGTTGTGCCATCGTGGAGAACGAGAAACACTAGAACAAAACTTGTCATTTCAATTTTCCATAAAATAACGAATTTTCAAGGTGTGTTTTTGTAAATTGATGAGTTTTGCGAAAATCTGAAAAGGGCCCCTCCCGAAAGTATAGACGGGATAACTATGGCCGATCGATTTGGCAATCTTGATGTGTAGTCGAGATAGGCGCCCACTTTTCTTTTCTTTTTTTTTGTTTTATGCGCCGGTGTCACGATAGAAGATCTCGTGCTTTTCCCAAGCACGAGATCCCGTTTTGAGAATTAAAATGGGGCAAAGGGTTTGAGAAATAAAGGAGGGCAGAGGGTACATTAGGTTTATCGTTAATTTGAGAAAGGGAAATGATATCACCCCTACCCTATTTTGATGATCGTACTCCACACATTATTAAAAAAGTACGGTATGGCCCGCACCATAGATGATCCAAACCGTCCATTAGATGGGCCACAGCCTAAATAGGTTGTGCCACAAAATTCATTTCCATAGGTTGATCCTAACCCTCTGATCTATAGAGGGACTGAATATTAGAGGGTTGATCCTAACCTTCTATAGATCGGAGGGTTAGGATCAACCTATGGAAATGATTTTTAGGGCACAAACTATTTAGGCTGTGGCCCCTCTAATGGAAGGTTTGAGTCTTCCTATGGTGCGGGCCATACCTTACTTTTTAATAAAGTGAGGAGTGCGATCATCAAAATATGGTAGTGCTTATAACAATTCCCTATAAAAATGCGGTAGTGATGATATCATTTCCCTTTGAGAAATAAAGGAGGGCAGAGGGTACATTAGGCATTTTGTTAATTTGAGAAATAAAGTGGGGGCAGAGGGCAATTTTATTTTTGATCAATCTAAGATTATCCATCTCACTATCCACCATCAATCTAATGCGTTGAAGGATCACCCTCACTTCTGTCTTATTAGAATCCTTGATTCTGATCGACCTAGAGAAGGCCCACTTGATAGAGCCCTTCTCGTCTCTAAGAACATCTCCGATACCCACCGGCAACATTACCCAAGGTAGAACCATCAAAGTTTAACTTCAACCAACCTAGATTTATGGATGAGGTTTGAGAGGGCGCGTGGGTGTTGGGGGGGGGGGGGGGGGGGGGGGGGGGGGTGTTCCATGTGAGGCGACGACCTCATCACAATTCTTACTTGAAAGTGCTAGCATTCCTCTAATTCCAAAGGACTGAGATAGAGGTCAACAATACTAGCTTCCATAAAATCAAACCCTTGTTGGGCCACGATGCTAATAATCAGCTATCCAGGAGCTCAAGAAAAAACTCACAAGATCCCAAAAAAGTCGAGAATTTTTGGTTGGAAATTGGACAATAGTACTTCCAAGAATGATTGCTGTCTCGGGTTGTATCCAGAGTTCACTGGACGTAGGGACTAGAATAAACGGATTGAAGGTGCAGATGGAATAGGTAGTAGGCCTTGGGTTCTCGGGGACAGAGGTAATGTGGGTGATAGGATCTGCATATTTTTGGGTTTGTCCTACCTTGTTGTGGTTGACTGGTGGGGGGATGATGCAGGTGCATCTCGCCCGATGACAATGATCAACGGTCAAGATTGTCAGAACCTTGATCAACGGTCAGATCAGAAGATATAAGATGGCATTTAGATCAATGGTCCACGTTGATTACTACTCTTCAATAGAGTCCTATTTTAGTTTGGAGTTGTTTTAATTATTTTTAGATATTTTCTTTAATTGGGACGTCCAAGGTGAGAATGTATTTAGGGAGGTTTACTTTTACGTGGATTGAGTTGAGAGAATTTAGGAGTTTTACTTTTGGTAGGATTTTCTGAGTAAAATTAGGAAGTAGTAGAGAAACTTTAGAATTCTAAAATGGGGAGTGATAAATCGACTCCCCAAATTGATAAATCGACTCCCCACGTGTCTTTCTCTCTCCTCTGGGTAAGAGAGAGAAAGAGGAGAGAGATAGACACATGAGGAGTCGATTCATCCATTTGGGGAGTCGATTTATCACTAAATTTGGCTTTCACTGTTGATCGTCCAAATAAGGAGATATCCTAGGGATTTGTTTTATTTCTTAATTATAGTGAAGTTAGAGTTTATTTAGGATTCTTCTTTATGTTGGCGATAGAAAATCTATAAAAGGCCATCCATTGTAATTGTTTTTAGATATCTTATTGTGAATAAAATTTTAGTTGCCTTTATTTGCGTCCCAACGTGATAGCCACCCGCTGTTATCATTGAAAACAAGTCCACTGCTACTTGTTGTCGCCTTTCGCAAGCCATCTGCTGCTTGCTTATCATTGTTGCCGCTCACCGTAGAAGAACAAGCAATCCGTTCCTTGTTTAGAGAAGAGGCAGCCATATTTTGCTTGCCTCTATCGATTTACAAGTTATGTTTTACACTTTCCCTTTGGCTGCCACTACCCCTAGTCGTTGTCTTGTTTTGACAGACCATAGAACCTTTAGCCTTGCAGCCAATGGAACCACCGACCATCAATTCCATCCTTCAATTCCACCCTTCAACTGACAAGTGACAACCCATCTACCCACATATTTCAATCAACCACCTACATTCAAGCCTAAATTCCTCTGAAAACCTGTCCCTATTTTAGGCCATAATCCTCTGGCCATAAAAAAAAATAAGAAATATATATTTCCGTTGTTTTTTTATTGCGCTCGCTACCTACCTGTGTATTTCAAATCCAAGCTTCCCCATGAGTAAGCGGACATGAAGAGGTATGGGTGTCTTCTATAGTTCTAGTTGCGTTAAATAATTGGCTATCCCCTATCCTAACGTTATGATTGTTCCAGTGGGGTTATTCCCCTCTATTTTCCGTTCTCGTGGGGGTAAGTAGCTTCCCTTCTCCCACGACATTTACCCCAAATGTTGTGATTTGACTTAGTCATCTTCAATCTAATAATTGAAAGGCTATTGATGTTGGCACTAACATATTTTAATAATCGCAAAAACTCAGCTTGTCTTTTATTTTTTAATTGGCTTCATAGAGCACTTTAGAAACTGTCATAACCTTTTTACAGCTGATTACATAATAAAAGACAAGATATTAGTGCAATTATCAAAACATAGTTGTGCCCACTATTAGTTAGTTGATGTAACTAACCAAAGTGGCTACAATAAGAACGGTTGTGTACCATTAATTGTGTAACTTTCGATGTTTATTTTAATGAAAGATTTAACCAGAGGCAAAATTAACAGAGCAACATTAATTCCTACCATGAGTCGTCTTATTTGGCATTTAATATCTTATTAAAAAGGACATGCTATACTCAACATGAAAAAGATTACCAAAAAAGGGGCAATAAGAACTACTTTCAAATGGAGATGCTGTTAGGAACACCCATTCCTGTGACCCCAGGTACAGAGAAGGGTTTAAGAAGCTCGTACGGGACAATACCAGCACCACTTCTATTTTTCAGAGTTGGATCCGCATTCCTCCCATCTATGATCCCTTCAATCTCCTTTAATCTCCCACTAAACTGTTCGAATGCCGCGTTTATAATTGGTTCCTCCACCCAAGCCCGCTCTGGCACGTCTCCTAAATACTCCTCGTCGGGGTTATGGTTCGATAACACGTCCAAGATTGCCATCACTGTGGTGGCCTGAATTTGGCTAGGCAAAAGCTCTAGTAGTGTAGATTCTGGCCAATCCAGAAAGCGTGCGAATTCTTGGCTTGACTCATCTTCTATTGGCATGTTCTTTCGAGCAATCGTGGGCCGGTTGGGGAAGTACCTGTTCAAGTATAAATGATTAAATAACACCAACTCTAACAGCTTAAGCTTTTTTGAGTAATTGGTCGATTCACATGGCATTTACACACGGGTGTTAAGTATAAATGATTACATCGGAAACATAATTTTCCACAAGTTTCCATTGAAAAAGTCTTAAAACACATGTAAAAATTTCAAAACATTCTCAAAACGTGTGTAAAATTATGTTTCCAATGCACCTTAATTAATCATTGCCCTACCAAAATCCATGATTAAGTAACAACTTTAATATCTTAAGCTTTTGGAGTAATTGGTTGATTCACATTACGCTGCAAATTGATATTGGCCGAAGTTGACGGCGGCGTGGTGGCCGGAAGCAACCCAAATGATAGTTGTAAGGATTTGGATTAGATCGTCAGTGGTTTTCAAGACCGGCCACCATGGTTCGTCTTTCTTGTCCTCATGGCCTTTAGTTCGGATTTCAGTCCACCATGATTGGAGTTCAGAGTCTGATGAAACGCCGTTTGGATCAGGATAGTAGTGAGTTACATAGTCGGTGATCCATTGCTTGAGGGCTGACCAGATGAGGAGGCCATCCTTGGCATAAGGGTAGTCCTCAATCGTCAATTTTAGGCCTTCGGCGGCCGTTGGATCCTCAACCGCCATGCCCCTATTATTTTGGAACATGAAAGTAGCTTTAGTTAGCTAAGATATTGAAAAGGAAAACACTTCCAAAGATTGTGGTTTATTTTATACATTCCCACCTCGAGCTTTGGGTGTTTTTCATTGAAGTAGTATGCTATTTGAATGAGTTTTCTTTTTGATTAATTTATTTTAGGTAAATTTACAAAAGAATTGCTTTGAATATCTGAAATGATAGGTGAATGACACTATTATTTGATTTAATATACGTGCCCCTAAAAGAAAGTTTTGCCCTCTTCTTCTTTTCACTTTTTTTCTTCTTTTCAAAATTTTTCTTCTTTTCCATCTCCGTCACCGCGCTGCAACTTAGAAGATGAAGAAGAGGAAGAGGAAGAAGAAGAGGAAGAATCAAAAAAAGGAAGAGGAGCCATTAGAAAATAGAGGAAGAGGAAGGAATAAAAAAAGGAAGAAGAAGAGGAAGATGAAGAGGAAGATGAAGAAGAAAAGACGGAAGGAGAAGGAAAAAGAAAAATGAAAGCAGGAAAAAATGGAATACGCTAGAAAAAAAAATGGAAGGTGCCGGAGAAAATTGTGGATGGATCAGTCTGCAATATTCACAGCAATAGTATGATGAAAATTGTATGTTTAGAAAAAATTGTTTGGAGAAAATGAAGAAAATACTAAGGTATTTTCATCATAATTTGATTAGGATTAGTGTTTGTCCTATTTATATAAGATTATTGATTTATTTCAATCTTTAAATATCTTGTACTTTTAGCAATACCATATTTTGAGATTATATAAAGGAAAAATTCCCCTCTAATGTTAATGTACTAGTTCTGCTAATGTAACTGAACAATCAACAACTCAAGATTATACATGGGATTACCTTTTAATCAGGTCAGCTGGTAGTGCCTCCGTGTCGAATCTCCACAACTGGTCATAGGCGTCAGAGCTTATTTCGATGGAGTACTTCCTTGGAGAGAAGCTGCTCTCTATGATTCCATTCGCGTTGATGAGAAAATCCCGTGCGAGTGCATTGATCTCCATTGTGTACCGGAGATGGGGGTGTAAAAGTCTATAAATTGGGTGCATCACACTTAATTGCCGATTTGTTGCAATTACGTAAGGCTCTGTGCAGCAATGTGTTCTTAGCCTGCAAAAGCATAGATCACATTCTTATAGCTAGATTTGAAACATAGTGATGAGAGAACTTCGATGTTTCACCAGTTAAGTTTGATTATAAAAGATTAATCTTTTTTGGCAAAGTCAATCTCAACAGTGTTTTTAATAGAAATGTAGTGTTTTAACATGACGAATCAAACAAAATGCCTAGAGAAACATAATTTTTCTCAACTTTAGATCTTTTGAATCCCGGCTAACTTTGGGGGGTGGAAATAGGCTTAATGAATGTTGGAATGAGACCAACTGGATGGAAGGAGAAGATGCATGTGACTCAAGAGAATAAAATTGTTCTCTTAAGAGCAAAAGCACAAAGAATGAAGCCTAAGATGTTACACTAGTCAACAGGCTTACATGGGAAAATGGAGATTTAACATTTCTTAACTATAAATAGCTTCCCTAAGCTGCCACGAAAACACTAACAAATGTAAAACATAAGTAAAGTAGATGACTAGCACAATTCCAAAACAAAACCTAAGGCCCACGAACATAAACCCACAAGAGAGTAAATTTCCCATGCAGTCAAGTCAATGTGACAAGTCTCAATTTAGTTGGTCCTAAAGTATCAAAGTTCCAATGCATCAACATTCAATGGGTGCATGGCTAGCTCCATGCATGTAGCAAGTTTCAAGATAGTCAAATTGTCAAGCTTAGATTTCCAACAATGAAACGAAAGGTAGGTGGATTCTTATAAGAACTTCGATGTTTCACCATTTAACTTTGAGATCAATCCTTTGGTGGCATAGAGCCATAGACAATCTCAATATTATTTTAATAGAAATATAGTGTTTTCTCACGACGAACCCAACAAAATGCTTAAAGAAATACAAGCTTATTTAATGTCTGATCTTTCGAATTCTTACTAACTTGGGGGCAACAAAAAAAGGGCTAATGAAATGAAAGGAGGGTGAATTCTTACCAGTGGCTGATAAGCTGGTGATAGCCAGAGCAATGAGCACAGACATGAACCTTAGCGAGCTTCCAGAGCCAGGCGTTGGTGGCATCCCAGCCAGGAGTGAAGACTCTCTTCCATTGGGGTTTGGTTGGAGAAGGGGGGCGAGTAAGCTCAATCGCAATGGGCATCAGAGTGTCCTCATGGGAAAGAAAAAAGAGCGTGCGTGACCCATACAGTGTGGTGTCTTCTAGCTCTCTTACTTTGTTCACATGTGGTAAAAACAAATCATGATAATCTAAAATGAACAGCTTTTTCTGCTTTATGGCCTGCAAAAAATAAGTGGGGTTAGAGAGATGATTCCTTCTCTGTAGCTCTTCAACATATCTAATACCATCTCAGCATCACCCTATTATTTGTATATGAACTAATGAGATGAAAAACGTGGGTGGTCATACCACTTCCCCTGAGAGAACCCTCTGTGTTCTGAACTTTGATAAAAAAAAAAATTATATAAGAGCATGTTGTTTTCTTCCTTACCTCTTCCACTGTCATAACCGATTTTATTTCTCGTTCGATAATTTCTTTCGTGATTGCAGACTCCGGTGGGCCATAGATCTCAGGATCGAGTTTGCTCGACAATGGGAATTCCTGCACAAATTTCAATTTAAATTGCATAATTGAAGCAATTTAATTAACATGGGAATTGAGCCTTTAGCTCAAATGGTTAGTCTTTGTATCTCAATCTAGAGGTCTTAGGTTCAATCCCAGCATAACTGCCTCTCTTTTTGCTTTTTGAGCTGGTAATTTTTAATATCATGGAGTTGTTGGGTTTTAAACTCAGGACCTGCCATATGTATGAGGCAATTGCTGCAACCAAGTACTCCAAAAGCTTAAGCTGTTAGTGTTGATGTTATTTAATCATTATAAACACTTCCAAAACAGGATTTTGTTTTGAAAATAAAGATGAAAGTCAAACAATTTGCATTAGAGGGGAGCTCACTTTGTCGTCTTGCACATCAGCGCACATCAGCGCATGTATCGGATTTTTTCTGTATTTCCCAAACGAAATCCCATTTTGCTAGCAGTTATACTTCAATATCCTCGACGTTAATATACTTATGTATATTAAACGAGGTATGCTAAACTCAAGGGCACCCTTGCAAAAATCAGCTGATCAAAGGGTGCTCCCATTGGCTGCATGTCACCAAAGTGCATTATATGAAAGGATGCCCCTGAGTTTAAGATTAAATGCACTTTGGTGACGTGCCGTCAATCGGGGTACCCTTTCAGCTGATTGTTGCAAGGGTGCCCCCTGAGTTAGGAATTCCTTGTATTAAACACCTCACACATAGGATCCCATGCATGCATGCATGCTTCTATGTAATATGTTCTTACCGTAACCAATTTGATAGAGAACGCATGGCGTTGAACAGTGGGGAAGCCAGGATTTACACATAAGGGGGGCAAGCTTATACATAGGGGGCAGCTCAAATTTTAAAGGGGGCTAGGCTCAATTGGGTTGGGCCTATTAAGGACTTTGGCCTAATTAAGTTGGGCCTTATGCGACATGTAGCTCCGCCCCTGGTGTTGAACAAGTATTTTATTTTTTATTTTCTATATTTCGTCATTTTAACAAGTATTTTATTTTTTATTTTCTATATTTTCGTCATTTTATTTGTTGCATATTTTTAAAGCATCAAATCTTGGTCTTTTGGCATGATTTTAGAAAGGTTTTTTCTGCATGTAAGCTTCTAGGTTTCAATATATGTTCTTACCGTAACCAATTGAATGGCCATAGGGTTGATGCCTGCAAGAGTCTGACGAGCGAACTCCTCGTCTCTAATCCAAGAGAATATGTCTCCTATGGAGAAAAAGTAAGGAAAAAATGGATAAGAGAGAGGTATCATTCAAAAAAAGATTGAGAGAGATATTGATCTTATTCTTACTTTTAATCATTTTGGGGGTCTCAAAGAGTAAGAGGTCATCTTCACCATCTTTAATAGCCTTAACAAGCCTTGGGAGGAGGAGCTGAAAGAACCCAGCCTTTTTAGGGGGTGGTAAGGTCAGACCTGCATTAAAGAGGTCGTCTATGTTCTTGAAAAGAGGGAATCCGAGCTTCGTATCCACTAAAGCTGTCTCAATGGAAGGAACTAAAGCATGCAATACTGATTTCAATGTCTTTGCTGAGAAGGTCACATCCTTCACCTCCGAGAATGCTTCATCTCTTGGCACATAGGTCGACCCACTTTTTTCCGATAAAGGATCTGAGTCATGCACACACTATAAACAACATTAATTTCTCAAAGATAGATTTAGGACATTCTATTTGCGTCTGGGAAATGATATTTCCACCCCTTCTCCCAAAATTCCACCCGTTTTGTTTGTCTTTTACTGAAAGTAAAGTGATGTTTGTGAAATGACAAACAAAAGGTGGGAGCGCAACTTGGGTCGGGTCCAACCCGAACAATGGGTTTAACTCGATTTCTACCGGGGTTAGGTTGGCCTTCTGTTGAGTTGGGTTGGGAAAAGCCAATCCGATTTAATTATGGATTGGGTTAGTGTTGAGGCACATCATCATAAGAAGGATAGATACACGAGCTTGGTATGAGGGGATGCTTTCTATTTATAAAAGATTACAACAATTTCTTGTTATAAGAGATTACAAGAGAGAGAGAGAGAGAAGGCAGAGGTTATCTCTTTAGGAGATGCAAAAGAACATGTAAAATTCAAAATTCAAAATTTTATTGAGACCCCACTGCAACTTCGAACCCAATATATATATATATATATATATATATATATAGAGAGAGAGAGAGAGAGGAAAGTGTCTCTAGTCTCTCCCCTAGATAAGCTTATCTACTCCTCCCTTTAAAAAAACACAGTGGGCCCACGCTGTTTGGATGATCCAAAGCATTCATTTGATAGGTCCTAACATAGATAGGGTGTGCCCAAAAAATCAGCACCAAAGGGTCATCCTAGAACTTCGTTTTGTGGGGCCTTGTGGTACCCAGAATGGACACATATAAACGTCCACGTTTATATGCGTCCATTTTATATATATATATATATATATATATATATATATATATATATATATATATATAGAGAGAGAGAGAGAGAGAGAGAGAGGAAAGGGTTCCTGCTAACGTTAGCAGCTAGCTTAGCTGCTAACGTTAGTGTAAAACAAGGGTGGGCCACATTGTTGGGCTGTTCCTAAGCATTCATTTGAAAGGCCGCATCATAGATGGAGTGTGTACCAAAAATCAGCTTTAAATGGACAAAGGAGTAGAAAAGGAAACATTTATTTGAATTTTCTTCCAAAATTCTAATAGAATTACACATCACTTTTTTTTGCTTTTGTTAACAAAGGAGTATAAAATGAAACATTTATTTGAATTTCTTCCAAAATTCTAATAGAATTATACATCACTTTTTTTTGCTTTTGTTAACAAAAGCCCCCATTAAAGCTCCATATTTCCAATCATACCCCTTCACAATACCTATTTTACCATGCTTTATCAATTTTTTATTATATATTTTGTCCACAAAGTCAACATGGTGGCCTTTTTTCTTTGCAAGATTACGGATTTGGTGCATATGTTACATAATATTACGTATTTTTGTGAACATATTACATAATACTACGGATTCATGACATCTTTCAAAATATTGACGAACCCGATTATTTTTTAACACAGAACGCGTGCGTTTGGTACATAATACTACGGATTTCGGCCACCTGTCAAAATATTCTGGATCCCACTATATCTATATAGCAAGAGAGAAAAGGGAATAATTTTTTGATTTATTTTAAAATTCTGTCAATTTAACACATCAGCATGTTGGTTTTTTACTGTTTAATGCCCTTGCCATATGTATGTCTAAACTAACTATGTGAGGGTAAAAAAGTCATTTTATTATTTGCCCCCTACTTTTTTAATATGAATGTGTCACAAAAGTCAACATTGGCAACCTTTCTATATGCAAAATTATGAAAAGTTTGTAGTAATTACATGATATTACGAATTCCGGTCACCTTAAAAAATATTGACGAATTCCGGGCACCTTAAGAGGCACAACAATTATGGAAATCTTTATAGATTGGAGGGCTAGGATCATCCTATGGAAATGATTTTACAGGCACAACCTATTTATGTTGTGTTCCATCACATGGACGGTTTGGATCAACCTATGATGTGGTCTGTACAGTTCTTTGTCGGCCCGTGCATCGCACGGGGTCTTTTACTAGTGGGGGTGTGTGTGTGTGTGTGTGTGTATATATATATATATATATATATATATATATATATATATATATATATAAGAGAAGAGAATAATTTTTTGATTTATTTCAAAATTCTGTCAATTTAACACATCAACATGGTGGTTTTTTACTGTTTAATGCCCTTGCCATATGTATGTCCAAACTAACTATGTGAGGGTAAACAAGTCATTTTAATGTTTTCCCCCTACTTTTTTTAATATGAATGTGTCACGAAAGGCAACATTGGCAGCCTTTCTATATGCAAAATTACAGAAAGTTCGTAGTAATTACATGTTATTACGAATTCTGGACACCTTTAAAAATATTGACGAATTCTAGGCACCTTTAGAGGAACAACAATTATGGAAGCCTCTATAGATTGGAGGGCTAGGATCAGCCTATAGAAATGATTTTACGAGCACAACCTATTTATGTTGTGTTCCATCACATGGACGGTTTAGATCAACCTATGATGTGGTTCATACAGTTCTTTGTCGGCCCGTGCATCGCACGAGATTTTTTACTAATATATATATATATATATATAGCAGAAGAGAAAAGAGAATAATTTTTTGATTTATTTCAAAATTCATCCAATTTAACACATCAACATGGTGGTTTTTTACAGTTTAATGCCCTTGTCATATGTATGTCCAAACTAACTATGTGAGGGTAAACAAGTCATTTTAGTATTTTCCCCCTACTTTTTTTAATATGAATGTGTCACGAAAGTCAACATTGACAGCGTTTCTATATGCAAAATTATGGAAAGTTTGTAGTAATTACATGATATTACGAATTCAAGACACCTTTAAAAATATTGACGAATTCCAGACACCTTCAGATGAACAACAATTATAGAAACCTCTATAGATTGGAGGGCTAAGATCAGCCTATGGAAATGATTTTACAGATCCAGCCTATTTATGTTGTGTTCCATCACATGGATGGTTTGGATCAACTTATGATGTGGTCCGTACAGTTCTTTGTCGGCCCGTGCATTGCAGAGGGTTTTTTTACTAGTATATATATATATATATATATATATATATATATATATATATATATATATGAGAAAACTGTTGGTGAGCTTAAGCGCACCACTTTTTTGGTGCGCTTAAGTTGTTATAACGCCCACATTGGTGTGCTTAAGCGGGGCCCAACGGGACCCAAACATTTAAACGAATGGGAGGTGTTATATATATATATATATATATATATAGAGAGAGAGAGAGAGAGAGAGAGAGAACTGTTGGTGCGCTTAAGCGCACCATTTTTTGTGCCCTTAAGTTGTTATAACGCCTCCCATTGGTTCCTGTATGTGGAACCCAAACATTTAAATGAATGAGAGGCGTTATAACCACTTAAGCACACCAACACTTTTCTCATATATATATATATATATATATATATATATATATATATATATATATATATATATGAGAAAACGGTTCCTACACACATGTGTAGATAAGTTATCTACACACTAGCTTAAAATACAGTGGGGGCCACATTATTTGGGTGATCCAAATCATTCATTTTTAAGGTCCTCACATAGATAGGGTGTCCACAAAAAATCAGATCCATAGGATCATCCTAACCATTTGAACTGTGGAGGGAAAAAAATGACTAATTTGTGGAGGTTTAAAGACATCCATTTTACCTCCACAAATCGTAGGGTTGGGCTGATTTTTTGTAGACACCATATCTATGTGAGGGCCTTTAAAATGGATAGCTTGGATCACCCAAACAATGTGGGCCCGCACAGTATTTTAAGCTAGTGTGTAGAGAACTCTCTACACATATGTGTAGGAACTGTTTTCTCTCTCTCTCTCTCTCTCTCTCTCTCTCTCTCTATATATATATATATATATATATATATATATATATATATATATATAGGAAAATGATTGTGAGCTTGAAGGTCCTATAGCTTATATGAGCTTGAGGGCCCAAACACATGGGTCCCACACTTTTTGTGGTGATCCAAATCATTCATTTGCAAGGCCCCATCATAGATAGGGTGTGTACCAAAAATCAGCTCCATTGGATCATCCTAACCCCTCCAAAAGCAGAGGGCAAAAATGGGCAGATTTGTGGCAAATGGTATCTGTCCATTTTGCCCTCCACTTTTGGATGGGTTAGGATGATCCTATGGAGCTGATTTTTTTGTACACACCCTATCTAAGTAAGGGCCTTTCAAATGAATGCTTTGGATCATCCTAATAATGTGGGCCCACATGTGTTTGGGCCCTCAAGCTCATATAAGTTATATGAGCTTCAAGCTCACAATCATTTTCCTCATATATATATATATATATATATATATATATAGTTTTTTTTTTTTTTTTCTAATTTTGCCCTTGGCCAACCTAAACCGAGCTGACCCAAGGACAGAAGGGTGGCGTCAGGTTTGAGTGATTTAAAGGAGAGTTAGGTTAGGGTTGACACTCATCAACCTGATCTTCAGGTTGGGCTGGGTTAGTGTTGAGGTACCATGGATTGGGTTAGGGCTGGGCTGGCTTCAACCCAACCCGACCCTGACCAATTGACACCCTTAACAAAATGGGAGAAAATTCGGAAAAAAGGGTTTTCTCTAATGAAGACATGATCATTATTCCTCTTTAGAACATATATCCTTTTGAGTTTGCATGCATGGAAGAGGAAAGTTTATGGCATCGAACCTTTCTTCGATCTTCCCCGCCCTGTCCTACAACGCCTTGGATAAGGGTGGTCTTTGCCACCAAGAACAGGTCTCGAAAGGTCATCGCTCTTGTCAGGGTTTCCTAGATCATTGTATCTGTCATAATCGTAAATCCTCTCAAAGGTCTTGCGTTCTCCTTCTCCATTGCCTCGTAGAGTTTCCAATTCCTTCTCCCTCAGCCGCTTCAGACCACTTGGTGTCTGTGATGGCAAGTAAGACTGTTCCACACACAAATACACGTAAGTACGTAAAAATACTGTTGCTGAAATGGTTGAAAAATTGTATTTCAAAATTCAACCCATATCTTTAGGTAAAAGGTTTTTCCAGGTAAAACATTTCATCAAAAGATCTTGAAAAGTTTGGAAAAAGATACTAAGACATGAGCTTGTGTTCTTGACACCTTGTGTCAGGTTCATAAAATGGCCATGTCCACTGAAGTAGAGATATGTTGGTCAATTTGTAAAAAGATGGGGGTATTTTTGTCCAGAAAACATTGCCAATTAGTGCATTGTTTGTCGGTTGAATTAATTTAATAATTATTTTACAAGTTCGTGGGTGGTTGCTATTAAAAAGATAGTGGTATTTTTATCCAAAAATATTGCCAGTTAATGCATTTTTTGCCAGTGGAAATTCATTTGGGATCATAGAGAAAATCCTTTATCTCTAAGCTCTCTTTATTTTAAGGCTACTGATATTCCCACTACCATGTTTTGATATAACCAAACTCACCTTGTCTTTTTTACTTAACCAGTAATCAAATGCTAATACAATTCCCAAAACTCTCACTAGCCAGTTGTTTTTTAAAAAACAGGGTGAGTTCATCCCATTTTCAAAACATGGTAGTGATATTAGTCAATTTTAATAATTGCTTTACAAGTTTGTTGGTGGTTGCTATTAAAAACCAATTTCTTATTAATCTTTTTCTTTAATTAGTTTTAGGTGTTTATTTCTTAGTAGGTGCTATTGAACAGCTGTGTTAAACAACCAATTACTCTTAAAGCTTAACCTGTCAGAGTTAGTGTTCTTTAATCATTTATATATACTTCAACACTCCCCCTCAAGCGTGGCCCCTTTTTTTTGGGTTCATCGTACTCATGGATTTTTTACAACTCTATAAGTTGTTGGGTTTGGAGCCCAATACCTGCCCTGAGGCAATTGCTGTGATACCATGATACCATGTTAAACTTTTATCATTTATACTTCAATAAGTTGCAACTACAATAAAATAGAGCTTCTTCCTGCAAATATGCTAAGTGATGAGAGAGAGAGAGAGAGAGCAGACCTTGCTACCAAAGAAGACCCTCTTCTCTGGACTAGCGGTCTTGGAATGAACCCATGAATTGCATGTAAAATGAAGAGGTCCGTTGGGAAATCCGGAGAGAACAATGTCTTTAAAGTACATCTCCTTGTGGTGCTCATTTGTTACAAAAATACCTCCAATTTCACCAAAATTCTTCTCAACCTCGAAATCAGCCTCATATTTCACCTCGTCATTCGAATGACTCAACTTTGACCTATGTGCCTCTGCCTTAATTGTATTCTTCTCCAATCCAGTTCCTTCAAAATAAATAAATAAAACTAATTTTGTCTAGACCATGAAATCAAATTGCAGATTAGGAGTTCAACAGTAATATTGTTTTTCAAATAGTTATGTATAGTGCAAGAGGGAGCACAATTTGCACAATTTAATGATTAGAAGCATAAATACCATAATAATAATTTGGCCTAAGAAGAATGAGTTCAAATTGAACAGGGATGGTGCTTCCAAAGGCAATCCTGGTTTTGTGGTGGAGGATTTATAAGAAACCATAAATGTGAGATTTTATTTGCTTTTTCTCACTTTTATGATAATGGCACTAACTTGTAGGCAGAGACTAGAAGTATGTTGGATGAGCTGAGGTACTGTAAAGTATTTGGCCTATCTAACATTTGGCTGGAAGCAGACAATTAAACCTCGATTGATAAGGTTGTTGACAAGAAGGAATCCCCATGGTCCATTAAATATTATTGACAGGAACTTCAATCTTTGGTTATAGAGTTGAGGCCAAAAGGACCACCTTAAGATGCGGCTCTTTGGGCATTCTAGGTATATATGTCCCCCTCTTCTACTTTTTTTATTCCCTCCCATGGTCACTCGTCTGAGTTGACTCGTATTTGACTCACTTTTCGAGTTGAGTTTTCATTTGAACTATGTGGGTGGTGGCTAGTCTAGGTACAAATTGCTATCCAACCATCACTGTTATGGTTGTACAAGATTCAGCCTCGGTACCCACATTTGCTACTCCAAATGGTCCAGAATGAATGGAGTTTGCGGTTGGGAAGACACCAAAAGCGCATCATTCGCTCCCATTAAAATGTGCTGCATCTCATCCATTTACGAAACCATTATTTGTCTTCATTTGTACACCCATATTCAAGATCTATCTGTACTACAGGTAACGACAACGTTGTCATAATCTACCTCACACACTTCATCTGTTCTTTTACCCTATTTTTTGAATGAGAAAGATGTTTTACCAAAGATTAAGAAGATTTTTCATGAGAAAGTCAGCAGAAATTTAAAAAAAAAAAAAAAACAATCATAGGTTAGAATAGTCGGACTAATGAGGCACGACGCAGCCATGTGTGCGCCGCTCCCAATAATTTTGCCCCTCAAAAAAGGGAAGTGATATTTACGCCCTTTTGATCACCAGGGACACCCAACGCCAGTGTACGTGGCAATCAAGGCCACTGGATTTTTTTTTACGTCAAGTACATGAGCCCCCTTTTAGTCATTGATACACTGGCGCTGATATTCACACATTCTCATCTTGTCTTTAATTATTTAAACAGCTGTCAAAAGGTTATTAAATTCACTAAAAAGCTTTAATAAGGCAATTAAAAAAGAATAGACAAGCTGAGTTTGAACAGTGATTAAAACATGCTAGTGTCAATATCCGTAGCCTATATTTTTATGACAAGTAGTAAAGTAACTTTTCCTGTAGCTTTGCCGTGAACTAAGATCCATCCAAACAAAGTTTCTAAGCGAAAAATTAAATAAGTTTTTGGCTGATTTCTATGCAACGTTGCATAGAAATCAGCAAGACCACCTTGTAATTCAGTGATTTTTCGAGTAGGATCTTTTTGAATTGCAAGAAAAATATTTCTTGTGAAAAATTTCTTCCTGGATAAATTATTTCATTTCCACAATTTAGAGGGAACTGATATGGTTATGACTTATTTAGAGGGTTATCATTATAAATTGAAGGTCTCTTCAAAATAAAACTTGAACTGATGCGGTTAAAGTTACTTCTTTAATTTTCATAAAAAAGCAAGAAACTCTGGAAAAGTTTTTCTTTTACGAACTTTTCCAAAGAAATCCAGCAATCCAAACATGGCCTTACTCTCCCTTATTTTGGTAGAGAACCTATCCATAACCTTTCATTTCTTGCTTAGATTTTTCCTACATATTTATTTCCCAACCAGTTCAAAAATTCTTATCCAACGGTCACTGGTAGTTCTTTTTCCTAATGATCAGGCCCTGGACCCAACATTTTCCACTTGTACGTGATCCTTTCCATTGACCCAATAGGCAACCATGAGCCCGAACTGCTGGGGTTGGTCCCATCTCATTTGGATTATCCTAGCCCTTGAATGGAAAGGGATTCTCCTAAGCGTTGATCTAACAGATATGGTGTTCGTCCAGGATGGGCTATTCAAGCTCTAATATATGTAAGATTTTAATTCCTCCATGTTAGGAGATCAACGAATCGAACGGGCGGATCGGCTTTCCCAGGAGATTTTAATTATTTTGACAAAAATTCAATGATAATAATAGTATGAAAAATCTCTGAAAAAAACTATACTGAGGAAAGAGGGGAAAGGAGCCAAAATTTTGTTCTGATAATCACTTACTTGGATCAAGCTCGCTGCTGACAAGCTCGAGAAGAAGAGATTTACCAAGCAAATCGCTTATATCATCGAGGCCACGATCCCACCCTACGTCTGTAAGGGAGCCGCCGATGGTTTTCTTAATGGTGACAACGGCGTTAACACTGACAGTCGTCCGTGCTGTGGTGGTCCCATCTAGGGGAGCATTGCTCACGGCTTCACAGCGAATGCTACCGGATTTTGGTCTCCGGTTACGGAAAATGAGTGGGGAGAGTTGGGAAATAGATGCAGGCGTCCAGTAATGGGAAGTGACGGAGCTATGGAGGAGGATGGGGGAGGGAGCAAGGGGAGATGGGTGGAACTGAGACTTCAACATTTTGGGTGTAGTAAGGGTTAGGAAATATGAGGAATGGGTTGTGCAATTTCACCTTATATAAAAGAATTCTCTCTCTCCTCTTTCTACAAAAAAAATATGTACATGAGTTTCATGAGGTATAATTGTGGTGGAATACAATTGGATATTGCTAACCTCACCTCGTATTACTTTAAGCATCTCTCTCTCTCTCTCTCGCACCCACCTTTTTTAATGAAAATCAGTACATTAAAGCATGTGATTCTTCTGAATTGGGCTGCAACTCGAGCCGGGTTTTACCCGACCCACATCGACCCAACCCGAAAACAGCCTGGGTTGGGTTCAGGTTTCTCGGGTTTCGGGTCGAGCCGGGTTGGGCATCCAAAAGTCCGCATGAATCTCGGGTTGAGCCGGGTTTGAAGGGGCCCGACCCGACCCGACCCGACCCTAGTCACATAAGTTATAGTGTTTTTTTTTTTTCTTTTGTTAGTTAAAAGTTAAAAGTGAAAACCCACGCAAGCACTGTTATAGTATGTGAGTGTAATTTCTGCTTCTATGAGTTGAGTTGAGTTGATTCAAGTGTTTGATTCAGCATTGATTGATTGTAATTACAGCATTGTTTGATTACAACATTGTTTGATTCAAGTGTAATGTGAGTGTAATTTCTGCTTCTATGAGTTGAGTTGCCTTGCCAAACAAGAGTTTTCCTTACAAAATTGTGTCAACGTGAAAAAACCCGACCCGACCCGAGATTTATCATGGGTAGGGCCGGGTTTGGGAATCATGGGTTTTCCGGAAAAAAACCCGACCGGAGATATTTCTCGGGTAGGGTTGGGTTTTCCAAAACCCGACCCGAGTTGCAACCCTACTTCTGAAACCTCTCTCTCTCTCTCTCACTCACACACACTGACACACACAAGTACACGACCTCCTTTTTTTTTTTTTTTTTTATGAAGAACAGTACATCAAGGCATGTGATACTTCTGAAACGTTCAATAGTAATGGTTATATTTTAAAAAGTTGCCAAATTACTTTAAGCGTCCACGCCTATTTCTCTTGTTTGGTAACTATATCACAATCAGTCAATCATTATCATCTTGCATAAATATAAATATAAATATAAGATGGTGTTTTATATGGTGTCAGCCCTTGAGGTCCCTTATTTTTTAGAACCACACAATTGGATGGTCCAAAGTGTCCATGCGATGGACCACAACGAAAATAGATTGTGCCCAAAAAATCAATTCTATAGGATAGGAGGACTAAGATCCTACTTTGGTTTATTTGCAAAAACAGGCTTCTAGTTTGACTATTCACAAATAGAGTCATCACATTTGAGTGAATTTTGCAAATCAGTTCATGCCATCAATTTGTGACCAAAACATGCATGTTAGATTTTTGTTACTCGTAAAAAGACCAAAATGTCCTTTTATACCTGAAAAGGGCGAGCATTACCTTGTAAAATGACCAAAATACCTGAGATGCTCAAGTATATGTTTTGATAGGGTTGGTCCCACCAAATCAACTAAAACCCATGCATTGGGTAGGGCCCACCATTTTACACCTCAACTTTTGATGGGGTGGGAGCTTAGCACAAGCAAAAAATGCTAGCACATAAAGAAATGATCTTTCCCACACCCTTTATTCAAAACGTATCATTGAGGGTCATATTTATGTCTTTTCACATATAAGGATACTGTGATCTTTTTACGAGTCAAAAAGAGTCTCGGCTATTTTGGTCACAAATTGATGGCATGACTTGATTTGGAAAATTCAATCAAATGTGATGTCTCTATTTGTAAATTATCAAACTCCATCAGATCATCCTAACCCTTCAATCTATGGACGAACCTTCAGCTGAGGGGGCCTACCTTAAACAAATTGAAACTACAAGGGTGTATTTGTCATGTTTTAAACTATAGGGGTGGAAGTGGATGTGTCAGAAACTAGAGGGGGTATAAATGTAATTATCCCTTTAACTTTTAACTAACAATAGAAAAAAATGTATATACTATAACTTATGTAACTTGGGTCGGGTCGGGTCGGGTCGGGTCGGGCCCCTTCAAACCCGGCTCGACCCGATATTCATGCGGGTTTTTGAATGTTGAACCCGACTCGACCCGAAACCCATGAAACCTGAACCCGACCTAGGCTATTTGTGGGTCGGGTCGATGCGGGTGGGGTAAAACCCGGCTCGAGTTGCAGCCCTACTTATCTGTCTGACCTGAGCTGGTCATCTTCTCGGTCGAATATAACAATATCTTCAAACCTAAAAAGGGGAGATGATATTTTCACCCCCTGCCGTACGTGCACACCCCCTTATGACGTGAAAAGTGGGCAACCAACTTTATGTCAAATCACGTTATAAGGGGGTGTGCAAGTACTGCAGGGGTGGGAAATGATATTTTCACTCCCCCTACAGTAAGCAGTCGCTACCCTTTTCAAAAAAGGTGGAAATGTTGAGATACTGTGTGGAGATACCAATTTGAATAATTTAAAATAAAAATAATTTCTAGAAGCTAGTATCTTTAATCATCAAAGCATGTGCCTCATTGCACAAGTGGCATGAGATACAAATAGTTGAACTTTTAAACGATACTTTCTTACCACATATGTTCAATACGCATCACGAGATTCTCATGGCTGATAATGATATCAGCACTTTCCCCACCCACCTCGTCTACCTCCCACTGTTTCCTTGGACCGGTGCCTATGTTTAAGTAAAATCAGGTTGGGTTCTCGTATAGGCCTACTTATGTAATTAATGATATGGACAATGGAGCAAAATTCACCACTATAAGAAGATTCCAACTCAATAATTTGTTGTTATTTAAGGAACGGATGGCAAAACAACAACAACAACAACAAATAAGTGTGGACCCGCACCCGGCCCGTAAGGGCCGGGTCCACCCGTGGGTCACCCGTATGTTAAAAGAAGTTTTGATGGACTAATGGCTGGGTTTAAAAACAATTTTTTATTGCACAGTTTTCCACCTCCAATTAAGTCCAGTAGAGAGAGAGAGAGAAAGGACTGACAAAAACAACTTTTTATTCCACAGTTTTAGCTAGGGGTGTCAACGGATCCACTTCGGGTCGGATCCACCTATGTCACAGTCACGATCCATTCAAATTCCTTATCGGTCGGGTCGGACTCGGATTGTTCTTCGGATCCTAATTTCCAAGTCATGATCACGATCCATTTTAATTCGGACCGTCCATCGGAGTGTCCTATTATGTCCCACTAAGCTAAGTAAACAACTATTTTTTTTAAAAGGAGTAAGAATGGCAGTCCACTATTAGTGTGTCTCTATGCATTTTCTTCTACTAAATTAAAAATTTATCTATGTTTAATCTATGTGTAAAATAATGCTTGTAAACAATAAAACTAATCAAAATTACATACACAAATATAATGTATAACTATTATCAAGAAATATGATTCATAACAATAACATTCAGTAATAAAAACTGATGAACTAATAATATATTCATGACGGCATATATGTTCAATAGACCAGCATAATGAAAGTAAAAACTGAGAAAATGAATCAAGAAAAAAAAAGACTCACCATGATAATCCTTTTCATTACTAGGGAAAAACTGAAAGTCTGAAAATAAAGGAAAGGGAGCTGATATATTCGCCCCTTTTCATTACTAGGGACACCCGATTCAAAACCTCCTGACCGGCTAATGAGAGTATCCGGTTAGATATATTTAGTCCTTTTAGGAAATGACCAAAATGCCCAAGCAACACTCGTCCCGCATCTTTGCCCATTACTCTCGCCCAAATCCATAGGAGCCCAAGTTCAGAGATGCCCCAAGAAGTGCAGAAACGCCCTAGGTCTCTCTCTAGAAATCAACAAATCTGGAAATTTTGTTCTTTTAGAACATCTTAATTTGTAACCCACCAACAAAACGAGGAAGATAGAGACCATTGCTGCTTAGGAGAAGAAGCTTTTCTATTTTGACACCCTTCTCACTGCCACCCAAGATTTTTTAACATAAACATAAACTTGGAGGCAGATTTGGGCAATTTATGGGAGCTGATGGTTTTCTCTTTCGAAACCCTTTGATCTATAGAGAATTGTGAATGATTCACAATATATGATTCACAAGTTTTCTGCACAAATTGAAATTTTACTTACCCTTTTACCATCAGGGTCATCAAGCCTGAGGCAGCTAAGGAACTTTGTACAGAGAAAACTTCTCTGATTTTCTAGATACAGAATTTCGATATGATGGCCCCATGCCATAAGAATACCATTTTTATGCTTAGTTTCTATATCACATTTGGTTCCAACACCCATGTCCACCAATGAATAATGAGAGAGACAGGCGCTGGATTTGGTTTCTGAAGTTGGGCTTTGCATTTGGGCGAGAGGTAGGTGAGAGAGACAGAAACGAGATGGGATATTGGATGCCTGCATGGGTGTTTTGGTCATTTTCCAAAATAATCCCTACGTGTAATTGGCCACTTGCTTTAGCCGGGACAAATGTTTCAGAAAAGGTGTCCGCAGAATTGAAGGGGCATATATATCAGCTCCCTAAAGGAAATTCTGCTGCCTTATCCTATTCATTAGTGATAAGAGATGTTTTGACCAAATTACCCTTCATAGAAATAATAGCATTTACAAAATTTGGAGGGTATTTTTGTCAAACATTTCGGATCGTGACTATCCAATGGGGCATCTCTACCGTGCCCATACCCAATCCGAAATTTTTCGGATCCCAGATTTTAGGGTCCGAAATAAGCCCATGGATCCTATTCGTATGTTTAGATCCCGTTCATTAATGTTCGGATTCGGACGATCCATTGGACCGTCTGGATCCATTGACACCCCTAGTTTTAGCGCAGCACAGTTTTTTATTGCACAGGTTTCTAAAAACAATATTTTATTGCACAGTTTTCCACTTTCTCGTCCAGGAATTTAAGACGGGCACCTGCGGGTCCACCCGGCCCGGACCAGTTTTGACGTGCCGAGTCGACCCACGGGTCCTAGTCACTTTCTGCGTATACTTTGGTTGGAGGAACAAAAAATAAGTACCAAAAATTCAGAACTCTTGGGTCCGGTTCGGGTGGTAGGTTTCCCAAGGCCTCAAACCTAACCCAACAAGAAATTAAATCGGGTTGCTTTTCCCAACCCAATCTGAGGTAATGCCAAACCAATCCGAGCCCTTCAGGGTCGGATTGATCCAAACTCAAGATGCACCCCTAGCTAGCTTATATTCGTATTCGTCCACGAGTACATTTTTATGCATGTATATCCATAGCAAGGCTTAAATGATTTGGAACTGTTAGGTCTAAAATTGGTAACAGGTTATGGTAGGGCTGGAAGGGCTGATCTATAAGAAACCATAAATGTGAGATTTTATTTGCTTTTTCTCACTTTTATGATAATGGTACTAACTTGTAGGCAGAGACTAGAAGTATGTTGGATGAGCGGTACTGTAAAGTATTTGGTCTATCTAACATTTGGCTGGAAGCAGACAATTAAACCTCGATTGATAAGGTTGTTGACAAGAAGGAATCCCCATGGTCCATTAAATATTATTGCCAGGAACTTCAATCGTTTGGCTAACTAGGACCACCTTAAGATGCGACTCCACCTTAAGATGCGACTCTTTGGGCGTTCTAGGTATTCGATATATGTCCCCCTCTTCTACTTTTTTATTCTATCACTAACACTAATCTCTAGGATTTGCCGGTCTTGTTGAATTAATATAATATAGATTAGTATATCTAATTAAATATCCATGCATTAATAGGAAGATTCCCTCCCATGGTCACTCGTCTGAGTTGACTCGTATTTGACTCACTTTTCGAGTTGAGTTTTCATTTGAACTATATATGTGGGTGGTGGCTAGTCTGGTACAAATTGCTATCCAACCATCACTGTTATGGTTGTACAAGATTCAGCCTCGGTACCCACATTTGCTACTCCAAATGGTCCAGAATGAATGGAGTTTGTGGTTGGGAAGACACCAAAAGCGCATCATTCGCTCCCATTAAAATGTGTTGCATCTCATCCATTTACGAAACCATTATTTGTCTTCATTTGTACACCCATATTCAAAATCTATCTGTACTACAGGTAACGACAACGTTGTCATAATCTACCTCACACACTTCAAGACCAATCAATATTATAGTATGGGATTTTCTAGGCAAATTTGAGGAAGCCATTTCGTGGCTCACTTTTGCAGGAGACAACAGCTGTTAGTAGACTTATATTAGCTTTAGGAAGTCGAGATTTAGGGGAGTCATTAGATTTGATCAATTGGTTAGGTAGAATTTTATTTGGAATAGAAAGTTAGTAGTCTATGTGGAAGAATTGTTTGCAGGATTGACTTTACGGTGGAGGATTTATAAGAAACCATAAATGTGAGATTTTATTTGCTTTTTCTCACTTTTATGATAATGGTACTAACTTGTAGGCAGAGACTAGAAGTATGTTGGATGAGCTGAGGTACTGTAAAGTATTTGGTCTATCTAACATTTGGCTGGAAGCAGACAATTAAACCTCGATTGATAAGGTTGGTGACAAGAAGGAATCCCGATGGTTTTCTTAATGGTGACAACGGCGTTAACACTGACAGTCGTCCGCGCTGTGGTGGTCCCATCTAGGGGAGCATTGCTCACGGCTTCACAGCGAATGCTACCGGATTTTGGCCTCCGGTTACGGAAAATGAGTGGGGAGAGTTGGGAAATAGATGCAGGCGTCCAGTAATGGGAAGTGACGGAGCTATGGAGGAGGATGGGGGAGGGAGCAAGGGGAGATGGGTGGAGCTGAGACTTCAACATTTTGGGTGTAGTAAGGGTTAGGAAATATGAGGAATGGGTTGTGCAATTTCACCTTATATAGAAGAATTCTCTCTCTCCTCTTTCTACAAATAAAATATGTACATGAGTTTCATGAGGTATAATTGTGGTGGAATACAATTGGATATTGCTAACCTCACCTCGGATTACTTTAAGCAACTCTCTGTCTCTCTCTCACCCACCTTTTTTTAATGAAAATCAGTACATTAAAGCATGTGATTCTTCTGAATTGGGCTGCAACTCGAGCCGGGTTTTACCCGACCCGAAAATAGCCTGGGTTGGGTTAAGGTTTCTTGGGTTTCGGGTCGAGCCGGGTTGGGCATCCAAAAGTCCGCATGAATCTCGGGTCGAGCCGGGTTTGAAGGGGCCCGACCCGACCCTAGTCACATAAGTTATAGTGTGTTTTTTTTTTTCATTTCTTAGTTAAAAGTTAAAAGTGAAAACCCACGCACGCACTGTTATAGTATGTGAGTGTAATTTCTGCTTCTAAGAGTTGAGTTGAGTTGATTCAAGTGTTTGATTCAGCATTGATTGATTGTAATTACAGCATTGTTTGATTACAACATTGTTTGATTCAAGTGTAATGTGAGTGTAATTTCTGCTTCTATGAGTTGAGTTGCCTTGCCAAACAAGAGTTTTCCTTACAAAATTGTGTCAACGTGAAAAAACCCGACCCGACCCGAGATTTATCATGGGTAGGGCCGGGTTTGGGAATCATGGGTTTTCCGGAAAAAAACCCGACCGGAGATATTTCTCGGGTAGGGTTGGGTTTTCCAAAACCCGACCCGAGTTGCAGCCCTACTTCTGAAACCTCTCTCTCTCTCTCACTCACACACACTAACACACACAAGTACACGACCTCCTTTTTTTTTTATGAAGAACAGTACATCAAGGCATGTGATACTTCTGAAACGTTTAATAGTAATGGCTATATTTTAAAAAGTTGCTAAATTACTTTAAGCGTCCACGCCTATTTCTCTTGTTTGGTAACTGATGGGGTCCGGACTCAGCACTGATGGAATCCGGACTCAGCACTGATGGGTCCGAACTCAGCATCCAATTGGCTGCTGGCACGTGGCCCTCACAAGGACCGTTGGAAGGCCAACACCTGTCCCTACTAGGTATGACACCTGGACCAATCAGGGACTTCCACCTGCCCTCCTTAGGTATGAGACCTGGTCCATACAGAGGCCACCACCTGTCTTGGACAGGTGGCTCAGAACTACCACCTGTCCTAGACAGGTGGCTCGGAATCACTATAAATAGCCTTCACTTGTGCAAAGGTGAGGGATCTGAGAATCAAAACTCTAAGCTTTTGCTCTGACATTGCTCTGCACTCCTGCTCATACTGACTTGAGTGTCGAAGCGCCCGTTCGGAGTATCACTCCGGGTTGGTCCTCTGACCTTTTTCTTTCTTGTCTGTACCCTTGTGCAGCGCAGGACTCCACCAGCCCTTCAATCGTGACTTGTTAGCTCGGACCATCCAGCCCTACCATAACCTGTTACCAATTTTAGACCTAACAGTAACTATATCACAATCAGTCAATCATTATCATCTTGCATAAATATAAATATAAATATAAGATGGTGTTTTTATATGGTGTCAGCCCTTGAGGTCCCTTATTTTTTAGAACCACACAATTGGATGGTCCAAAGTGTCCATGTGATGGACCACAACGAAAATAGATTGTGCCCAAAAAATCAATTCTATAAGATCGGAGGACTAAGATCCTACTTTGGTTTATTTGCAAAAAACAGGCTTCTAGTTTGACTATTCACAAATAGAGTCGTCACATTTGAGTGAATTCTGCGAATCAGTTCATGCCATCAATTTGTGACCAAAACATGCATGTTAGATTTTTGTTACTCGTAAAAAGACCAAAATGTCCTTTTATACCTGAAAAGGGCGAGCATTACCTTGTAAAATGACCAAAATACCTGAGATGCTCAAGTATATGTTTTGATAGGGTTGGTCCCACCAAATCAACTAAAACCCATGCATTGGGTAGGGCCCACCATTTTACTTACTACGACCTCCACCCGAGCCTGTTTATAGGGTGGGCCCCACCATTTTACACCTCAACTTTTGATGGGGTGGGAGCTTAGCACAAGCAAAAAATGCTAGCACATAAAGAAATGATCTTTCCCACACCCTTTATTCAAAACGTATCATTGAGGGTCATATTTATGTCTTTTCACATATAAGGATACTGTGATCTTTTTAAGAGTCAAAAAGAATGTCGGCTATTTTGGTCACAAACTGATGGCATGACTTGATTTGGAAAATTCACTCAAATGTGATGTCTCTATTTGTAAATTATCAAATCACGTTATAAGGGGTGTGCAAGTGCTGCAGGGGGTGGGAAATGATATTTTCACTCCCCCTACAGTAAGAATTTCAATAATTTAAAATAAATATAATTTCTAGAAGCTAGTATCTTTAATCATCAAAGCGTGTGCCTCATTGCACAATTGGCATGAGATACAAATAGTTGAACTTTTAAACGATACTTTCTTACCACATATGTTCAATACGCATCACGAGATTCTCATGGCTGATAATGATATCAGCACTTTCCCCACCCACCTCGTCTACCTCCCACTGTTTCCTTGTACCGGTGCCTATGTTTAAGTAAAATCAGGTTGGGTTCTCGTATAGGCCTACTTATTTAATTAATGATATGGACAATGGAGCAAAATTCTCCACTATAGGAAGATTCCAACTCAATAATTTGTTGTTATTTAAGGAACGGATGGCAAAACAACAACAACAAAGTGTGGACCCGCACCCGGCCCGTAAGGGCCGGGTCCACCCGCGGGTCACCCGTATGTTAAAAGAAGTTTTGATGGACTAATGGCTGGGTTTAAAAACAATTTTTTATTGTACAGTTTTCCACCTCCAATTAAGTCCAGCAGAGAGAGAGAGAAAGGACTGACAAAAACAATTTTTTATTCCACAGTTTTAGCGCAGCACAGTTTTTTATTGCACAGGTTTCTAAAAACAATATTTTACTGCACAGTTTTCCACTTTCTCGTCCAGGAATTTAAGACGGGCACCTGCGGGTCCACCCGGCCCGGACCAGTTTTGACGTGCCGAGTCGACCCACGGGTCCTAGTCACTTTCTGCCAGGTATACTTTGGTTGGAGGAACAAAAAATAAGTACCAAAAATTCAGAACTCTTGGGTCCGGTTCGGGTGGTAGGTTTCCCAAGGCCTCAAACCTAACCCAACCAGAAATTAAATCGGGTTGCTTTACCCAACCCAATCTGAGGTAATGCCAAACCAATCCGAGCCCTTCAGGGTCGGATTGATCCAAACTCAAGATGGACCCCTAGCTAGCTTATATTCGTATTCGTCCACGAGTACATTTTTATGCATGTATATCCATAGCAAGGCTTAAATGATTTGGAACAATATTGAACAAAGGGAGGGCCCACATTTAGACTTTGTTTGGGTTTCTCATGTGGGCCCCCTTTCCTGAAAGGTTCCAATATGTCCTGATCATGGTAGCTGTACAGAACCCTAGAATAAAGCACGAGTTTTTCCACTGCAAAAAAGTCATAAGAGGAAAAAAATCCTTGTAAAAAATATCTTACCTGCCTTAGAATAGTGGGAGTAGGTGAGTAGAGTAATAAGGGATCACGAATTCACAGTGCATTCTACTCTTTCTCCCCTCCATCGGCAACAAGTTTATGTGACGTTTAAATTAAAACCGTACGTTCAATTCACATGGTGTGGGGACCACGAGGCATGGGGGTGTACAATACATAGACTGACTTTCACTCTATGGACAAGAAAGGAAGAAAATGAAAGAAAGAGAAGTGATTTTGCATGCCTAAGAAAAATGAAAAAGAATCCAAACAAGTTGGAATCGTTATCCTATCCACAGTAGATTTTGTTGCTAACGAGACACGTGGACAGCTTATATTGTGAACAAGTTTTTCTAATTAAAATAATAGTGATCGTGAAAAGCTGTAGTGGTCCCGATAAGCTGCCCATGTGTTTCATGTATTAATTTATGTAGGAATAAATATGATTGTGTCCTAGGTTGTCTCATCACCAAAAATAATATCTCACTTTTTAAACTATTGATGACCGACGCTTGCCCTACACAGGCAAAGACATATCCCTATAAAGGGATTTGCCAGCCTCCATGGCTAAGGGCATTTCGCGAATTGACCATTCGCACCTGTCTCCATTCACAAGGTGGCAGGTCTGACGTGCGACAGACCATCTGCAAAATATTTTTTGTTGCGACAGACCATCTGCAAAATATTTTTTGTTGCGACAGACCATCTGCAAAATATTTTTTGTGATGGAAAATCTCCCCTCTAAATACTTTTAAGGAGAAATTATGTGATAAACGAGCGGACATTATCCATCCTCAGGCCCTTGATATTTGATTTATGTATTGTTGAGCAAAAAATCTTATGTTCTGATAGTGATTCTTCACCCAAACAGACTAATGTAGGAGACGCATACGTGGGTCAAAATAGGTTAGCTCACTAAAGGGCAGGGGGCGGTACTACAGCCCACTAACAAAACAAGAAAGCGTGCAAAGAGAGAGACTACTGATCATGGTAGAGGCCTTTACATCGATTATTTCAAAAAAAATGAGTTGTTATAATCAAAACGAGTGCCAATATCAAAACTAGGGCTTGCAAAGTGGTAGAGACAGTTTGATTGTGGTAAAGAATTTCTTTATTTATTATCTTTAAAAATGAGTGAGTTTTACTATCAAAACAAGGGAGTGTCATGATCAAAATGGGAGAGTACAAAGCGAGAGACTATTGACTGTGGTAGACTTTCTCCATTTATTATCTTTAAAAACAAGGGACTGCCATTATCAAAACGAGGGAGTTCAGAGAGAGGGAGAGATTAAAGACCGAGGTAAAGACTTGCTCCATTTATTATCTTTAAAAATGAGGGTGTTATTATCACAACAAGGGAGCGAAATTATTTTCCTAATGAAAGACCGAAGACCCCGAATACAACTCACACGCCCTAACGCTTCCCATTAAAAGGGGTCGATTTAAGATATAGAGGGGTCGCTTGATCACTCCCCAAAAATTATCCTCAAGTGTCACGTATCTGACTTTCTCCTCCACGTACACGTGGGAATCCGGCCATCATGGTGATGAACTAGTAGTCCCCACAAACGTCATGTGGATTAGTTATGGCATCTAAATACCACGACTTTTGGAGAAGTATCTTAGTCTCTCCAACATGTTCACGTGGGAGTCTAAACATAAATAAATGGAAAAATTATTAAAAAAATGCAAAGTTTTGTCTAAATTGTGAATAAAGGGTAGTGATTTGAAATTTATAAAAAAATATGCCGTCAGGTTAGAGAAGATGGCTTTTAGGACAGATATACCCCTCCTACCTCTTTTTTCCCTCCACCTTTTTGCACCTATCCCTAGCACTTATTACCTTCTCATCTATCACCTTCTTCTTCCTCAAGGCTTTTCTATTGTGAAAAACTCCATAGAAGGGTTTTGAAGGTTGCCATTTACAACGGGGTTTCGTATTCACGAGGGTTTATTTATGATAAACTTATCGAAGCAGTATTACAAAATGCAAAGAAATTAAATTTTGAGCTTAAAACTGAATTTTGTTGCTTTTCCCATTTTCAAGATAAATCCATTTTCTTTGCATTTTTGGATTCTAAAACATCAAAATCAAGCTTCAATTTATGGTTGCCTGCACGACACTAAGATCACAACGTATATCCCTATTATCCTTGGAATTATTACTCAATTTGAAGATAAAAACTTTGAAATTATCCCTATTCTACTGGCTTCCGTCAGAAGTCCGAACAAAACTTCAGACTTCCGAATGGAAGCCAATATACGTAACCAAATTACTGGTTCCATTCAGAAGTCTGAAGGTTTGTTCGAACTTCCGAGTCGGACTTCCGAACAAACGTTCGAACTTCCGACAGAAGGCAGTAGATTTGGTTCCCTATTGGTTTCAGGGTTAAGATGCGGTTCCCTAGTAGTTTCGGGGTATAAAATGTGGTTCCCTAGTGGTTCCGGGGTATAAGATATGGTTCCCTAGTGGTTCCGAGGTAAAAAATATGGTTCCCTAGTGGTTCAGGAGTATAAAATGTGGTTCCCTAGCGGTTCCGGGGTATAAAATGTGATTCCCTAGTGGTTCCGGGGTAGAAAATGTGGTTCCCTAGTGGTTCCGGGATATAAAACGTGGTTCCCTAGTGGTTCCGGGGTATAAGATGTGGTCCCCTAGTGGTTCTGGGGTATAAGATGTAGTTTCCTAGTGGTTCCGAGGTAGAAAATGTGGTTCCCTTTTGGTTCCGAGGTATAACATGTGGTTCCCTATTGATTCTGGGGTATAACATGTGGTTCCCTAGTGGTTTAGGGGTATAAGATGTGGTTCCCTAGTGGTTCCAGGGTATAAAATGTGGTTCCCTAGTGGTTCCGAGGTATAAAATGTGTTCTCTAGTGGTTCCGGGGTATAAAATGTAATAACCGATATATATATATATATATATATATATATATATATATATATATATATATATAATAAATAAAAATGGCCTCTGTAACACCCAGCCCCAATGCTTGAATATGTTTTAACTACTTGAAATGGCTGTTAATATCAAATTGAACTATAGCCTTTTTTTTCTATTTCTCTAATGGGTGTTGTTACCAATATCGAGATTAGGATTAATTGCTTGGAATGGGTGTTGTTATCGCAATTGAGCTTATGGGGTGTTTTTATCAGTTAAATGGATGAGTAATATGGATGTTTGGATGGTTGAGATTAGAGTCAAATAGCACATCCTATTTCTAAATTATTGCTATGGTATTTTATTTTATATTTTATCAAGGGGCGATTTCTAATTTGGATTGCAGATAGTTGCGGAGGGATCGAATGAGACTGGGTCTATTATAAGAAGCCTAGTTTTCTTTGGACTTGTATCCAATATAAGAAGTAGAACATGATTTACATAGTAAGACTATGTTTGGGAAAGCAAAGTTACTATTTATATGTGGGTCGGTCAACTTTCTTTTGGATGTTTTCCTTATAAAAAGGGCATGTGAACCACAAATTGGACTAATTCCAGTAAGAATCAATTGGGCATTTGGGCAAATTAGAAAGGAGAAGATTCTAGGCTAATTGGAGTGGCATGTTACTATTTTCATGTGGGATGAGATTCCATTTTTTTAGTAATCTTTCACCTCTCTATCCCTTATTGGAAGTAACTTCCATTTAGGATTTTTGGGCTGATATAACTAGAAATTAAAGTTGGAATGGTCGGTCATAGGCAAGTTTCCTTCATTGACCCATTTACCCATGGCAATACAATTACAACCTACCAATTTGGAGTGCCAAGATTCTTTCTCATTCGGCTAACAATTGTAACATAAATCTATTCCTCTATATATGTATTGAGAGATTAGGAAGGCAGAGTTTTCTTTTGGAAACACATTGAGAGAATTCATTCATCCATTTTCACATTGTTTACACTAGATCTCTTGAAGACATCAAATGCTCGTGAACGATTGAAGTTGTGGGGTGGTCATCTCATTAGAGGGCTAATGGATTACTTCCTTTGAAGATCATAAAACTCATCCAAGAATTGCTTGAGGTACTGTTTCTTTTAGTTTCGAATTTAGATGTAGAAGGGAGTTCTTCCTAATCATATGAGATGAATATCTTGATGGAATCACCTATTCTTGATGATTAATTAATTTTTCAGTCGAGTCTCTACCGTGAGCCTCCTTGATCAAGGGCAGTTCGTTGATCATGTGAAGATTATTTCTCTTGTGGGAATTGGCTTTGACTATTGGGCTTCTTTTAACACACACAAAAAAAAAGGGAGTGCATGGGCTGTCGTGGGTTCATTTTGTTGTTGCTTCTCGGATTGAAGTCCTATGGGTCTTCATTGCATGTTCTTCCGCAAAATCCAGCATAGAGTTTGAGCCATCAAATGCCTTAGCTACCTAAACCTCCCCTGAAAGATCAAATTGTCCCTTAAAATCCTTTCCCTTGCTTCATGTGTTAAGCCTAGAACAACTGTTTTATTTGTTGCCCTTTGTTGCCAAGTAGATCACGTCAAGAGTCTAGCGTTGAAGATACCCGCTGCCCCATTTGTTTTCAAGGATCTGTAACCATCTTTTGTCCATATTTCTCGGGCTAAGAGTTATGTCTGCAGACAAAGGATTGTAGAATTTACACTACTTCTCGTCTCTCTGCTGTTTAGAAGGATCTACTCTTGGGTCTTGGCCTCAACCTTTCAAAAGGAAATTTCTGGAGATTACGCTTAAAGTAGGTGATCCTACCCTATGTCAGTGTATTATGTATATTTCATATACTTAGATTTGTTGCAAGCTTTTATTACAGTTCATTACATGGAACTTGTTTTGAAAAGGTTTCTCACTGTTTTCTTTTAGCATGTCATTCCAAATGATTGAATTGTCATTATCCATGAAATGGTTTAGTCTTAACATGCTTCCTTATCTATACAAAAAAAAGAAAAGAGCTTTGTGACTAACATGATTTTTGGAAACTCAAGTTCATGAAACACTATTGAAAAGCATTTTATATATGATATGGTTTCGATGGTTTGGAACGGGGGAGCCCCCATGGTTTGCATCGTCTACAAAATTTATGGCACGGTATTGCAAACATTAAATTGCTTCTCTCTATATTTTTATGCAGTCTTGGTATGGAATGGATTCCGCTAGTAAGGTTGATCTCTGGTGGGGATCTAGTGCCCAACCTGCCAGTGGGTGAGTACACTGGACGTGATCACGTAGACCGGTCGAGTTTATTTGCCCGTAAGGTTGATCTCGGACGGCCAGTAGGTAGTCCTCTGGCTATTGATATTGTGATATTGCGCTTTAGGACCTGTGAGTCCTGTGAACGAGTGTTCACCTTGGATTACGCTACTTGCCAATAAGGTTGGAAATTGGCCATAGAGAAGACTGTTAAGTATTTGTTTTCTAAATGGAAAACTGCAAGACCAAGTGTTTGAAAATATATATTCTTTGTCATTGATTTCAAAGTGGAAAACTGCATAACCGAGTGGTTGGAACCGTTTTTAGTAAAAGAATGTATTTTTCGTATGTAACTTGTGTAGAAATGATTTTCTTGCTTCTTATCAATTTCTGCATTGGCTAAATTTTATGGCATGTTACTTCTTTTTCGCACCAGCATGTTTTCGTTTTCCTATTAGCTGACTTGGATTTGGAAAACCGACTGGCTGGGCTGTTAGCTCATTATGTGGTTTAACAATTTTCAGATACAGAGGAGCGGCAGTAGACTTGCTGAGGAATTCAAGCACTTGGATTGGAACCTAAGACAATTCTTGCTTTCTTTCAATATTTCTAGTGTAGAAGTGTTTGTTATTTTATTGTGGATTTAGACTTTTGGACCAATACATTTCGCGTAAGAATAACCACAAATTAAGTAATGGCCTAAAAATAGCTGTAAAACCTACAGAAGTGAACTCTATGCATTGAGATAGCCATAAGCAGAAATGAAATTTTTTTAATGATAAAGACCATTTGGCATGTGAATTGGTACAAACATTTAGCATAAGTAAACCCTAAGACAATGTGATTAAGAAGACTTCACAAAGGAAATTTATATTAATTAACCTACAATAAAGTTGAGAGCTTATTTCTTAGATGAATGCATATAAATAAAAGAAAAAGAAATAAATCGAAGAGAAAATGTAAGTATTGGCGTATAAATAAATAAAAGTAAAATTTTCAGAAGAAAAAAAGAAGAAGTATGAGAGACATAAATTTGCAAGTCACTAAATAACTAAATGATGTGTTAATATGAAGATGACAAATTAAGAAGAAAGTAAATATAAACTATAAAATATACCTTCTTAGTTTTGCCAAAAAATAGAGTTTCACAATCATTCATTGCCAATGCATTGACCGATTTTTTATCCCCTTTGGCAGAGATTGGACTGCATCTATGTCACTGAGATATGGTACAAATTGTTGACCACCTCAGCTCAAGCCGGGTTGTTTTGGATTTTGAGAAGCAATAGTGAGTCACCAATAATCAGTTTGTAACTCATAATCGGTTCTTAAAACCCAAACCAAACAGGGACTAACAATTAACGAAGGGAAATGTTATCTGCACTACTATATCTTGATGATCACACTCCTCACTTTATTAAAGTACGGTATGGCCCGAACCATAGCATTATCCAAACCATCTATTGTGGACTGTGGAGATTATTTCAATGTTGAAAAAGAAAAACACATATACAGAACTTCTTCAGATGGAACCCAAATTCGGGTTTCGGGTCGGATCGGGTTGATCGACAGCCCAACCCGACCCGACCTGATTTCCAATTCGGGTTGATTTTTCCTAACTCAACCCAACCCGATTTGCGAAAAAGCTTAACCCGACCCAACCCAAATTCAGGTTGAACCCGTCAGGTTCGAGTTGAACCCGACCCGCGTCGGAACATCCAAGTAACAACGATGGTTTCAAATTATATATAGTGATAATGTCCTCACTACCATATTTTGTAATGGCACTACTCACCGTATTTTGATGATCGCACTCCCCACTTTATTAAAATGTACGGTATGGTCAATACCATAGGATGATCCTAACCTTCCATTAGATGGGCCACATAGGTGGTGCCCCAAAAATAATTTTCATAGGTTAATCCGAACCCTCTGATCTATAGAGGGTTATAGGTTGATCCAAACCATCTATGTGATGGAACACAACATCAATCGGTTGTGCCCATAAAATCATTTCCATAGGCTGATCCTAGCCCTCCAATCTATAGAGGTTTCAATAATTGTTGTTCCTCTTAAAGTGTCCGGAATCCGTCAATATTTTGCAAGTGTCCTGCATGCGTAATATCAAGTAATTCTTTCATCATTGTCATATGTCTTTACCTCTTCTTGGTACTTTTTTTCCGTAATTATCATAGACAAGTACCCTGTGTCGGTACTTTTAGTATGTAGATTACGATTTTACCCTAAAGAAAGTAGGTAATATCATAACGTCTTATTGAAGAGAATAGGCATAATACAACTGGGATATAGATGGAATTTTTGGCAAAGGGTGGAAGAAAATAACCCAAGATTTTACCTTTATATATGTAGATGGATGTAGATTATGATTTTACGCTAAATAAAGTAGGTAATATCATAAGGTGTTATTGAAGAGAATATGCATAATACAACTGGGATAGAAATCGAATTTTCGGCAAAGGGTGGAAGACATTAACCCATCATTTTGCCTTTATATAGTAGTTAGATTAGATTAGATTAGATTAGATTAGATTGGATTTTGTCGTTTTTGTTAAATGGAGATGCTTTAGTACGTTAAATGTCAATCGTTGTGTAATGAGCTTATTCTATATCAGAAATTTAAAAAATAAAAAATAAAAAAAATCAATGGTTGGAATAGTCTGACTAATGAGGCAAGACGCATCCATGCATGCGCCCCTCCCAATAATTTTGCCCCTGAAAAACCCATGGTACACTATATTTTGGCTGCTGATATTCTCATTTCTATTTTTTTTTATAATTGCATTAACTCATCTTGTCTTTTATTATTTGAACAGCTGTCAAAAGGTTATTAAATTTTCTAAAAAGCTTTAATAAGCCAATTGAAAAAGAATAGACAGGCTGAGTTTGTGCAGTGATTAAAACATGCTAGTGTCAATATCAGTAGCCTATATTTTTATGACAAGTAGTAAAGCTATCGGCTGATTTCTATGCAACGTTGCTGTATTCAATTAAAAAATAGCTTAGACCACCTTGTAATTCAGTGATTTTTCGAGTAGGATCTTTTTGAATTGCAAGAAAAATATTTCTTGTGAAAAATTTCTTCCTGGATAAATTATTTCATTTCCACAATTTAGAGGGAACTGATATGGTTATGACTTATTTAGAGGGTTATCGTTATAAATTGAAGGTCTCTTCAAAATAAAACTTGAACTGATGCGGTTAAAGTTACTTCTTTAATTTTCGTAGGTAATCAAACAATAAAAAAGCAAGAAACTCTGGAAAAGTTTTTCTTTTACGAACTTTTCCAAAGAAATCCAGCAATCCAAACATGGCCTTACTCTCCCTTATTTTGGTAGAGAACTTTTCCAAAGAAATCCAGCAATCCAAAGAAATCTCGCTGCTGACAAGCTCGAGAAGAAGAGATTTACCAAGCAAATCGCTTATATCATCGAGGCCACGATCCCACCCTACGTCTGTAAGGAAGCCGCCGATGGTTTTCTTAATGGTGACAACGGCGTTAACACTGACAGTCGTCCGTGCTGTGGTGGTCCCATGTACGGGATCATTGGTCGTGGCTTCACAGCGAATGCTACCAGATTTTGGTCTCCGGTGACGGAAAATGACTGGGGTGATTTGGGAAATAGATGCAGGGGTCCAGTAATGGGAAGTGAAGGAGCTATGCAGGAGGATGTGGGAGGGAGCAAGGGGAGATGGGTGGAGCTGAGACTTCAACATTTTGGGTGTAGTTAGGGTTAGGAAATATGAGGAATAGGTAAACCAATTGTACCTTATATAGAAGAATTCTCTCTCTCCTCTCTGTCCAAAAAAAATATGTACATGACTTTCATGTGGTATAATTGTGGTGGAATACAATTGGATATTGGTAACCACACCTTGGATTACTCGCTCGCTCTCTCTCTCTCTCTCTCTCTCCTTGTTTTTAAGAAAATCTGTACATTAAGGCATGTGATACTTCTGAAACGTTGAATAGTAATGCCTATATTTTAAGCGTCCACACCTATTATTTGGGAACTATATCACACTGACTATCATCTTGCATAAACATAAGATGAAAGGGCGCCTCCATTGGTTGAAAGTCAATGGGGGACCAATGGGGGCGCCCTTTCATCTTATTTATCCAAGGGTGACTCTCGTGTTTAGCATTCCTCAAAGTAAAAATATATGAAATAAGACAAATCAACATGGGTGGAAGCGCCTAAACATTTTATTTTGAATGACACGCCTAAACATAAGTATGGGAATCCAGCCCTCTCTCCCAACTAACCATGACCAATCACGAAATAGTGAAAAAGATACTAGTTTTTGAGCAGTTTTTCCAAAAAGTCACTAGCATAACTTCTATTATACGAAAAAGATTAGTTCAATTAACAAAAATTAGGTGCCAAACTTAGAAGTCCAGCACAAAAAAGGGTAGCTTGGCCCCAATCCCAATTGTATGCCACACAAACGTATAGTAGCATAAACATGTGGCAAGTGACTCAGAACCATGCGTACACATGTGAAGAGTGATATCCGGATCGTTGATTTGGAGTCCACTCCATTCTTGCCACATCCACCATAACTTGATAACTGTAGCTATTTGAGCCAATGACATTCTCTAAGGGTTTTCAAGAAGAGTATAGCCATTAATTTTTGTAACCACTTATTAAATGAATGGGATTTCAGGTCAACACAGGACTTGACTTTTAGGAAAGCACCTACGAAAGTTACTTTCGACAAGCATGGTGTAAATATCCGAATTTGCCTTCCCTTTTAAAATTCGTCCCCCATGTGAACCAAGGGTATTTTTATCATCAAGAGTAAAATTAGAATTAGGTGATGAGTAAAATTAGAATTAGGGCTCTTTAGAAAAGCCTATAAATAACCTTTTAAGAAGAATTGTATAGCTATTAAGAAACCCTAAACCGTTTTGCAACCCTAAGAAAATATTTACGTAGAGAAAGAGAGGAAGAGCACGATTTGAAAGGAGAAAATGCGAATCAAGGTAAGATCTATGTTCTACATAAGATTTGGCATGTTAAGAATCCTAAAACTAGGATCTAAGACTTATTATTATGATTTAGATTATTAGGTTTGGTGTAATGAATTGTATAAGAATTTAGAAATGAATCTATGGATCCCTAAGAAACTAAGAGTTGAGTTTTGGAACTCTAAGAATATAGGTTTGGGTTATGCCCTAAAAGCTTAGATTAAATGTAGTAATTAGATTTAAGGATTTCAGAGAGTGAAATTGGGTTTTATGGATTTCTCTCGTCGATATGAGTCTAACGGATTGTACAACGCGAGATTTGGAGTTCAAATGAATGAGTTATGGCCGTTTTAGTATAAAAAAGGGTGAAAATCGCGTTTCGAGGAAAACTGGGTCCGAGCAGGGGCGGTCGACTGGCAAAAATGGCGGTCGTCCGACTGTATGTAGTTGGGCAAACAAAATTTTTTCGGGCGTCCGGCAAAGTTTCAGGACATCCGGCATAGCAGTTTTTCCCCCTGCAGTTTAAACTTCGGAAATTCATAACTTCTTCGTTCTTGTCCGTTTTCGACGCTCTTGTACTCTACGGACATGCTGGAAACACGTTCTTTCTGTTAAAAATAGTTTTAAAAGGTTTTAAAAACTTTATAAAGATGATAATTTCAAAATACTAAAAAGAACCATATGACAGTTTATTGATTCTTTTCCGATTAAGCACCAAAGAGTGTCTTGTGTCAGTGGAAGGATATATATGCCTGATATGAGCGAAATTAATGATGAAACTCATGGAGAATATTTATACTCTTGATTGTAGGTAGCTAAGGTGATTAAGAAAAGGAAAAGTTTTCATTATAAAGGTACGTAATTTCGTACTTCTTTAGTGATATGATTCGCCATTGAATGATATGCTTTTTTGATTTGTAACTCTCTATTCTCTTTAAATATGTGAAACCTATGATAACCTTAGCCTTTGATTTGGGTTTGCATGCTTATCCTTCATTAAACACAATCTATTGATTTTGTACTCATTGATAACCTATGACTTTTGCATTGAATATGTGACCCTTTTGATATACGAACCTTTTGATCATTGTATACCCAACTATTCTGGAAAATCTTATGGCACCAATGTGAACTACAATCTTTGGAACTTTGTATGTATCTTTGGACATTTTGTATAAGCGGACACCTTTTGTGGAGGCTTAGGTTTATATGTGAACTATAAGGGCCTGCACCAATGGGAGTTATATGTTTGCTTTTGGGTCCCGTCAGTTGGTACTATTCACTGACCCTGTCGACATGTATATGAACTTAAAAACTAGTTTCGAACGGCAGGCAGTCGGGTAAAATAACATGCTTTTGGGGCTAAGTCGATAACCTTTGGGTGGTTTTGTACTTTTCTGATTGCTTTCAGTGATCTCTTAAGAGTTTGTGACTTCTCTTAATGAGACCCTCTTTGATGTAACACTTTGAAATATGACTTTGTAAGCTTTGTCTCCCAGTTATTGTATTTGTATTAGTCACATCAAGTGAAATTTTTGCCATCTTTGTTTACCATTGATTCTCTTTATATAGCATGTTTTGACCGAACTTTTGTAGTGCGTTATTATGTACTGAGCTTTTCAACTGACTGTGGTTATATTAACATTTTCAGAGTTTGATGCTCATGAGGTGAACGAGGAAGAAAAAGCTTAGTTTCATAACCGTAGGAGCTTGGAGATTTTATTTTGCTTATTTGCTTTTGTTTCAGACAGTGAGTATTGGTAAACAAATGTGTAAGACTACGTCTATGCTTATTTATTGTGGTTCAGGGAAGAATTAATATTTGATTTGACTATGTGGAGTCCACATTACTTGAGACTTTGATATTCTAGTTATGGAATGCCAGGTTTATTTCTGTTATTACTTTGTAGCCTTGTATGCTTGTGGGATTGTAAAGTGAGCTCATGTGGCTGGTCTAACATGCGGACGCTACGCGATGGACGCTAGCAAATCCCGTAGAAAAGGGATTTGCTAGCATCCATCGCAGATGGTCTGTTGCATGTCAGATGAGCCACCTCATGAATGAAGACAAAAGTTGTTGTAAAGTGAGCCTGTGTGGTTGGTCTGACATGCAACAGACCATCTGCGATGGACGCTAGATAGACATGGTACTTCCAAAAATTATATTTGCAAAATGTATCAAAAGATTTTTCTAATATATCAGTGGATAGAAGTTAGAACAACCATAAGACAGAACAAACCCCAATGCTACACCCCCATTCTCCCCGAAATTGAGAGAGCGAGAGAGATCGAGGTGGAGAAATTAAAATGCTGAATGAATTGAGCACCTCAGTTTAAATTAATTGAATGCAACTAAAGAAAGGGGCACTCGTTAAGGAGCATTTAAAGCACCTATTTTCATGTACCCACACTTTTATCCTCAAAACACATTTATTATTAGAGAACCGTTTCCCACAATTTCATTTCTATTACGAGAAAACAACAAGAATACCCCTATGTCATAAAAGATAATAGCCAAAGTACCTTAACCCATTTTCCATGAGATTGAAATATTTTATTATTTTATATCAGATAAGTTTATTTTTGTCATTTTCATTTTCATGAGATAGTGTATTTTGTCATTTTTATGAGATAGTGTATTTTGTTCATAGGATCGATGATCCTATCCTTCCAATCTATGCATTTTTTTTTTATTGTGGTGTCCATTTTAAACTTCCTCAAATCAAAGGGTTAAGATCATTCTATGGAGAAGATTTTACGGGCCCACATTATCTACATTAGGGCCCAACAAATGAATGGTTGGATCACCCACCCAAACAATGTCGGCACACGTATTTTTTTCATTTGTTGGGGGTGTGCCCAGAAAATATTTTTCAATCCTAACCCTGTTCTATGTAGTTTTTTTTATATTGCGGTGTCCATTTTAAACCTTCTCAAATCAAAGGGTTAAGATCATTCTATAGAGAAGATTTTATTAGAGAATAAAATTAGATCTAAATTAGAGAATAAAATCCGGGCCCAAGAAAATGAATGGTTGGATCACCAAAAAAATGCGGCCACCAGTATTTTTTCGGGTTGCACGTAAGTGCAGACCCGTCCACCATGTAAATTGTCTTGCATTAGATAGGTCTTTTTTATTATTTTCTATGAGATATAAGTGTATTGGTCATTTTTCATGAGTGAGTGGTACTTTGATCATTTTCTATGAGATAGGGTCTTTTTATTTTTCATGATATATGAGTTTTTTATTTTTCGAAGAGATAGGTGTATTTAACACTTTCTATGAGATATAAGTATTTTTGTCATTTTTCATGAGATTTAATTAGGGATATTTTCGTTATCTTTTATGAGATAAGGGTATTCTTGTTATTTTGTCATGGTGGAGGTATTTTTGTAAAAACCAAAACCAAGCCTCTTTTGTTGAAATTGTAATTGTGGAAATAAAATCTCGACTACAAACGTTGCTCCAGTAATAAATGTGTTTGAGGATATATGCGTGGGGTGTTTGAGGATATATGCGTGGAGTGCATGAAAATAGGTGCTTTAAATGCTCCTTAACGAGTGCCCTTGCATTGATGGATCACCAATTTTTAGATATTTATTTACTTAAATAGTTGTCAAGGGCTAAGTCATAAAGTCGTCTATAATATCATTCAACCACCTTTAGCCGAATCCTCCCTCTTCTATTTGGTTAGTCATTATTAATAAAGAGTGCTAGCAAGATGCACATGAAGGTGGCCGGCAAGCACGGCACAGCACGGATAGCTACAGTGATGCGTACCGTGCCGGCACGGCACAAAGCAGCGGGCTGTGCCGGGCTTGGTTGGGCGGCCCGCTAGTCCGGTTCCCCCTTTATAAAATGTATTTTTTATTTTTGAAAAACCTGAAAATACCCCCTCAAAAGTTGCTTCAAACGGCTAGTTTGGGGGGTTAGTTGCAATGGATTTACACGACTTTTAGCGGATTTGAGGAATTGGGCATATTATGAGTCGTGTGCGTCTTTTTTGGAGAACTCCAAAAATGGACGGTTAGTGGCACTGGCAAGTTCCTAATAGTTTAATTCACTCAAAGTTCTCATCAAAGTTCACGAAAGTTGAAGAGAGACTAGATGTCCCCCACATTCGAAGTCAAAGTCTCTAACTGTACGTTAAGGAGAGTTAGCAAGAATTCACATGACCTTCAAAATCCCAAACACAGTATTTCAAGTTTGAGTTTTTCCCCTGTTTTTGAGGGGCTTTTCATGTCCCCCTCAGCCACATCCTCTCAAGTTTCTTTCTCTCTCCACCAATCTCTCACTATTGGCTCCACTAATATTCCATGGAATAGTTTTTCAGGTCAACAAAGCATTCCCTAAGTAGAATATTCGAAATAAAAAAGGGAAGTACCAAACGTTTTAACTCTGTTTCCATCTTCTCCATACTTAAAAGAGGGTTGAGGTGGGAAAAAGTTATCTTAAACTTGTCGTTTTTAATTTAAAATTAGTTTTAATGGAACCATGGTTCAACTGGGTTTGAACTGTTGAAGATTGATTTTTAGAAGATTGATGTCCCGTCTTGAATTTTCTTTTGAGGCATTTAGACACAATTTGTTCTTTTCTTTAGCGCATTCTTTGTTGCTATATAAACTGAGGAGTTGCAACCATTTGCCTGGAGATGAAAGTCGTATGTACAGTTGAGAGAGAGATTCTCTCCGGATCCACAGTACAATATGGGTTCAAATAGCCAAAATAAGTCATACGAATAGAACCAACTTTGGTATTTAGCACTAAATAAAAACCTTGATACTATTGATCATTCTTTGCTTCAAAGAACTGTCTCATTCTACACTCAAAAAGTGAATACCTTACATTGCTAACCTTTTCATGTTAGTACAACTACTGAGGCTTGGCTATTTAGAAAGAGATTTCCTTGTTGAAAAATAAAAATAAAAATAAAAAATTATATATATATATATATAGAGGAAACCGTTGGTGAGCTTAAGCGCACTAAACTTATGGTGCACTTAAGCTCCCCAATCACATGGGGGCCCACTTTTCTGTGGTGATCCAAACCATTCATTTGCAAGGCCTTATGATAGATAGGAGGTGTACCAAAAATCAGCTCTATAGGATCATCCTAACCCCTCCATTTGTGGAGTCCTTCACAAATGGAGGGGTTAGGATGATCCTATGAAGCTGATTTTTGGTACACCCCCCATCTATGTAAGGGACTTTCAAATGAATGCTTTGGATCATCCTAACAAAGTGGGCCCCATGTGACTGGGCGCTTAATCTCACCATAAGTTTGGTGAGCTTAAGCGCACTAACAGTTTCCTCATATATATATATATATATATATATATATATATATATATATATATTTTTTTTTTTTTTAATTTTTTGAAATTGTTTCCATCAAATATAAAATTTCCAGCATTTTGTAACTCATTTTTCATGGAAATTATTTTGAAAAATAAATATTTTCCTTTTCAAGAAAAATTATAAACCTACTAGACCTTGGATTTTTTTTTCATTGAATATTATTTTCTATGGAATTATATAACACCTCATGTTTTGATATAGTGGAGTGTACCATCTCCACCTAAACCCATGTATATGATGGGGTCCACCATTTTACACCTCATTTTTATGGGGCGAGGACCACCATTTTTATGTGTGTGTAATTCAAAGACGCTAGAAATTTTGAATTATTCATGAATTTTTTTAAGTTTGAAACCGGGCATAAATTTTTTTTATTTTTAAATAAAAAACCTGGCATAAAAGATTCTGAGATTATTTCAAGAATTTTTCTGTATATGGGAGAAATTTGTTACTCAGATCAAGGCCTGTAAAAGTTAATGAACAAAACAACCGCACTTAAGATAAACTCGACTAAAAATCAACAATCAAACACCCTTCCCATTTATTGTCGATTGTTCGACCCATTTCATGATGTGCTAATCATAAAATAAAGCAACAAGACGTTACAACAACATTTAGATTGCAATATCCAACATTTAGAGCTCTAAAGCCAGGTATATATGGCCAATATAATAAACACAATGAATAATTGCAGGAAAATCTGAACATCAATTCAAGTATGGAGCAATCTCAAACAAATTCAAACCTCATAAGTAGCTTTACAGACTTGAGCTTTTCTCCCTTGCGATCACAAAGCGGCACAGCTCGGATCCCTGACCTCAACTCTGTTATAGGCAAACAAGTCTGGCCAGCAAAGTCATCCTTCTCAGACATATCATACTCATGCACTTCAATCCGAAGCAAAGCGAGTTCTGGAACAGTCAATGGGAACGTAAACTCCTCATCCCAAACAGGTGTCCAGTTATCCTCGATAGTTCTTGTTTTCTTCATTATGGTATCATCTGGTACTCCTGCTATCCCGACCTGTAGACAGATTGATTAGTGGATACAGGCTTTACATTTTTGCACTATCCATGTTTTCACAACTTTTGTGGTGTGGTTCATTGATATTTCTCCCACACTTTCTGTTTTTCAAAAGTACTATACATTAATGGTGGCCCTATGCCGCTCTTATGAGTATAGTACATGAGAGACTGACAGTCTTTCGCTCTTTCAATGAAAAAAAGGACTCTTTTGGCTTATAGATTGTTAGAAACATCAATACACGCAGAAATAAATGGACAGAATAAATCAGTAAAGAATGGGCACATATTAATTTGTCTTAACCAGTTTTGTTTAAAAGTCGACTACAATTTCAGTGAGAGATTGGTGGTCTACATTGTCCTCCTGAAGTAAATAGTACTTGACTAACCGAGCGCAGCTCATGGCAGTAGATAACCTTAAGAGCAACCATGGCGCGATGTGTGAGCAAAAGATTAGAGATTCATCATTTTACCCTTGCATAGAAGTCTGGTGGCGAGTATGCATCAAAGTGTGTTCGACGGAAATCCAAATGCCATCCATCTCCCACATATACTCTCACCTGTTTAGTAATAATGGAGCTCAAATCAGAGTTGGATATGCAAAAGAAAATACTCAGGACTCAAAAAAGTCAGTTCTGCGGGAAAATATTCACCCTCAATGTTTTCTTCACAGGAAAATGTTTCTGAGGATCAAAGACCTCAGTATTTGAATCAGTCTTCAACAGAAAATCAGGTTTTTTTACATAACCACACCCTCCATTGGCTCTGAACATTCCATGCATCAACCAGAGTGATCTTCCAAATCCCTGTCACAGAAAGACCCACTTGATTCTTTAATGATGCCAGCAAAATTATGAGAAATCATGTATGAAGTAAATGATTTGGTTCTGTAATTACTAAGCTTTAATGTAAATACTTTTGCTTAAACCTATGATGGTGATACTAATGCAAACAACACGGGTTTGATCTAAGCAGTCAAATATTACGCAAATGGAATCTTTTTCTAGACTTTTTCTTTATGAAAGGTTAAGGTAATGTATTGAAAAAGAAAAGATGAGATGACCGACCTCATCACAGGAAAAAAAAAAACCCAGGAAACAACTCCAAATGCATCAAGCATCATTAAAAATTGTTTTTCGATTTTAACAATTGTTTAAATAACTTGAAGTGGCACAATCTTTTTCTTATTAATCATCATTTTTATTTAACTTTTTTGAAAAAAAAGGAAAGGAAGGAATCGTGGATGTCTAATTCATTGTTTCAGAAAGCGGATGTGGGTCAAAACGCGGCGAAAGCAAATCCTACTCAACTCGGCATGATGCGGCCGAGTACACGGTTGATGTGGGCGTAACTTAGGAGAGACCAAGCAGTTTTGATTGACTAGGGTAAAATGCGGACTCGGACAAGAATGCGGCTAAGGTAAAAGAGAGTTGACTCAGGCCAATCAGGATGACATGGGGAAGTGTTGAAACCATCTATGGTCCCTTGCATGTTTGGCATATTCGGCACCTCCTCCCATAATGAGTCACATCTCGGTAAATGGTAGGCCAAAAATATTTCTCTTTCATTGATTAGTTCCACCGGAGCAGTCAAAGTCCTAGAGTAATCCATTAATCGAAACGATTTTAAACAGAAAAAAGGTGATGCATATATAATACAAGCAAATCACTAGGAATCGAACAAAAGAAGGGGAATTGCTTTGGAAAATCAATAATCTCACAAAATACAAATTGAATTTTCACAATACAGGTAGAGAGAGAATTCAACAAAGCTACTTTGAGAAATAAATAAGATCTCACAAAATACAAATTGAATTTTCACAATACAGGTAGAGAGAATTCAACGAAGCTACTTCGAGAAATAAATAAGTAAACGTCGAAATTCAAACATATGCTCATGAGCACCATAAAAGTGAAACATGTAAGTACTTTCCATTGAATTTGCTGCAATTATGAATACATAAACAGTACCAAAAATCCTAAACCCACAAATCAGTCCAGTCTACCCCAATTAAGTTCGCTGCAACCCTTAGATAATCACTACGCAAAACTAATTTTTATTATGAGACAACGAACATCGAATTGGCAAGAAGAATACATTTTTCTGTCCAAATTTTACAAAAAAGACGAACTGCAACTTCTAAAGACAAACTAAAACTTCTGAAGGTATTAGAAAAGATGGCATGTTTCCTTTAAATTTTTCATTAAACTAATGATTCAAAGATAAGAAAAACTCATTTCCCCGCCATTCTTCCCCAATTTTATTTGCTTTGATTCTCAAAATCAAACAAAGAAATACAATTGAAGGTGATTAAGCTACCGTAAAACATTGATTGGAGCAGAAATTGGCAAATCAGACAAAGCATCCCTTTCCTTTTTTCTTTTCTTTTTGAGATATAGCATTTTATGTGTTCTAGATTTAGAGGTAGACCTGTAATAATATTGTAATCCATGCATCAATGATGTAACTATGGTAGACTAGTATATTTTAATGCTTTAACATTTTTTCCTTTTTCTATGTTTTTATGTTTCTAATGCAACATCATAAATGCATTGATTTGGCACTATATACATGGATAAGTGATGTTGACTGTTGAGTAGTTGCAGAATAGTAACATTTCATTATTTGTACTGTTTTTATTTAATTTTCCTACTTTTTAGTACTTTTCATTTTTCAAAAGGAAAATCATACACTCGGATGTGGAACCAGATCCATGGATACATGACTAAGTTCCAAATTTCGGATTTTGTATGGACTTCAGTCCCCACGAAAGTGGAAGTATTCTGTGGAAGCCTATAGAAGTCCATGGAAATCTTGTAAAAATCATAGAAGCTTAGGGAAGTCCATGGAAATTATTGAAATTTAAGATAAAACCTCAAAAAATACTAAAATAAGTACAAATATACACTTAGAAACAATCACATAAGCAAGACAACCATCCATAATGGTTTATCAAGATCAAACACCTAGTGACACGCATAAAACAATAATGATCATTTTAAGAATAAATATTTTTTGAAAATTGATGAGTGTGCCATTTCTTTTACTGCTCAACTAACTCATCTTATTAATGGAATGGTACTAGTACTTTTGTGATATATGAGGCATTTTTATTATGCGGGTGCACCTCAAGGAATCAAACTTAGAACTGGACTTCGACTTTGGTGCCAATGGATGTCGACACAGGTCCGTCGAAATTGACACACATGTGAACAATTTACTGCTCAAGAAGATAAACAAATTGGAGCATCAAAGATTGATTCATCTGGTGTTTCTCCACTACAACTTGAAGTTTCGAGTAAGGCATATTTTTGTAGTAAGTGCTTTTATTCACCCGTGCTATGAGACACTGATTGGTTCTATTATGTTTTAAGAGTGTTACCTGAACACACTCACTGGACTATTCGCCAGAGTAGAGCGCGAAGACTCTATCATGATCTAACGAATCTGACAGATAGGAGCTCATAGCTGTCCATTCTCGTGAACATAAGGAGTCTACGGGCCTTGATCAAAAGCCAGAAGCTTCGGCGAAGGGGTAGGTGTATAGAGGATAAACTGCCGATTAGAGGGCGAGCGGAGCATAAATCCCATCTCACACAAGTATCCCCCCCCCCTAAGCCTCTCTGAAAAACTCGCTTGGTGAAAACCAGTGTTTAAAAACTCGTCGACAAGCCAAGGAACTCGCCCGAGTCGGCAAGGATTTTTCTTGGTTGCATTCTGCATTGCACCACCGCATTCCGTGTTTTGCCCTACAATCTCTAAAAACTCCTTTGACTCTCCCGAGTTATAACCACATTCTTGGCTGTATCTGCGCTTAGTCGACGAGGATTTTTCTTAGCCGCGTTCCGCGTCACATCCGTGTTTTTAAACACTGGTGAAAATGGTAAACACGACAGCCCTTGGGCATAGTTGGGGTACCATTATCTCTCCTTATCAATTGAATCATTCAAGAATACAATCAAGCGTTTATCACCTTTGATCACTCCCGGCTCATTTTCAGGGCTGTGTGGCTGCTCTTACGTGCAACAGACCATCCACAAAATGCCTTTTGTGATGGACGCTAGCAAATCTCTCTCTCTCTCTCTCTCTCTATATATATATATATATATATATATATATATAGAGAGAGAGAGAGAGAGAGAGAGAGAGAGAGAACGGTTTCTACACACAAGTGTAGATAAGTTACCTACACACTAGCTTAAAATACAGTGGAGGGCATATTGTTTGGGTGATCCAAACTGTTCATTTGATTGGCTCTCACATAGATAGGGTGTCCACAAAAAATCAGCTCCATAGGATCATCCCAACCCTACGATTTGTGGAGGTAAAATGGACGTGTATAAACCTTTACAAATCTGTCCATTTTTGCCTCCACGGTTCGAAGGGTTAGGATGATCCTATGGAGCTGACTTTTTGGGCACACCCTATCTATGTGAGGGCCAATCAAATGAATGGTTTGGATCTCCCAAACAATGTGGGCCTCCACTGTATTTTAAGTAGGGCTGCAACTCGGGTCGGGTTTTGGAGAACCCAACCCTACCTGAGAAATATCTCGGGTCGAGTTTTTTTTCCAGAAAACTCACGATTCCCATGATAAATCTCGGGTCGGGTCGGGTCGGGTTTTTTCACGTTGACGCAAATTTTTAAGGAAAATTCTTGTTTGGCAAGGCAACTCAACTCATAGAAGCAGAAATGACACTCACATTACACTTGAATCAAACAATGCTGTAATCAAACAATGTTGTAATTACAATCAAACAATGCTGAATCAAACACTTGAATCAACTCAACTCATAGAAGTAGAAATTACAATCACATACAATAACAGTGGGTGCGTGGGTTTTCACTTTTAACTTTTAACTAACAATAGAAAAAAATGTACATACTATAACTTATGTAACTCGGGTCGGGTCGGGCCCCTTCAAACCCGGCTCGACCCGAGATTCATGCGGGCTTTTGAATGCTCAACCCGGCTCGACCCGAAACCCATGAAACCTGAACCCAACCCAGGCTATTTTCGGGTCGGGTCGATGCGGGTCGGGTAAAACCCGGCTCGAGTTGCAGCCCTAATTTTAAGCTAGTGTGTATGCCTCCATTGTATTTTAAGCTAGTGTGTAGATAACTTATCTACACATGTGTACAGAAACCGTTCTCTCTCTCTCTCTCTCTCTCTCTCTCTCTCTCTCTCTATATATATATATATATATATATATATATATATATATATATATATATATATATATATAGAGAGAGAGAGAGAGAGAGAGAGAGACAGAGACAGAGAACATTTCCCACACACTTGTGTAGGTAAGTTACCTACACACTACCTTAAAATACAGTGGGGGCCCACATTGTTTGGGTGATCCAAACAATTCATTTGAATGGTCCTCACATAGATAGAGTGTCCACAAAAAATCAGATCCATAGGATCATCCCAACCCTACGATTTGTGGAGGTAAAATGCACGTGTATAAACCTTCACAAATTAGTCCATTTTTAGCCTCCATAGTTTGAATGGTTAGGATGATCCTATGGATCTGATTTTTTGTGAACACCCTATATATGTGAGGACCATTCAAATGAATTGTTTGGATCACCCAAACAATGTGGGCCCCCAATGTATTTTAAGGTAGTGTGTAGGTAACTTACCTACACAAGTGTGTAGGAAATGTTCTCTCTTATATACATATATATATATATATATATATATATATGAGGAAACTGTTGGTGAGCTTAAGCTCACCAAACTTATAGTGAGCTAGCTTGCCCAATCACATGGGTCCCACATTTTGGGGAGTGATCCAAACCATTCATTTGCAAGGCCTTATCATAGATAGGGTGAGTCTGTCCATTTTTGTCCTCCACAAATGGAGGGGTTAGGATGATCCTATGGAGCTGATTTTTGGTACACCCCCCATCTATGTAAGGGACTTTCAAATGAATGGTTTGGATCATCCTAACAAAGTGGGCCCTCATGTGATTGGGCAAGCTAGCTCACCGTAAGTTTGGTGAGCTCAACAGTTTCCTCTATATATATATATATATATATATATATATATATATATATATATATATATGCATGGGGTGTTTGAGGATATATGCGTGGGGTACATGAAAATAGGTGCTTTAAATGCTCATCTACGAGCAAAACCTCTAAAGAAAAGGTAAACACTATACTATGCTTAAATAACGCAAACTTTAAAATAATGAATTGACTTGCCAACTTAATTAAGGGAAGAGTTTCCAAAGTGTCTACTAGAAAACCCAGACTTCATTCAAAGACACCATGAGAAGACAACGAAACAATATAAAGAACCAAAGGGGATGCTCTAGTGGGTGGAGCATAAATCGTTACACACATTTTGGGCCCACTTCATCAATCTGAACTGTCCCAGACTGGACCCTACCTGGCTTCCTTGGACAGTTCAGGGTCCAAAGTTAACTAACAGATGATTTTGGTTTGCTCATTTGGGGCCCACTTCTTCAATTACGTGTACTTTGCTTTGCTTTGTTCATTTTGTATTACTATTTTACAAAAGTAGTCGCCTGTTCCATGGATTGCTAGAAGGGCTCTGGGAGTTGCAGGGTCTTTCCCATAATATGGTTAGCCGATCTCAGCCCATTCCTCATAAATTAACGTATTTGGCATAGTGATTGAACAGAACCTTATATCTCAAGCCGCAAATCATTGAAACCTAAACCCTAAGTCGAGAGAAACCATGAGATTGAGAGACCCAGAGAGAGGGAGAGACGAATAGAGATTGAAAAAAGAGAGGGAGAGATTGAGAGAGAGACATTAAGGAATGAGCATACATGAATCAAAATCACTGGGGTCCGTGGAGTTGTGCCATCGTGGAGAACGAGAAACACTAGAACAAAACTTGTCATTTCAATTTTCCATAAAATAACGAATTTTCAACGTGTGTTTTTGTAACTTGATGAGTTTTGCGAAAATCTGAAAAGGGCCCCTCCCGAAAGTATAGACGGGATAACTAAGATGTTACACTAGTCAACAAGATCCCAAAAAAGTCGAGAATTTTTGGTTGGAAGTTGGACAATAGTACTTCCAAGAATGATTGCTGTCTCGGGTTGTATCCAGAGTTCACTGGACGTAGGGACTAGAATAAACGGATTGAAGGTGCAGATGGAATAGGTAGTAGGCCTTGGGTTCTCGGGGACAGAGGTAATGTGGGTGATAGGATCTGCATATTTTTGGGTTTGTCCTACCTTGTTGTGGTTGACTGGTGGGGGGATGATGCAGGTGCATCTCGCCCGATGACAATGATCAACGGTCAAGATTGTCAGAACCTTGATCAACGGTCAGATCAGAAGATATAAGATGGCAACTAGATCAATGGTCCACGTTGATTACTACTCTTCAATAGAGTCCTATTTTAGTTTGGAGTTGTTTTAATTATTTTTAGATATTTTCTTTAATTGGGACGTCCAAGGAGAGAATGTATTTAGGGAGGTTTACTTTTACGTGGATTGAGTTGAGAGAATTTAGGAGTTTTACTTTTGGTAGGATTTTCTTTGAGTAAAATTAGGAAGTAGTAGAGAAACTTTAGGATTCTAAAATGGGGAGTGATAAATCGACTCCCCAAATTGATAAATCGACTCCCCACGTGTCTTTCTCTCTCCTCTGGGTTAGAGAGAGAAAGAGGAGAGAGATAGACACATGGGGAGTCGATTCATCCATTTGGGGAGTTGATTTATCACTAAATTTGGCTTTCACTGTTGATCGTCCAAATAAGGAGATATCCTAGGGATTTGTTTTATTTCTTAATTATAGTGAAGTTAGAGTTTATTTAGGATTCTTCTTTATTTTGGCGATAGAAAATCTATAAAAGGCCATCCATTGTAATTGTTTTTAGATATCTTATTGTGAATAAAATTTTAGTTGCCTTAATTTGCGTCCCAACGTGATAGCCACCACCCGCTGTTATCATTGAAAACAAGTCCACTGCTACTTGTTGTCGCCTTTCGCAAGCCATCTGCTGCTTGCTTATCATTGTTGCCGCTCACCGTAGAAGAACAAGCAATCCGTTCCTTGTTTAGAGAAGAGGCAGCCATATTTTGCTTGCCTCTATCTATTTACAAGGTATGTTTTACAGTTTCCCTTGGCTAACACTACCCCTAGTCGTTGTCTTGTTTTGACAGACCATAGAACCTTTAGCCTTGCAGCCAATGGAACCACCGACCATCAATTCCATCCTTCAACTGACAAGTGACAACCCATCTACCCACATATTTCAATCAACCACCTACATTCAAGCCTAAATTCCTCTGAAAACCTGTCCCTATTTTAGACCATAATCCTCTGGCCATAAAAAAAAATAAGAAATATATATTTCCGTTGTTTTTTTATTGCGCTCGCTACCTACCTGTGTATTTCAAATCCAAGCTTCCCCATGCGTTAGCGGACATGAAGAGGTATGGGTGTCTTCTATAGTTCTAGTTGCGTTAAATAATTGGCTATCCCCTATCCTAACGTTATGATTGTTCCAGTGGGGTTATTCCCCTCTATTTTCCGTTCTCGTGGGGGGTAAGTAGCTTCCCTTCTCCCACGACATTTACCCCAAATGTTGTGATTTGACTTAGTCATCTTCAATCTAATAATTGAAAGGCTATTGATGTTGGCACTACCATATTTTAATAATCGCAAAAACTCAGCTTGTCTTTTATTTTTTAATTGGCTTCATAGAGCACTTTAGAAACTGTCATAACCTTTTTACAGCTGATTACATAATAAAAGACAAGATATTAGTGCAATTATTAAAACACAGCTGATTACATAACTAACCAAAGTGGCTACAATATCTGTCTATTACGGTTGTGTACCTTTCGATGTTTATTTTAATGAAAGCCTTAACCAGAGGCAAAATTAACAGAGCAACATTAATTCCTACCATGAGTCGTCTTATTTGGCATTTAATATCTTATTAAAAAGGACATGCTAGACTTAACATGAAAAAGATTACCAAAAAAGGGGCAATAAAAACTACTTTCAAATGGAGATGCTGTTAGGAACACCCATTCCTGTGACCCCAGGTACAGAGAAGGGTTTAAGAAACTCGTACGGGACAATACCAGCACCACTTCTATTTTTCAGAGTTGGATCCGCATTCCTCCCATCTATGATCCCTTCAATCTCCTTTATTCTCTCACTAAACTGTTCGAATGCCGCGTTTATAATTGGTTCCTCCACCCAAGCCCGCTCTGGCACATCTCCTAAATACTCCTCCTCAGGGTTATGGTTCGATAACACGGCCAAGGTTCTCATCACTGTGGTGGCCTGAATTTGGCTAGGCAAAAGCTCTAGTAGTGTAGATTCTGGCCTATCCAGAAAGCGTGCGTATTCTTGGCTTGACTCATCTTCTATTGGTATGTTCTTTCGAGCAATCGTGGGCCGGTTGGGGAAGTACCTGTTGAAGTATAAATGATTAAATAACACCAACTCTGACAGCTTAAGATTTTTCGAGTAATTGGTCGATTCACATGGCGTTTGCACACAGGAGGCATTAAGTATAAATGATTAAAGGGTTTTGCCTATTCGTTAAGGTGCATTGAAAACATAATTTTATACAAGTTTCCAATGAAATTTCAAAACATTCTCAAAACGTGTGTAAAATTAGGTTTCCAATGCACCTTAATTAACCATTGCTCTAACAAAACCCAAGATTAAATAACAACTTTAATAACTTAAGCTTTTGGAGTAATTGGTTGATTCACATTACCCTGCAAATTGATATTGGCCGAAGTTGACGGCAGCGTGGTGGCCGGAAGCAACCCAAATGATAGTTGTAAGGATTTGGATTAGATCATCGGTGGTTTTCAAGACCGGCCACCATGGTTCGTCTTTCTTGTCCTCGTGGCCTTTTGTTTGGATTTCAGTCCACCATGATTGGAGTTCAGAGTCTGATGAAACGCCTTTAGGATCAGGATAGTAGTGAGTGACATAGTCGGTGATCCATTGCTTGAGGGCTGACCAGATGAGGAGGCCATCCTTGGCATAAGGGTAGTCCTCAATCGTCAATTTTAGGCCCTCGGCGGCCGTTGGATCCTCAACCGCCATGCCCCTATTATTTTGGAACATGAAAGTAGCTTTAGTTACCTAAGATATCGAAAAGGAAAACACTTCCAAAGATTGTGGTTTATTTTATACGCTTTCCCACCTCGAGCTTTGGGTGTTTTTCATTGAAGTAGTATGCTATTTGAATGAGTTTTCTTTTTGATTAATTTATTTTAGGGAAATTTACAAAAGAATTTCTTTGAATATCTGAAATGATAGGTGAATGACACTATTATTTGATTTAATATACATGCCCCTAAAAGAAAGTTTTGCCCTCTTCTTCTTTTAAAATTTTTTCTTCTTTTCCATCTCCGTCACCGCACTGCAACGTAGAAAATGAAGAAGGGAAAGAGGAAGACGAAGAGGACGAATCAAAAAAAGAACAGGAAAAGGAAGAGAAGCCATTAAAAAATAGAACAAGAAGAAGGAATAAAAAAAGGAAGAAGAAGAAAAGACGGAAAAAGAAAGAAAAAGAAAAACATGAAAGCAGGAAAAAATGGAATACGCCATTTCAAAAAAAAAAAAAAAAAAAAAAAAAGGAAAAAATGGAATACACTAGAAAAAATGCCGGAGAAAATTGTGGATGGATTAGTATGCAATATTTACACCAATAGTATGATGAAAATTGTATGTTTGGAGAAAATTAAGAAAATACAACCATATTTTCATCATAATTTGATTAGGATTAGAGTTTGTCCTATTTATATAAGATCATTGATTTATTTCAATCTTTAAATATCTTGTACTTTTAGCTATATCATATTTTGAGATTGTATAAAGGAACAATTCCCTTCTAATATTACAGTATTAGTTCTGCTAATGTAACTGAACAATCAACAACTCAAGATTATAGATCGGATTACCTTTTAATCAGGTCTGCTGGTAGTGCCTCCGTGTCGAATCTCCACAACTGGTGATAGGCGTCAGAGCTTATTTCCATGGAGTACTTACTTGGAGAGAAGCTGAACTCTATGATTCCGTTCGCATTGATGAGATAACCCCGTGCGAGTGCATTGATCTCCATTGTGTACCGGAGATGGGGGTGTAAAAGTCTATAAATTGGGTGCATCACACTTAATTGCCGATTTGTTGCAATTACATAAGGCTCTGTGCAGCAATGAGTTCTTAGCCTGCAAAAACATAGATCACATCCTTATAGATTTGAAACATAGTGATGAGAGAACTTCAATGTTTCACCAGTTAAGTTTGATTTTAAGAGATTAATTTTTTTTGGCAAAGTTAATCTCAATAGTGTTTTTAATAGAAATGTAGTGTTTTAACATGACGAATCAAACAAAATGCTTAGAGAAATAAAATTTTACTCAACTTTTGATCTTTTGAATCCTTGCTGACTTTGGGGGGGAAATAGGCATAATAATGAGACCCAACTATATTGAAGGAGAAGATGCGATTCAAAGAGTAAAATTGTTCTCTTAATACCAAAAGCACAAGGATTGAATCCTAAGATGTTACACTAGTCAACAGGCTTACATGTCAAAATGGGGATTAACATTTCCTAACTATATTTAGCTTCCCTAGGCTATCACTAACACACTAACAAATATAAACCATAAATAAAGTGGATGACTTGTACAATTCCAAAACAAAACCTTAGTCCCACGAGCATAAACCCCCAAGAGAGTAAATTTCCAATGTAGTCAAGTCAATGTGATAAGTCTCAATTTAGTCGGTCCTAAAGTATCGAATTTCCAATGCATCAATATTCAGTGGGTGCATGGCCAGCTACGCACATGCATGTAGCAAGTTTCAAGATAGTCAATTGGTAAAGCTTAGATTTCCAACAATGAAATGAAAGGTAGGTGGATTCTTACAAGAACTTCGATGTTCCACCGTTTAACTTTGAGATAAATCCTTTGGTTCACTCTCACTATATTTTTTTAATAGAAATATAGTGTTTTCTCACGACGAACCCAACCAAATGCTTAAAGAAATACAAGAGTATTTAATGTTCGATCTTCTGAATTCTTACTGACTTGGGGGCAAGAAAAAAAGGCCTAATGAAATGAAAGGAGGGCGAAGTCTTACCAGTGGCTGATAAGCTGGTGATGGCCAGAGCAATGAGCAGAGACGTGAGCTTTAGCGAGCTTCCAGAGCCAGGAGTTGGTGGCATCCCAGCCAGGAGTAAAGACTCTCTTCCATTGGGGTTGTGTTGGCGACGAGGGGCGAGTAAGCTCAATCACAATGGGCATCAGAGTGTCCTCATGGGAAAGAAAGAAGAGTGTGCGTGACCCATACAGTGTGGTGTCTTCTAGCTTTCTTACTTTGTTCACATATGGTAAAAACAAATCATGATAATCTAGAATGAACAGCTTTTTCTGCTTGATGGCCTGCAAAAAATAAGTGGGGTTAGAGAGATGATTCCTTCTCTGTAGCTCTTCAACATATCTAATACCATCTCAGCATCACCCTATTATTTGTATATGAACTAATGAGATGAAAAACGTGCGTGGTCATACCATTTCCCTTGAGAGAACCCAAGAGTGTTCTTAACTTTTGATAAAAAAAATAATAATTATATAAGAGCATGTTGTTTTCTTCCTTACCTCTTCCACTGTCATAACCGATTTTATTTCTCGTTCAATAATTTCTTTCGTGATTGCAGACTCCGGTGGGCCATAGATCTCAGGATCGAGTTTGCTCGACAATGGGAATTCCTGCACAAATTTCAATTTACATTGCATAATTGAAGCAATTTAATTAACATGGGGATTGAGCCTTTAGCTCAAATGGTTAGTCTTTGTATCTCAATCTAGAGGTCTTAGGCTCAATCCCAGCATGACTAACTCACCTTTTGGGCTGATAATTTTTAATATCAAGGAGTTATTGGGTTTTAAACTCAGGACCTGCCATATATGAGGCAATAGCTCTAGTACCATGTAAAACAACTAAGTACCCCAAAAGCTTAAGCTACTAGAGTTGATGTTATTTTTTTCTTGGTAGGCTAGTTGATGTTATTTAATCATTTGAAAAACACGTTGAAAACAGGATTTTGTCTTGAAAATAAAGACAAAAGTGAAACTGCCCAACAATTTGCATTTAGTGGGGAGTCACTTTGTCTTCTTGGGCATCAGCGCATGTATCATACCATGGGATTTTTTTTTTTTGAAAAGCGACATGTTTCATTGATAGAAGAGCAATGGGGACCAGAAGTCCCACAATACAAATATCAAAAACTGGATCGAGGATACCCAGAACCAGCAAGTATAGAAGTAATCAGAGAAATAATCTACGAATCTAATTCCGACCTATTGACAAGATCCACAACCCAAACTTCTGAACATACTAAATCCCCTACCTCTTGTCAAAACTGACCTCAAAAGGAATCCCAGGAAAAGAAATCCAATAACAAAAAAACCCCATACCGCGAACCAAAGCAGAATGTAACCCTAAAATAAAACGAACAGTATTTCCAAACCTTGCTATCAAACCAAAAGCCCCAAAAAGAGGGCTGACCATAATCCATTATCCACTCAAAACCAAACCTCAAATTAGAATATAAGAAAACCCCACTAGATTAAGCCTAAATTTAGCCGCACCCTTCTCCAATTCCTCTAAAATGTGCTTGATAAGGAAATCCGGCATCTCGAAGAGGAGCTCCACTGGAATCCGTTCCAATCGACTAGGGCATATTCTTTCAGCGATCCTTTCTTTCACTCGTCGAATTCCAGCCACCTGATTAGCCTCCCAGTTAAGCCTCCTTGCATTCCTCTCTTCTTCCAAAACAAGTTTGAAGAACAGGTGGTTAAATAGCAGGGAATAAGAATCACTTACCTCAAGTGAACCAGAGAGCTTGAAGAAGGTGAACGGGCAATTCTGGGCTTCTTGTCTGAAACTTTCCCATTGCTAACCAATTAATCGTCAGCAGTTTCTAGTGGTGTAAGATCCACAACATAGGCCCTTTCTTCATCGTAACACTTTCTTCATCGTAACACATCAATTCAATCCTACTAAGGATTTACTTTGTTCTCTTGAAGATTTAGGGTTTTCATAAATGGATAGTCAAGAGAGTATCATTCCTTCTGGTAATGGAATTAGAAGGCGTCTGGATGAGGAGATTAAGATCATAACATGAGATTTTGTCATTATTTTCAAACGAAATCCCGTTTTGCTAGCAGCTGTCTTAATCATTTATACTTCAACATCCTCCACGTTAATATAATTATGCTGTATATTAAACGAGGTATACTAAACTCAAGGCACCCTTTGAAAAAATCAGCTGATCAAAGGGTGCTCCCATTGGCTGCATGTCACCAAAGTGCATTATATGAAAGGATGCCCATGAGTTTAACATTAAATGTACTTTGGTGATGTGCTGCCAATGGGGGTACAATTTCAGCTGATTGTTGCAAGGGTGCCAACTGAGTTTAGCATTCCTTGTATTAAACACCTCGCTAATAGGATCCCATGCATGCATGCATGCTTCTACTTAATAATGTTCTTACCGTAACCAATTTGATACAGAACGCATGGCGTTGAACATTGGCGGAGCCAGGATTTACCCATAAGGGGGACAGGCTTCAAATTTTAAAGGGGGGCCCAATTGAGTTGGGCCTATTAAGGACTCTGGCCAAACTCAACACGGGCAGCTGCCCCCCTTATGCTACATGTAGCTCCGTCCCTAGCGTTGAACAAGTCTTTTATTTTTTATTTTCTATATTTTCGTCATTTTATTTGTTGCATATTTTTTAGGCATCAAATCTTGATCTTTTAGCATGATTTTAGAAAGGTTTTTTCTGCATGTATGCTTCTAAGTTTCAATATATGTTCTTACCGTAACCAATTGAATGGCCATAGGGTTGATGCCTGCAAGAGTCTGACGAGCGAACTCCTCGTCTCTAATCCAAGAGAATATGTCTCCTATGGAGAAAAAGTAAGGAAAAAACGGGTAAGAGAGAGGTATCATTCAAAAAAAGATTGAGAGAGAGAGAGATATTGATCTTATTCTTACTTTCAATCATTTTGGGGGTCTCAAAGAGTAAGAGGTTATCCTGACCATCTTTAATAGCCTTAACAAACTTTGCGAGGAGTTGCCAAAAGATCCCATCCTTTTTAGGGGGTGGTAAGGTCCCACCTGCATTAAAGAGGCTGTCTATGTTCTTGAAAAGAGGGAATCCGAGCTTCGTATCCACTAAAGCTGTCTCAATGGAAGAAACTAAAGCATGCAATACTGATTTCAATGTCTTTGCTGAGAAGGTCAGTTTCGTCACCTCCGAGAATGCTTCATCTCTTGGCACATAGGTCGACCCACTTTTTTCCGATAAAGGATCTGAGTCATGCACACACTATAAACAACATTAATTTCTCAAAGATAGATTTAGGACATTCTATTTGCGTCTGGGAAATGATATTTCCACCCCTTCTCCCAAAATTCCACCCGTTTTGTTTGTCTTTTACTGAAAGTAAAGTGATGTTTGTGAAATGACAAACAAAAGGTAGGAGCGCAACTTGGGTCGGGTCCAACCCGAATCCAATGGGTTTAACCCGATTTCTACCAGGGTTAGGTTGGCCTTCTGTTGAGTTGGGTTGGGAAAAGCCAATCCGATTTAATTATGGATTGGGTTAGTGTTGAGGCACATCATCATAAGAAGGATAGATACACGAGCTTGGTATGAGGGATGCTTTCTATTTATAAAAGATTACAACAATTTCTTGTTATAAGAGATTACGAGAGAGAGAGAAGGCAGAGGTTATGTCTTTAGGAGATGCAAAAGAACATGTAAAATTCAAAATTCAAAATTTTATTGAGACCCGACCGCAACTTCGAACTATATATATATATATATATATATATATATATATATATAGAGAGAGAGAGAGAGAGAGAGAGAGAGAGAGAGAGAGAGGAAAGGGTTCCTGCTAACGTTAGCAGCTAGCTTAGCTGCTAACGTTAGTGTAAAACAAGGGTGGGCCACATTGTTGGGCTGATCCTAAGCATTCATTTGAAAGAACGCATCATGGATGGAGTGTGTACCAAAAATCAGCTTTAAATGGACAAAGGAGTAGAAAATGAAACATTTATTTGAATTTCTTCCAAAATTCTAATAGAATTACACATCACTTTTTTTTTGCTTTTGTTAACAAATGAGTATAAAAGGAAACATTTATTTGAATTTCTTCCAAAATTCTAATAGAATTATACATCACTTTTTTTTGCTTTTGTTAACAAAGGCCCCCATTAAAGCTCCATATTTCCAATCATACCCCTTCACAACATCTATTTTACCCTGCTTTATAAATTTTTTATTATATATTTTGTCCACAAAGTCAACATGGTGGCCTTTTTTCTTTGCAAGATTACGGATTTGATGCATATGTTACATAATACTACGTATTTTTGTTAACATATTACATAATACTACGGATTCAGGACACCTTTCAAAATATTGATGAACCCGATTATTTTTTAACAGAGAACGCGTGCGTTTGGTACATAATACCACGGATTTCGGCCACCTGTCAAAATATTCCGAATCCCACTATATCTCTATAGCAGAAGAGAAAAGGGAATATTTTTTTGATTTATTTTAAAATTCTGTCAATTTAACACATCAACATGTTGGTTTTTTATTGTTTAATGCCCTTGCCATATGTATGTCTAAACTAACTATGTGAGGGTAAAAAAGTCATTTTATTATTTGCCCCCTACTTTTTAAATATGAATGTGTCACAAAAGTCAACATTGGCAACCTTTCTATATTCAAAATTACAGAAAGTTTGTAGTAATTACATGATATTACGAATTTCAGTCACCTTCAAAAATATTGACGAATTCCGGGCACCTTAAGAGGCACAACAATTATGGAAACCTCTATAGATTGGAGGGCTAGGATCATCCTATGGAAATGATTTTACAGGCACAACCTATTTATGTTGTGTTCCATCACATGGACGGTTTAGATCAACCTATGATGTGGTCTGTACAGTTCTTTGTCGGCCCGTGCATCGCACGGGGTCTTTTACTAGTGAGTGTGTGTGTGTGTGTGTATATATATATATATATATATATATATATATATATATATATATATATATATATATATATATATATATATATATATATATATATGAGGAAAGTGAAGCTACACTGCCGGTGTAGCTAACTTAGCTACACCGTCGGCTTAAAATACAATGGGCCCACATTGTTTTGGTGATCCAAAGAATTCATTTGATTGGCCCTCACATAGATAGGGTGTCCACCAAAAATCAGCTCCATAGGATCATCCCAACCCTACGATTTGTGGAGGCAAAAATGAACGCGTAAACACCTTCACAAATTTGTCCATTTTTGGCCTCCACAGTTTGAAGGGTTGGGATGATCCTATGGAGCTGATTTTTGGTGGACACCCTATCTATGTGAGGGCCAATCAAATGAATGGTTTAGATCACCAAAACAATGTGGGCCCATTGTATTTTAAGCCGGCGGTGTAGCTTCACTTTCCTCTCTCTCTCTATATATATATATATAGGAGAAGAGAAGAGAATAATATTTTGATTTATTTCAAAATTCTGTCAATTTAACACATCAACATGGTGGTTTTTTACTATTTAATGCCCTTGCCATATGTATGTCCAAACTAACTATGTGAGGGTAAACAAGTCATTTTATTGTTTTCCCCCTACTTTTTTTAATATGAATGTGTCACGAAAGGCAACATTGGCAGCCTTTCTATATGCAAAATTACAGAAAGTTTGTAGTAATTACATGTTATTACGAATTCTGGACACCTTTAAAAATATTGACGAATTCTAGGCACCTTTAGAGGAACAACAATTATGAAAACCTCTATAGATTGGAGGGCTAGGATCAGCCTATGGAAATGATTTTACGAGCACAACCTATTTATGTTGTGTTCCATCACATGGACGGTTTGGATCAACCTATGATGTGGTCCTGTGGACCCCGATCCGGGAGAGAGGTGGGGGATGAGCCCCCAGCGGCCTCTTGGATCATCCACGTGTGAAGGAGAGCTCTACCAAGGAACTCTCGAAACGGTTGCCACCCTCATAGCATAGCACGAGTGGCGATATAAAAGAGATACCTCTCGATTCGGGAACAAGTCCGGATTCGAAACGTATCTAAAAAAACTCAGAGTCGCCATCTACGGTATACGGCCATGGATCCTTTAAACAAAAATATGCTCTGTATACCATGGATAACCAGAAATATATATGGGGTCGTGCCTGATTACGAATGGAGAAGGTCTGAGAGCACCCCCAATTCGTCCGAGTGCAAGCACTTGGTCTCTTATGCCATTTATTATTAACCTCGAAGAGTTTCGGGCGAAAATCATATGAAATAGGAACAATTCTCACGAATCGTCTACCTAAGCATGCATTTCCTGAGAATAAAGAAATAAGCATATACAAAATGAAATGAAAAGAATGTGTCACCTAAGCAAAGCTAGGTTATGAGTGACATGTCTAATGGGTGTCTAAGTTCCGGTGGACATACACATGCAAGCTACAGCTAAAGGTATAGTATAAGTACAAGAAAGTAAGAAAACACATCAAAACATAAAACACAAATCAAACCTATATATGACAGGACAAGACAAGTCCTAACTCTAATGCGACTTGACTCGGACCAAGATGGCCGTCCATCCCAGCTGCTCTACGTATCCCGGCCTCGGGAAGAATCGGAGTCAACGTAGTTCGAATGACATATTCTAAACTACAATGCCTAACCATCTAGAACCGCTATCCTAGACTCGATCCACTAGACTCGACTGATTTTTAAAGCTTTTTGCATGATTGCTTAAGTTCAGGTGAATTGTAATTTTTAGGACTCTCTATATGCCTTAACTAATGCAAGTTGATTAGCCTTAAGCTAATGCGGGTGGGCCATATATCCTATGTGTAACTAGGTCGTGCATCTTAAGGAAAAACAATAGGATTACTATATGCTTCCTGGTCTAGCCATCGGTTCGACTAAATGTCTAACCGATCGACTCGAGGCCTCCTAACTCTAGGGACACTCACACGACAGGACACACCATATCAAACAAATCAGGACAGACTCCTAACTCTAAAACAAACCAAACGGCTAGGACAGACTCCTAACTCTAGGGGAAGATCTCTTTGAAAAAAGGTTTTGAAGAAGTTTTGCATTTTTGGAAGGTTTGACAAATTTATTTTTAAAAGTTTGGCTGGACTTGGGATAAAGATCCCAAGCTGCACTACGTACCTCATGAAAGAGGATCAAGCCAACGTAGTTCGAAAACGAACTCTCCTAATACCCTAAAAAGTTCAAAAGCATTTCAAAATGACTGAAGATTTTTGATATTTTTCGACTGTTTTTGAATTTTAAGATATTTCAATGTTTTTTTTTTTTTTTGAATTTTAAAATATTCAATTGTTTTTAGGTTTCAAATTTCTAATGTTTTTGTGATTTAAAATATTCAATTGTTTTTGGGTTTTAAGTTTCTAATGTTTTTGTGATTTAAAATATTTAATTGTTTTTGGGTTTTAAGTTTCTAATGTTTTTGTGATTTTAAATGATTTCAATGCCCTTGTGATTTTAAGATTTCAATGGTTTATGGATTTTAAAATTTTAAATGTTTTCACCCTTTTGGTCAAAGGCCAAAGGGAACACACAAAGAAACACCCTAGGGTAAAACCCTTAGGGTAACGGGGAAACCCCAAACCAACAAACTAATATTTCAAAACAATTTGCAGCAATCTACAAACAAGTAAACAAAAGTCTCAAGAACAAAGAAAAATGATCTAAGAACCCTAGCAGATAAAAACCACTGAAAGGACAAACTTCTATCTAATAGATGAACTAAAAAGGCTACGGGGCGAACTCCTAACATGTAGGATAACCAATTTTAAATGAGAAACCAATGAATCCAACACTCTCTATTGCTCTATAAAGGAGGGCAAATGAGTCAAAGACTCGCTCTAGAAATGAGGGAGACACTAACATGAGGTTGAGTAAACCTCCTAAAAGAGGAACTCCCTAAATGAGACAAATGATGTCTCTAAACAGGGACTCCAAAAATGAGGCAAGACATGCCTCCTATGAGTACTCTTTGCTAAAATAACCTTCTCAAGGACACACTCTAAATGACTCTTTCATCGCTCAATCAATGAAAAGGAAAAGCTACCATCTAAAAGATTAGAAAAAGTTTTCTAAATAAAAGAGGAGAAACCTTACTGGGACTGAGTAAGTCCCCTATAGATGAGTTTGGGCTACTAATGCTTTACTCTTTCTAAAATGACTACTAATACTGTTATAATCCCTATAATTTCTTGTGCCATTTAGAATAAAAGAACAAATAACGGCTGAATAAGAATAACAAATGTGATATTAATGTCAGTAGCACAAAATCCTTATGCTATATATTTTTTTTTACTCAAAGAGATTTTACACCTTCTTACATATCACAAATGTCAAGCCATTATGAATACAGTTCATTTGTAATGAGCTGAACTAGCTTTGTACAGGTCTGGACAAAACTATGAATCAAATTCATTTGCTAATCTAAATAAGTGATGAGGGACTCATTAACACCTAGAAAATACATCAAAGAATATGACCACGGACAGAACTATATGCAAACCTAAGATTATTTTAGTATAAATTTAAACTAAGCAATCAAATCAGTTGACAAGCTCTACAAACCACAACCTAATCATCATGAGTTCCAATTAACTGTTAGGGCAAACAAGTTAAGAATAAATGAATGATGATGATTCAAGCATGAGCTGCTATGTAATTCAAACAATAAAAACAGTGTCATATATAAAATCCATATTTGAGATATTTATTTACAACATGCATTTTAAATAGCCAACATACACCAAACAAGAACCAATTAGGTGTAAAGACTACAGATCAAAGCTAAAGACATGTAATCTTTATTGTTCTACCACTGAAACTTTGTACACTCAAATAATGAAACCTTGCAGGGCACATGACATATTCACAGACTTTGAAGAAGAAATCATGAACAGGACAAACCACACATTAAAATAATCAAAGTAATATTCTTCTAGTTACACTACCCCTCTTTTAAAATTTGTCCTGAGTAAAAAAAAAACAAAACCAAAAACCAAAAATAACAGATATCAAATGACAAAAATATTTTCTGCCATATTTAAGGATATAAATTGAAATGAAACTTCCTTTTAGCATACTAACTTCATAAAAAGACTTATTTTGCCAAATTCTTAAATATATATATATATATATATATATATATATATATATATATATATATATATATATATAATAATTAAACATTCATTCCAAACATACATAAAAGTATCCAAAGTATTTTCGAAACCGAAGTTTATAAACAATTTACACCAAAACGTGTTTGATTCGAAGAAACATTCAAGTTGTCAAAACTTTTAAGACATAAAAACAATACAAACAGGGCCGAAATATTCTTTTAAAAGAACATGGTGTATTATAAAACCTTATTAATGATTCATAGGTATTGAAATGTCAGTGACCATAAGATATATGAAAAAAAAAAAAAAAAAAAAAAACTTATCATAACATACATAGGTCCACTCTATTTCATCCATTGTGACTCACTTCATTGAATCTATGAGGAACTAAGAGTCTGATTGAATATGAAAGCACAACATAACTTCATCCCTAGTGATTACAGTAACTCTGTTTATCCCTTAGCATTCGAATGAACACCAAACACTCAAAAACAATCCTTGCCAATTCATACAGACACTACAAATTATTGTGCACAAAATATTATCATACAATCACTTCAACCTTACTTTTAGTCGTATGAACGAACCACAAGACCTCTCAACGTAACACAATATCAATGACTCATAAGAACTCACAGTTTAACTCCATGAAAATGAGCTACAAAAACTATTACTTTAGCACAATGACAGCAAACTCTAACTGGTTTTCAAAAGCAATGGTCATATAAAAAAAAATGGAGAGAAGAATATACAAACCTGCAGAAATGATAAGAAAACATTATGGTGCTATGACAAAATAACTGAATATCCTCTTATCATTTGAATCAGGCTTCATTCTTGATTGAGGATCTTAGCTAAATAAAATATGCCTAAAGCTTGACAGGGTTTATCAATAATGAAATTGACTATCTTTTTTTCTTTCTTTTTTTTTTTTTTTAAAAAAAAACAATTAAAAACACTTAATGATGAACAATGTTATTTAAAGAAAAAATCAGGCCACATCAAATGAGGCAAAGCAAAATTACTTCCTCCCTCACCCCTTTTATTCTAATATGAAAAGTCTGCAAGCATATAGGCATTATCACGTTTCAGAATATGGTTTAAAATTTGTAATGAGATATCAATGTTTGAGTTAAAGAACCTTTTATTTGTATAATATTCCAAATACTAAAACATATACCTCCATATGTTTACTCGGTTCACTGAATAGGTAAGAGAGTGTAGTAAAGACAAGGTTAGAAACAATAAAAGATGATTGGGTTACCCTCATTCAAATACATGTAATGGCTGCCAATATCATAAAGGTGCAAGGGCTTCTAATATTAAATGGGTATGATGGCTGCCAATGTCAAAAGTAATTAGGGGCTACACATACCCAAAAAGGTTAAGGGCTGCCCTTATTAAAAATAGTTAGGGAGCTACACATACCAAAAACTGGTTAGGGGCTACACATATCAAAATGGTTTGTAGGGGCTGCTAATTATGAAAAAGATTTAGGGACTGAACTGTGCTAAAAATAATGCTGCACTGTGTTTAAAAAATAGGGGCTGAAATATGCTAAAAAACAAGGGCTGACTTGGGCTAAAACAGGGGTTGTAATGAGGGCTAAAACTGGTAACAAAAAGGGTGAATCTGCGGGCAGATATGTACTTAAAACATAGACTGATTTGGGCTCAAAACTGGACAGATTTGGGCTCAAAACTGGACAGATTTGGGCTTAAAACTGGGACAGATTTAGGGGGCAAAAAGCGGGGCTCAAACAGGGGCAGATTTGGGTTCAAACCTGGGGCAGCAATGGGTGAAAAATGTGCTGAAGCAGGAGGCTGAAGTTGTGAAAAAAAAAATATATATACAGAAACTGGGGCTAAGTTGTGAGCAGAAATGTACAGAAATTGGGCTGTATTGTGCAAAAAACGAGCAAATCTTGTACCTAAAACTGTGCAGATTTTGTGGATGAAACATGGACAGATTCGTGGGTGAAAAACTATACTTAAATAAGGGCTGAAGAGGGGTGAAATATACAGAAACTGTGCTGAAACAGTAGGTATATCCAAGATAAAGCAAGCTCTTACACCCAAAACTTATATGATCAATATAAAAATAGATGATACTTAAAAACATCAGTGTGATCATCAGTTTTCTTGTGTATGCCATCAAGCTATCAAATTTGAATCATTGGAATTATAAATTTTGACAATATGAAACATCCAATTTTCACTTGATGAAAAAAATTAAGAGCCATTCAGAGAAGTCTAGGGACTACTAACTTTCAGACTACATCTCCTCAATGTCTATATTAGTTTATTAATTCCAAACAATTATAAACAGAACAACGTGTGACTTATAACCACTATGAGCCTTACCAAGACTCAAAATCCAATGGAAGACCTGCTATGAGCATCACCGTAACTCTACAATAGAGGAGCTGCTATGAGTATCTTAACTCAACAATAAAAAACAAATTGTTATATACAAAAGAAGGGGCAACTAATGGACATTTCTGTGACTCACCAGGGAAAAACTACTATTGTAAGCCATTAGAGATCAGTCTACAGATGATAAGATATAAGACATAAGACATAGATCTCACAATTCAAAACTGCTACTATCGATAGTTCTGTATATGTTATAAAGGAAGTAACAAATCTGCGAGGCTATTACAATACAACAATATCTATAGCATCATCACATCATTATACTATCCCAAGAGCATGAACTAAATCAAAACAAAGATAGATTCTTACTAGAGGATATCTAAAGAGAGCATTTCACTCTTAATCAACAATAAATCAATAACATATTTCTGTTGCATTAGATAATCATGAATTTAATATTCATTAATAGCTCAATACTTCATACAAATCTGAGTTTCCATATGGTATCCAATTTAAAATGGCATGCACTTTAGAGTGGTCTTGAGAAAAAATTTCAGTAAACAATTCAACCTGATAGAATTAAGGATAAGGAGAAAAAGATTTCCGAAGTAAATATTATCTTAGTACAGACCTGCTCATTTGAAAATATTCAAACAACACAAAACCTTATGCCCAAATCCTTTTGAAGACATTTAACAAATACTATGGGAAAACTGGGTGTGAAATGTGAACATAATTATGCTAAAACAAAGGCAAAATAGGGCCGGATCTATATGAATCTGTGCCAAAACAGTGCCAAGCATGGGCTAGATTGTGAGTAAAATCTGTGCATCAAACAGGGTCTAAAGTGAGTAAAATCTGTGCATCAAACAGGGACAGATCTGTGTTGAAATTAAGCATCAAATGTAGACAGATTTTGTATTGAAATTGTATACCAAACAGGGCAGCAATATCAATATGTAATGATGGCATTAAAAATCAATGAGATGAAGGTGACCATTATCAAAAGATGTAAGGCTGCAAATAACAACTCAAACATGTATAGACTAATGACAATCTCTTCCAGTTTATTTCTTGAAAATTTTTATCATATCATGAAATGATTATGATGCATGACATAAGATCCGCTATAATACTTTGAGCTGCTTAAAGAACATTGTTTAATCTTGTATCATCTTTAAAACAGATTTTTGCATTTTTTTTTTTTTTGACAAATTTAAACATTTGATTCTCAAAAAGGACAATAAATTTTTTTACTAAATATACAAGGCCAGTACAAACGGTATCACACCTGTCAAAGAAAGCATAATATTTTCCAAAATCCATTAGAGAATTCCTCGTAAACAGGGTCTACTCCAACATTCTCCATATTTACTCAAACAATAAAACACATAATGATTAAGTTAACTAAAAAATTATACCTTGAAATTTCTTAACCACATCAAAGCATATTCTGAAAAACATTCAACTCTACAAACCAGAAATGGTAAAATAATCTAGACAAAACATAGAATCAAAATAGAATCCATGAAAATCTATTCTATGACTTACAACTTTTATTCAGACAAACAAACAAAAAGATGATTTTCTCAAACATACCAAGGATTATGATATGAAAACTCTGCTTCTAACTTTTCTACTTCATCAAAGCATATATAAGTTATCAAATCCAAAACAAAACTAAGTATAGATTATGTTGTCATTGAATTCTATGCAAAACAGTGCTGAGATTTATAATTTCATCAGAATAAATATATATATATATATATGGTGTATCAAAACCTCTCATTTGTGATTTAGGACAAAATAGCAGTGATAACCATACACAAAAATGGAACTCGTGACCCCACATAAAACAGATTTCTACTACCATTCAAGGTTTTCCCTGGCAAGCTGGAAATATGTCAATCTAATACTTAAGAATGTCGTGACTACAATAAGAATGACAAAAACGATGAACAAAATGCTACATATTGTGTAAATCTTATGGCCCCACAAGCCTGTGAATATGAAATATAGCTTAAGAGAAATTACACAGAAATGGTAAAATACTGGCCATAAACATCTGAGGGAGTGGTATCTTATACTAAAGTAATGTTGGAATTTCCGCTGGAATTCTTTTGGTAGCACAAAGTGCATGAAATTCAGAACTATAGATTTTTCAAAATATTAAACAAACACTAAAAAAGAAATGATAAGAAATCTGCTATTCATTAAGGTTGATTTATTTCTCATAAGATAGAATTAACTAACAAATAAATATGCAACTTAAATCCCCCTTCTTTCTTTTTTTATTAATGCACAAGATCAACTCAAAACAATACTAATCCCAAATTCCTTGTAAAAATCAATTCGAGCACCATACATATCAATGCTCAAACAAGAAGCCAAATCTCTAAAAAAATTATAAATACCGCCAGATAAAAAATAAATAATTGGATACAAAACATACACTTCAAGATCAAAACCTACTGGAATCTTAAATTGCTATAAACTATACTACCTATAAGGTTAATAAAGCAATAATAAATGATAACATGAATAATCAATTCAACAGTTATAAAATCAAGGAGCTAGAGATCATGTAGATCAAAGAAAAGTAATTCAATTAAAAAAATAAATACCTATTTCCTTTAGATTTTCTTCAGGCTACACAATCAATGGATCAAAGGCTTACAAGGCTAGATGTGCAGATGCTCCTTCCTTTCCTTTGTATAAAATCTTCACAATCAACAGATCTAAGATTTTTCGAGAAAAAAAAAATCACAGATCATAGATCTAAGTGTAAAAATTTGCAGATCTTAGGTTTCTAAGGCCAGAAAATGAGATTTAAAAGCTTCAAATCTGAGATGGAAAAATTAAAAAAGGAGAGACACACAATAAGAACAATCAGACAAGAAAATGAAAGATTTGACTGAAGTTTCACCCGGAGCTTCACTAGAATACGGCCGGAATTTGAAGAAGATGAACGGAAAAATTGCCGGTGTAAAGATCTGAGAAGATGATGAAATAAAACTAGATTAGATTTTCGAGGATTTTTAGGGATTTTTCTCTTTCAAGAACACGAGGAACTCTAGATCTGAAAATGAGCAAGGATCTTAGGGTTTTGTGCCTTTGATCTAAGATTTCTAAGGTTTTATGAAGAGAAAGAACTGGAAATCAATAGTTACAGAGGAAAATAAGGAAGAAAATGGAAGAAGTATGCCGGCCGGAGCTTGACAGGAGCTCGCCGGAAAAGAGACCGGAGAAAATAAACGCGATCGGTTAGGGTTTAAACCGTAAGATCTACTCTCTCTCTCTCTCTCTCTCTCTCTCTCTCTCTCTCTCTCTCTGGAATTTCTCTTTTTTTTTCCTTTTTAAAAAAAATGAGAGAAAACGTATATTTATACCAAAATAAGGGTGCGGATATTGGCACTACCATTGGATAAGCGCACAAAAATTGATGAACGCGCGCGCGCAATCCACGTCTGTTTAGGCCTAGATTCGTCCTTTCCAGGATAAATTCGCCCCCCTCTCAGAATATATTCACCCCCCTCTCTGGTTTACACTATGATTCTCTCTCAGCTCGTTTGCTATGCAAACACGCTCGGATTCGGACGAAATTTCGCAGAGACCTTGCTGGGACTCTAACCTACCTTGGAATTAAATTTGGAGTTTTAAAACATTGGTTTAGTTAGGTTTTGCTCAAACATGAGAGGTTTAGGGTACGGTCAAAATGGGGTGTCTCCGTACAGTTCTTTGTAGGCCAGTGCATCGCACGAGGTTTTTTACTAGTATATATATATATATATATATATATATATATATATATATAGCAGAAGAGAAAAGAGAATAATTTTTTGATTTATTTCAAAATTCTGCCAATTTAACACATCAACATGGTGGTTTTTTACAGTTTATTGCCCTTGTCATATGTTTGTCCAAACTAATTATGTGAGGGTAAACAAGTCATTTTATTATTTCCCCCCTACTTTTTTTAATATGAATGTGTCACGAAAGTCAACATTGACAGCGTTTCTATATGCAAAATTATGGAAAGTTTGTAGTAACTACATGATATTACGAATTCAAGACACCTTTAAAAATATTGGACACCTTCAGATGAACAACAATTATAGAAACCTCTATAGATTGGAGGGCTAGGATCAGCCTATGGAAATGATTTTACGGATCCAGCCTATTTATGTTGTGTTCCATCACATGGACGATTTGGATCAACCTATGATGTGGTCCGTACAGTTCTTTGTCGGCCCTTGCATTGCACAGGGTTTTTTACTAGTATATATATATATATATATATATATATATATATATATATGAGAAAACTGTTGGTGAGCTTAAGCGCACCATTTTTTTGGTGCGCTTAAGTTGTTATAACGCCTCACATTGGTGCGCTTAAGCGGGACCCAAACATTTAAACGAATGGGAGGCGTTATAACAACTTAAGCGCACCGTGCGCTTAAGTTGTTATAACGCCTCCCATTGGTTCCTGTATGTGGGACCCAAACATTTAAATGAATGAGAGGTGTTATAACCACTTAAGCACACCAACACTTTTCCTCTATATATATATATATATATATATATATATATATATATATGAGGAAAAGGATTGTACGCTCGAGTGTACATAACCTTAGGTACGCTCGAGTGCCAAATCACATGGGTCCCACATTTTTTTGGTCATCTAAACCATTCATTTGCAAGGCCCCATCATAGATAGAGTGTGTACCAAAAATCAGCACCATTGAATCATCCTAACCCCTCCAAAACTGGAGGGCAAAATGGGCAGATTTGTGGACAAACAGTGTCTGTCCATTTTGACCTCCACAAATAGATGGGTTAGGATGATTCAATGGTGCTGATTTTTGGTACACACCCTATCTATGATGGGGCCTTGCAAATGAATGGTTTAGATGACCAAAAAAAATGTGGGACCCATGTGATTTGGCACTCGAGCGTACCTAAGGTTACGTACACTCGAGCGTACAATCCTTTTCCTCATATATATATATATATATATATATATATATATATATATATATATATATATATAGAGGAAAGTGTTGGTGAGCTTAAGCTCACCAAACTTATGGTGAGCTTAAGCGCCCCAATCACATGGGTCCCACATTTTCTGTGGTGATCCAAACCATTCATTTGCAAGGCCCTATCATAGATAGGGTGTGTACCAAAAATCAGCTCCATAGGATCATCCTAACCCCTCCATTTGTGAAGGACAAAAATGGGCAGATTTGTGGACAAATAATGTCTGTCCATTTTGACCTCCACAAATTGATGGGTTAGGATGATCCTATGGAGCTGATTTTTGGTACACACCCCATCTATGTAAGGGCCTTTCAAATGAATGCTTTGGATCATCCTAACAAAGTAGGCCCCAATGTGATTGGGCACTTAAGCTCACCATAAGTTTGGTGAGCTTAAGCTCACCATAAGTTTGGTGAGCTTAAGCTCACCAACTGTTTCCTGTATATATATATATATATATATATATATATATATATATATATATATATATATATATATATATATATATATATATATATATATATATATATACAGTTTCCAATTGACACCCTTAACAAAATGGGAGAAAATTCGAGAAAAAGGGTTTTCTCTAATGAAGACATGATCATTATTCCTCTTTAGAACATATATCCTTTTGAGTTTGCATGCATGGCAGAGAGGAAGGTTTATGTCATCGAACCTTTCTCCGATCTGGGTCGCCCTGTCCTACAACGCCTTGGATAAGGGTGGTCTTTGCCACCAAGAACAGATCTCAAAAGCTCATCGCTCTTGTCTGGGTTCCCTAGATCATTGTATTTGTCATAATCGTAAATCCTCTCAAAGGTCTTGCGTTCTCCTTGTCCATTGCCTCGTAGAGTTTCCAATTCCTTCTCCCTCAGCCGCTTCAGACCACTTGGTGTCTGTGATGGCAAGTAAGACTGTTCCACAAAAAAATACACGTAAGTACGTAAAAATATTGTTGCTGAAATGGTTGAAAAATTGTATTTCAAAATTCAACCCATATCTTTAGGTAAAAGGTTTTTCCAGTTAAAACATTTCATCAAAAGATCTTGAAAAGTTTGGAAAAAAGATACTTTCTTTTTGGTAGGTATTGGAAAAAGATACTAGGACATGAGCTTGTGTCCTTGTCCTTGTGTCAGGTTCATAAAATGGCCCTGTTCGCTAAAGTAGAGATATGTTGGTCAATTTGTAAAAAGATGGGGGTATTTTGTCCAGAAAATATTGCCAATTAATGCATTGTTTGTCTGTTGAAATTCATTGGGAGTTATTGATATGTAGTCTTCATCTATAGTACCCCATAAAATAATTGGAATCGCAACTCTCATTAATTTAATAATTATTTTACAAGTTCGTCGATGGTCGCTATAATGATATATTGTTCAAATTCTAAAAAAGAGAAAAGTGTTTCTGTGCACGTGCGCAGGCTTGCGCACAAGTGGCTTAAAAAGCCACCGATTGGTCACTTTTTGTAGACCCCGCAGAGGTGGACCCACCATACGAACCAATCAGTGGCTTTTTAAGCCACTTGTGCGCAGGGAGTGTCCCTGCGCACGTGCACATAAACACTTTTCTCATAAAGATAGTGGTATTTTTATCCAAAAATATTGCAAGTTAATGCATTTTTTGCCGGTTGAAATTCATTGGGGATCATAGAGAAAATCCTTAATTTATCTCTAAGCTCTCTTTATTTTAAGGCTACTGATATTCCCACTACCATGTTTTGATATAAGCAAACTCACCTTGTCTTTTTTACTTAACCAGCAGTCAAATGCTAATACAATCCCCAAAAACTCTCACTAGCCAATTTTTTTTTAAAAAACAAGGTGAGTTCATCTCATTTTCAAAACATGGTAGTGATATTAGTCAATTTTAATAATTGCTTTACAAGTTTGTTGGTGGTTGCTATTAAAAACCAATTTCTTATTAATCTTTTTCTTTAATTAGTTTCGGGTTTTTATTTGTCTACGTAAATAATTTCTTCGTTGGTGCAAGGGTTTTATTTCCCTTTTTCTATTCTTAGGGTCGACAATCAATTCAAAGGACAAAGATAGGTGCCCTAATGAACAGCTGTGTTAAACAACCAATTACTCTTAAAGCTTAACCTGTCAGAGTTAGTGCTCTTTAATCATTTAGATATACTTCAACACTCCCCCTCAATCGCTCTGATACCATGTTAAACTTTTATCATTTATACTTCAATAAGCTGCAACTAGAATAAAATAGAGCTTCTTCCTGCAAATATGCTAAGTGATGAGAGAGAGAGAGAGAGCAGACCTTGTTACCAAAGAAGACCCTCTTCTCTGGACTAGTGGTCTTGGAATGAACCCATGACTTGCATGTAAAATGAAGAGGTCCGTTGGGAAATCCGGAGAGAACAATGTCTTTCAAGTACATCTCCCTGTGGTACTCATTTGTTACAAAAATACCTCCAACTTCACCAAAATTCTTCTCAACCTCGAAATCAGCCTCATATTTCACCCCGTCATTCGAATTACTCAACTTTGACGTATGCGCCTCTACCTTAATTGTATTCTTCTCCAACTCAGTTTCTTCAAAATAAATAAATAAAATGAATTGTGTATAGACCATGAAATCAAATTGCAGATAAGGAGTGCAACAGTATATTGTTTTTCAAATATGCATAGTGTAAGAGGGAGCACAATTTAATGATTAGAAGCGTAAATACCATAATAATAATTTGGCCTTAGAAGAATGAATTCAAATTGAACACGGATGGTGCTTCCAAAGGCAATCCTGATTTATCAGGTTGAGAAGGAATTATAAGAAATCATAAAGGTGAGATTTTATTTGCTTTTTCTCACTTTTATGAGAATGGCAAACTAACTTGTAGGCAGAGACTAGAAGTATGTTGGATGGGCTGAGGTATTGTAAAGCATTCGGCCAATCTAAGATTTGGCTGGAAGCAGAAACTAAAACCTTGATTAATATGGTCGTTGACAAGAAGGATCCCCCATGGTCCATTAAATATTATTGGCAGAAACTTCAATCTTTGGTTATAGAGTTGAGGCCAAAAGTGTCACGTTAATTTAGAGAAGCTAACTAGGTTGCTGACTCTTTAGCTAATTTTGTCTACAAAATTAAAGAGAATCATACATACTGGCAGTGGAAGGACCTTCCTAGAAGGGCTAGGAGCACCTTAAGATGTGACTCTTTGGGCATCCCAGGTATTCGATATAAGTAATTTCCTTTTTATTTTTGTTTTGAGGTAAGGTGGTATGTCCCCCTCTTGTACCTTTTTAATCTATCAATAAAATTTTGAGGTTCGCGCGTTCCTTTGATAAATTCCAGGGGAAAAAATACCATAATAATAAATTCCTTCACATAATATTTTTTTATTTTTTTCATGCAAAATATTGTATTTAGATTGTGGCCAACGAGAGATCCGAAACGGATTCGAAGACTTGTCCAGACCTCCATGCGGGGGTCCATATATATATATATATATATATATAGAGAGAGAGAGAGAGAGAAAGAGAGAGAGAGAGAGAGAGAGAGAGAGAGAGATATGACTGAACTCGCCTTTAAAACAAATTGAGTTCCTTTGAACTCGTGAGACATAAAAAAAAGTACAAAATGCTACTAGAAGATTGGAACCAAGGAGCAAAATAACACTAATCTCTAGGATCCGCGGATCTTGTTGAATTAATATAATATAGATTAGTATATCTATTAAATATCCATGCATTAATAGGAAGATGCCTTCCCATGGTCACTCGTTTGAGTTGACTCGTACCTGACTCACTTTTCGAGTTGAGTTTTCATTTGAACTATATATGTGCGTGGTGGCTCTTCATTTGAACTATGGGTGGTGGCTTTAGTCTAAAGGTACAAATTGCTATCCAACGATCACTGTCATGGTTGTACAAGATTCAGCCTCGGTCCCCACAGCTGCTACTACAAATGGTCGAGCCAATGGCTAAGGCTGCGCAGACCACACCCATAAACAAAGAATTGAAATAGAAATCACTATAGTAGCCAATGAATGGAGTTTTTGGTTGAGAAGACACCAAAAGCGTTTCATTAGTTCCCATTAAAATTTGTCGCATCTTATCCATTTACGGGACCATTATTTGTCTTCCTTTGTACACCCATATTCAACATATCTCTATGGTAACGAGAACGTTGTCATAATCTACCTCACACTCTTCTAGACCAATCAATATAGTATGGGATTTGCTAGGTAAATTTGCGGAAAGCCATTTCGCGACTCACTTTTGTGGGAGACAACAGCCGTCTTAGAATGAGAGTCATAGTAGATTTAGGAGTCTGAGTTTTAGGGGTTTAATCACCGTCATTAGATAAGATCAATGGCTTAGGTAGAGTTTTATTTGGAATAGGAAGTTAGTAATTTTATAGAACCTATGTGAAAGGGTTGTTTGTAGGATTGACTTTATTTTTGCTGAAAATCAAAGGATTAAAATGTTTTTTCTTGGTTTTACTTTGTTCTTCGAGTGTTTGGTGAACGTCCCTTCGATGGTTTACCTAATCGGCGGATGATTGTGAACAATCTTGACTTGTTCTTTGCGCTTCTGGCTACGCTAGTACATGGTTTTAAATTTTGATTCTAGTACCATTTTTGGCCTTGGCTGAAACCGAAATTTCGACCAAAATCCAGTAATAGAAAAAAAAGAAGTAATATTTTAATATATCCAAAATTTCGGATGAAATTTGGAATATATTCAATTTATCGATATTTAAGAAATTTCGGCCCAAATTTGGCAAACTTGAAATTTCTTATTATGTGAAATTTCAGTTTCGGTTGGATTTCAGTTCGAAATTTAAAACCATGCTCCCGTATGCCACTTTTGTAAATAATAATAATAATAACAGCAATTTGATGGCTGCAAATATTCAATTAATCTTTTGATTGATCTAAATCAACGTTTGTCTTTATCTCCCTATCTCGAAACCTCAATTTGCCTCTCTCTCTCTCTCTCTCTCTCTCTCTCTCTCTCTCTCTCTCTCTCTCGAAATTATATGATGCCCGACTGTCAAAATGTAAAGGACGGAAGGAGACAAAACCTGCTGCCTTGGTTTTTGAACCAAGGAAAAGTATATATATATATATATCCTAATGCAAACCTCAGCTAGGTTTCATGGAAATGCTTGGATAAAAGCGTATGTAGGGTACTTTTCACGTTTTTGGGGGATTTTGGATGTGAGTGCATATGGGCTTTGTTTTTTTGGAAATTTTCAGTGTTTAGATGTTTGCATTCACTTTGGTTTTAGTGGTTACTAGTAAAAATGCACGTGCAATACATTTCGCGTAAGAATAACCACAAATTAAGTAATGGCCTAAAAATAGCTGTAAAACCTACAGAAGTGAACTCTATGCATATAGATAGCCATAAGCACAAATGAAATTTTTTTATGATAAAGACCATTTGCCATGTGAATTGGTACAAACATTTAGCATAAGTAAACCCTAAGACAATGTGATTAAGAAGACTTCACAAAGGAAATTTATATTAATTAACCTACAATAAAGTTGAGAGCTTATTTCTTAGATGGATGCATATAAATAAAAGAAAAAGAAATAAATCGAAGAGACAATGTAAGTATTGGCGTATAAATAAATAAAAGTAAAATTTTCAAAAGAAAAAAAGAAGAAGTATGAGAGACATAAATTTGCAAGTCACTAAATAACTAAATGATGTGTTAATATGAAGATGACAAATTAAGAAGAAAGTAAATGTAAACTATAAAATATACCTTCTTAGTTTTGCCAAAAAATAGAGTTTCACAATCATTCATTTCCAATGCATTGACCGATTTTTTATCCCCTTTGGCAGAGATTGGACTGCATCTATGTCAATGAATCTATGTCACTTAGATATAGTACCAATTGATGACCACCTCAACTTAAGTCGGGTTGTTTTGGATTTTGAGAAGCAATAGTGAGTCAACAATAATTAGTTTGTAACTCATAATAGGTTCTCAAAACCCAAACCAAACAGGGACTAACAATTAACAAAGGAAAATGTTATCTGCACTACTATATCTTGATGATCACACTCCTCACTTTATTAAAGTACGGTATCGCCCGCACCATAGCATTATCCAAACCATCTATTGTGGACTGTGGAGACTATTTCAATGTTGAAAAAGAAAAACACATATACAGAACTTCTTCAGATGGAACCCAAATTCGGGTTTCGGGTAGGATCGGGTTGCCCGACAGCCCGACCCGATTTCCAATTCGGGTTAATTTTTCCTAACCCGACCCAACCCGATTTGCCAAAAAGCTTAACCCGACCCAACCCAAATTCAGGTTGAACCCGTCAGGTTCGGGTTGAACCCAACCCGCGTGGGAACATCCAAGTAACAACGATGGTTTCAAATTATATATAGTGCTAATGTCCTCACTACCATATTTTGTAATGGCACTACTCACCGTATTTTGATGATCGCACTCTTCACTTTATTAAAATGTACGGTATGGCCAATACCATAGGATGATTCTAACCTTCCATTAGATGGGCCACATAGGTGGTGCCCCCAAAAGAATTTTCATAGGTTGATCTGAACCCTCTGATCTATAGTGGGTTATAGGTTGATCCGAACCATCCATGTGATGGAACACAACATCAATCGGTTGTGCCCATAAAATCATTTCCATAGGCTGATCCTAGCCCTCCAATCGATAGAGGTTTCAATAATTGTTGTTCCTCTTAAGGTGTCCGGAATCCGTCAATATTTTGCAAGTGTCCTGCATGCGTAATATCAAGTAATTCTTTCGTCATTGTCATATGTCTTTACCTCTTCTTGGTACTTTTTTTCCGTAATTGTCATAGACAGGTACCCTGTGTCGGTACTTTTCGTATGTAGATTACGATTTTACCCTAAAGAAAGTAGGTAATATCATAACGTCTTATTGAAGAGAATAGGCATAATACAACTGGGATACAGATGGAATTTTTGGCAAAGGGTGGAAGAAAATAACCCAAGATTTTACCTTTACATATGTAGATAGATGTAGATTATAATTTTACCCTAAAGAAAGTAGGTAATATCATAAGGTCTTATTGAAGAGAATATGCATAATACAACTGGGATACAGATGGAATTTTCGGCAAAGGGTGGAAGACATTAACCCATCATTTTGCCTTTATATATAGTACGTTAAATGTCAATCGTTGTGTAACGAGCTTATTCTATATCAATTTAAAAAGAATAGACAGGCTGAGTTTGTGCAGTGATTAAAACATGCTAGTGTCAATATCAGTAGCCAATATTTTTATGACAAGTAGTGAAGCAACTTTTCCTGTAGCTTTGCCGTGAACTAAAATCCATCCAAACAAAGTTTCTAAGCGAAAAATTAAATAAGTTTTTGGCTGATTTCTATGCAACGTTGCATAGAAATCAGCAAGACCACCTTGTAATTCAGTGATTTTTCGAGTAGGATCTTTTTGAATTGCAAGAAAAATATTTCTTGTGAAAAATTTCTTCCTGGATAAATTATTTCATTTCCACAATTTAGAGGGAACTGATATGGTTATGACTTATTTAGAGGGATATCATTATAAATTGAATGTCTCTTCAAAATAAAACTTGAACTGATGTGGTTAAAGTTACTTCTTTAATTTTCATGCGTAATCAAACAATAAAAAAGCAAGAAAATCTGGAAAAGTTTTTCTTTTACGAACTTTTCCAAAGAAATCCAGCAATCCAAACATGGCCTTACTCTCCCTTATTTTGGTAGAGAATCTATCCATAACCTTTCATTTCTTGCTTAGATTTTTCCTACATATTTATTTCCCAACCAGTTCAAAAATTCTTATCCAACGGTCACTGGTAGTTCTTTTTCCTAATGATCAGGCCCTGGACCCAACATTTTCCACTTGTACGTGATCCTTTCCATTGACCCAATAGGCAACCATGAGCCCGAACTGCTGGGGTTGGTCCCATCTCATTTGGATTATCCTAGCCCTTGAATGGAAAGGGATTCTCCTAAGCGTTGATCTAACAGATATGGTGTTCGTCCAGGATGGGCTATTCAAACTCTAATATATGTAAGATTTTAATTCCTCCATGTTAGGAGATCAACGAATCGAACGGGCGGATCGGCTTTCCCAGGAGATTTTAATTATTTTGACAAAAATTCAATGATAATAATAGTATGAAAAATCTCTGAAAAAAACTATACTAAGGAAAGAGGGGAAAGGAGCCAAAATTTTGTTCTGATAATCACTTACTTGGATCAAGCTCGCTGCTGACAAGCTCGAGAAGAAGAGATTTACCAACCAAATCGCTTGTATCATTGCCGAAGTCTGTAAGAACGCCGCGGATGGTTTCCTCAATGGTGACAACGGCGTTAACACTGACATTCGTCCGTGCTGTGGTGGTCCCATCTAGGGGAGCATTGCTCACGGCTTCACAGCGAATGCTACCAGATTTTGGTCTCCGGTAACGGAAAATGACTGGGGTGATTTGGGAAATAGATGCAGGGGTCCAGTAATGGGAAGTGAAGGAGCTATGCAGGAGGATGGGGGAGGGAGCAAGGGGAGATGGGTGGAGCTGAGACTTCAACATTTTGGGTGTAGTTAGGGTTAGGAAATATGAGGAATGGGTAAACCAATTGTACCTTATATAGAAGAAGTGCTCTAAGGGCACTCGTTAAGGAGCATTTAAAGCACCTATTTTCATGCACCCCCACGCATATATCCTCAGACACATTTATTACTGCAGCAACGATTGTAGTCGAGATTTTATTTCCATAATTACAATTTCAACAAAATAACAAGAATACCCTTATCTCATAAAAGATAACGAAAATATCCCTACTTCAATCTCATGAAAAATGACAAAAATACTTATATCTCATAGAAAGTGTTAAATACACCTATCTCTTCGGAAAAAAAAAAAAAAAAAAAAAAACTCATATATCATGGAAAATAAAAAGACCTTATCTCATAGAAAATGATCAAAGTACCACTCACTCATAAAAAATGACCAATACACTTATATCTCATAGAAAATAATAAAAAAGACCTATCTAATGCAAGACAATTTACATGGTGGATGCCTCTACACTTACGTACAACCCGAAAAAAATACTGGTGGCCACATTTTTTTGGTGATCCAACCATTCATTTTGTTGGGCCCTGATTTTATTCTCTAATTCAGATCTAATTTTATTCTCTAATAAAATCTTCTCCATAGAATGATCTTAACCCTTTGATTTGAGAAGGTTTAAAATGGACACCGCAATATAAAAATCTACATAGATCGGGGTTAGGATTGAAAAATATTTTCTGGGCACACCCCCAACAAATGAAAAAAATACGTGTGCCGACATTGTTTGGGTGGGTGATCCAACCATTCATTTGTTGGGCCCTAATGTAGATAATGTGGGCCCGTAAAATCTTCTCCATAGAATGATCTTAACCCTTTGATTTGAGGAAGTTTAAAATGGACACCACAATAAAAAAAAATGCATAGATTGGAAGGATAGGATCATCGATCCTATGAACAAAATACACTATCTCATAAAAATGACAAAATACACTATCTCATGAAAATGAAAAAAATAAACTTATCTCATATAAAATAATAAAATATTTCAATCTCATGGAAAATGGGCTAAGGTACTTTGGCTATTATCTTTTATGACATAGGGGTATTCTTGTTATTTTCTCGTAATAGAAATGAAATTGTGGGAAACGGTTCTCTAATAATAAATGTGTTTTGAGGATAAAAGTGTGGGTACATGAAAATAGGTGCTTTAAATGCTCCTTAACGAGCCCTAAGTAATAAGTATACTGTAGGGTTGATAAACGTGTGTTTTAGAGATATAAGTATATTGGTCATTTTTTATGAGTGAGTGGTACTTTGATCATTTTCTATGAGATAGGGTCTTTTTATTTTCCATGATATATGAGTTTTTTTTTTTTTTCGATGAGATAGGTGTATTTAACACTTTCTATGAGATATAAGTATTTTTATCATTTTTCATGAGATTTAAGTAGGGATATTTTCGTTATCTTTTATGAGATAAGGGTATTCTTGTTATTTTGTCATGGTGGGGGTATTTTTGTAAAAACCAAAACCAAGCCTCTTTTGTTGAAATTGTAATTATGGAAATAAAATCTCGACTACAATCGTTGCTCCAGTAATAAATGTGTTTGAGGATATATGCGTGGGGTGTTTGAGGATATATGCGTGGAGTGCATGAAAATAGGTGCTTTAAATGCTCCTTAACGAGTGCCCTTGCATTGATGGATCACCAATTTTTAGATATTTATTTACTTAAATAGTTGTCAAGGGCTAAGTCATAAAGTCGTCTATAATATCATTCAACCACCTTTAGCCGAATCCTCCCTCTTCTATTTGGTTAGTCATTATTAATAAAGAGTGCTAGCAAGATGCACATGAAGGTGGCCGGCAAGCACGGATAGCTACAGTGACGCGTACCGTGCCGGCACGGCACAAAGCAGCGGGCTGTGCCGGGCTTGGTTGGGCGGCCCGCTAGTCCGGTTCCCCCTTTATAAAATGTATTTTTTATTTTTGAAAAACCTGAAAATACCCCCTCAAAAGTTGCTTCAAACGGCTAGTTTGGGGGGTTAGTTGCAATGGATTTACACGACTTTTAGCGGATTTGAGGAATTGGGCATATTATGAGTCGTGTGCGTCTTTTTTGGAGAACTCCAAAAATGGACGGTTAGTGGCACTGGCAAGTTCCTAAAAGTTTAATTCACTCAAAGTTCTCATCAAAGTTCACGAAAGTTGAAGACAGACTAGATGTCCCCCACATTCGAAGTCAAAGTCTCTCACTGTACGTTAAGGAGAGTTAGCAAGAATTCACATGACCTTCAAAATCCCAAACACCGTATTTCAAGTTTGAGTTTTTCCCCTGTTTTTGAGGGGCTTTTCATGTCCCCCTCAGCCACATCCTCTCAAGTTTCTTTCTCTCTCCACCAATCTCTCACTATTGGCTCCACTAATATTCCATGGAATAGTTTTCCAGGTCAACAAAGCATTCCCTAAGTAGAATATTCGAAATAAAAAAGGGAAGTACCAAACGTTTTAACTCTGTTTCCATCTTCTCCATACTTAAAAGAGGGTTGAGGTGGGAAAAAGTTATCTTAAACTTGTCGTTTTTATTTTAAAATTAGTTTTAATGGAACCATGGTTCAACTGAGTTTGAACTGTTGAAGATTGATTTTTAGAAGATTGATGTCCCGTCTTGAATTTTCTTTTGAGGCATTTAGACACAATTTGTTCTTTTCTTTAGCGCATTCTTTGTTGCTATCATGGGTCCTGAGGCACAAGGAGATTGTACTCGTTGGTATCAATTAGGTGGTCACCCCCATGATAACAAGTTCCAGCCTGCAATCTAAACTGAGGAGTTGCAACCATTTGCCTGGAGATGAAAGTCGTATGTACAGTTGAGAGAGAGATTCTCTCCGGATCCACAGTACAATATGGGTTCAAATAGCCAAAATAAGTCATACGAATAGAACCAACTTTGGTATTTAGCACTAAATAAAAACCTTGATACTATTGATCATTCTTTGCTTCAAAGGTCTCATTCTACACTCAAAAAGTGAATACCTTACATTGCTAACCTTTTCATGTTAGTACAACTACTGAGGCTTGGCTATTTAGAAAGAGATTTCCTTGTTGAAAAAAAAATAAAATTATATATATATATATATATATATATATATATATATATATATATATATATATATATATATATATATATATATATAGGAAACTGTTGGTGAGCTTAAGCGCACCAAACTTATGGTGCACTTAAGCTCCCCAATCACATGGGGGCCCACTTTTTTGTGGTGATCCAAACCATTCATTTGCAAGGCCTTATGATAGATAGGAGGTGTACCAAAAATCAGCTCCATAGGATCATCCTAACCCCTCCATTTGTGGAGGACAAAAAATGGGGAGATTTGTGTCTGTCCATTTTTGTCCTTCACAAATGGAGGGGTTATGATGATCCTATGGAGCTGATTTTTGGTACACCCCCCATCTATGTAAGGGACTTTCAAATGAATGCTTTGGATCATCCTAACAAAGTGGGCCCCATGTGACTGGGCGCTTAAGCTCACCATAAGTTTGGTGAGCTTAAGCGCACTAACAGTTTCCTCATATATATTTTTATTTTTTTTGAAATTGTTTCCATCAAATATAAAATTTTCAGCATTTTGTAACTCATTTTTCATGGAAATTATTTTGAAAAATAAATATTTTCCTTTTCAAGAAAAATTATAAACCTACTAGACCTTGGATTTTTTTTTCATTGAATATTATTTTCTATGGAATTATATAACACCTCATGTTTTGATATAGTGGAGTGTACCATCTCCACCTAAACCCGTGTATATGATGGGCTCCACCATTTTACACCTCATTTTTATGGGGCGAGGACCACCATTTTTATGTGTGTGTAATTCAAAGACGCTAGAAATTTTGAATTATTCATGAATTTTTTTTAAGTTTGAAACCAGGCATAAATTAATTAAAAAAAAAAAATTAACCTGGCATAAAAGATTCTGAGATTATTTCAAGAATTTTTCTGTATATGGGAGAAATTTGTTACTCAGATCAAGGCCTGTAAAAGTTAATGAACAAAACAACCGCACTTAAGATAAACTCGACGAAAAATCAACAATCAAACACCCTTCCCATTTATTGTCGATTGTCCGACCCATTTCATGATGTGCTAATCATAAAATAAAGCAACAAGACGTTACAACAACATTTAGATTGCAATATAAAACATTTATATCACTGAAGCTTTAGTAGAAACGAGTACTATAATATACAGAATGCATTCAAAAGATTCATGTAGAAATATACAACATTTAGAGTTCTAAAGCCAGGTATATATGGCCAATATAATAAACACAATGAATAATTGCAGGAAAAGCTGAACATCAATTCAAGTATGGAGCAATCTCAAACAAATTCAAACCTCATAAGTAGCTTTACAGACTTGAGCTTTTCTCCCTTGCGATCACAAAGCGGCACAGCTCGGATCCCTGACCTCAACTCTGTTATAGCCAAACAAGTCTGGCCAGCAAAGTCATCCTTCTCAGACATATCATACTCATGCACTTCAATCCGAAGCAAAGCGAGTTCTGGAACAGTCAATGGGAACGTAAACTCCTCATCCCAAACAGGTGTCCAGTTATCCTCGATAGTTCTTGTTTTCTTCATTATGGTATCATCTGGTACTCCTGCTATCCCGACCTGTAGACAGATTGATTAGTGGATACAGGTTTTACATTTTTGCACTATCCATGTTTTCACAACTTTTGTGGTGTGGTTCATTGATATTTCTCCCACACTTTCTGTTTTTCAAAAGTACTATACATTAATGGTGGCCCTATGCCGCTCTTATGAGTATAGTACATGAGAGACTGACAATCTTTCGCTCTTTCAATGAAAAAAAGGACTCTTTTGGCTTATAGATTGTTAGAAACATCAATACACGCAGAAATAAATGGACAGAATAAATCAGTAAAGAATGGGCACATATTAATTTGTCTTAACCAGTTTTGTTTAAAAGTCGACTACAATTTCAGTGAGAGATTGGTGGTCTACATTGTCCTCCTGAAGTAAATAGTACTTGACTAACCGAGCGCAGCTCATGGCAGTAGATAACCTTAAGAGCAACCATGGCGCGATGTGTGAGCAAAAGATTAGAGATTCATCATTTTACCCTTGCATAGAAGTCTGGTGGCGAGTATGCATCAAAGTGTGTTCGACGGAAATCCAAATGCCATCCATCTCCCATATATACTCTCACCTGTTTAGTAATAATGGAGCTCAAATCAGAGTTGGATATGCAAAAGAAAATACTCAGGACTCAAAAAAGTCAGTTCTGCGGGAAAATATTCACCCTCAATGTTTTCTTCACAGGAAAATGTTTCTGAGGATCAAAGACCTCAGTATTTGAATCAGTCTTCAACAGAAAATCAGGTTTTTTTACATAACCACACCCTCCATTGGCTCTGAACATTCCATGCATCAACCAGAGTGATCTTCCAAATCCCTATCACAGAAAGACCCACTTGATTCTTTAATGATGCCAGCAAAATTATGAGAAATCATGTATGAAGTAAATGATTTGGTTCTGTAATTACTAAGCTTTAATGTAAATACTTTTGCTTAAACCTATGATGGTGATACTAATGCAAACAACACGGGTTTGATCTAAGCAGTCAAATATTACGCAAATGGAATCTTTTTCTATAGACTTTTTCTTTATGAAAGGTTAAGGTAATGTATTGAAAAAGAAAAGATGAGATGACCGACCTCATCACAGGAAAAAAAAAACCCAGGAAACAACTCCAAATGCATCAAGTATCATCAAAAATTGTTTTTCGATTTTAACAATTGTTTAAATAACTTGAAGTGGCACAATCTTTTTCTTATTAATCATCATTTTTATTTAACTTTTTTGAAAAAAAAGGAAAGGAAGGAATCGTGGATGTCTAATTCATTGTTTCAGAAAGCGGATGTGGGTCAAAACGCGGCGAAAGCAAATCCTACTCAACTCGGCATGATGCGGCCGAGTACACGGTTGATGTGGGCGTAACTTAGGAGAGACCAAGCAGTTTTGATTGACTAGGGTAAAATGCGGACTCGGACAAGAATGCGGCTAAGGTAAAAGAGAGTTGACTCAGGCCAATCAGGATGACATGGGGAAGTGTTGAAACCATCTATGGTCCCTTGCATGTTTGGCATATTCGGCACCTCCTCCCATAATGAGTCACATCTCGGTAAATGGTAGGCCAAAAATATTTCTCTTTCACTAGAAAAATAGTTTTGTCTCTTCCAAAATGTCCTCCTAAACCTCCAGAATGTAGATCTTTAATAACATTCTCTCTAAGGGTGCATTTTGGAATGCAAAGGCGAATCCCCTAAAAGAGAAAATCATCTAGGAGAAGATAATCATCATGCTTCCCTTGTCTACAAAGCTTCCAAATTTCACAGAAGTCTTCATCATTGGCATACATGTCTCTAATGATGTCAAAACCTTCAAGTTGCACACTCATGGAATTAAGAAGAGCTACCCTTCAAGCTAGGCTAGTTGACATGAAAGAACACTTCGTAACTCTGGAGCTTAGAAGCAGGAATCTTTCCTCGGGGTGCTGCTCCCACCTCGGAACCTCGATTCGGCACTCCTTAGGAAGGAGCTTCCAGGGAGCGCGACCCCAAAGGGACATGAACCTCCCATGACGCTCCAAGCCTGCTTCTATTACTCCATAAGTCCCACCATCACCTACATTCTTGCATCAAACTCCTTCAACTCTTCAAAGCACTTCATTGGAGCAAGCACAAAGGTTTGTGCATCTTCAGAAGGCACGAGGAATGAGTACACGGAAATGAAGATGGTTAGAAATTACTGCTTTTTTATGTACTTAAAATTTGAAAAATATGTATGAAAATGGTTAGAAACTATTATTTTTTGATGTACTTGAATTTTGAAAGATATATAAAGAAAATATTACATAGACGCTCTCATGGCGCTCCCAAACTTGGACTCTTCTAGACCCCCACGCTTCCTTAGCCCCGCTCCCACCTCCGCCCCCGCACCCACACCCGCTTTGTACTTCTAAGCTTTGGAGTACTTGTAGTAAGAACTTACCCAACCATCTACTATTTTGGATCCAGCCACACCTTTAGAATATCCTTCCAATTCCTTGAGGTGGTGGTACGTGTTGGAAGCAGGTTTAAATGTTCCCCTCCTGTGTACATGGATTTCAACATATTGCTCACTCCAATCAATTCCCATTATGAATACTTTCAATCTAAATACACTACAGTAGCCCATGATACATACATATTAATCAATGTAAAGATGATTAAAATAGCTGCAAGTTGATGGCCGCCGTTCTAACTGGTCATTAATAACCTTCAAAACATACATGTAAATATGGATTTAAATTTCGGTTTCGGTCCCAATTTCGGACTTGACTGAAACCGAAATTTCGGCCGAAATTCGGTAAAAAATAATAATAATTAATTAATCATTTACAAAATTTCGGAAGTTTCGGCAGAATTTTCATAAAAATATTAGTTTTTTTTTTAAAAAATTGAATTTCTGACATTTCGGCCGAAACTTGGGAAATCCAAAATTTCGGATTTCAAGCAAATTTCGGTTTCGGTCCCATCCGAAATCGTACAAAATTTAAAACTATGCATGTAAAAGCAATGACAAGCAATGCAAACGTCCTATCTGTCAAAAAGTTGAATTTTTTTCATTCATTCAGACAGTTTCTAGCTGATCCGATTTCTTGACTTTTTTAGAACAGTTGCACCATCTATGACTTTGTGCAACTAAGGAAGCTAATATGAATTAACATATTGTATACTCATTCCAATCTTTTTTGAGAAGAAATGCATTCTCATGGAATATCTACTAGAGGCTAAAATATTCTAACAAGTACTTAATGAGATGAAATATAACCTGAACTGTATTTTCAGTTCTCTTAGCTGCCGTGAAGCAAAATTTCAGCAAGAAGTGACAGATGAAACTGAAGAGGGGTAAAAGCAAAAGGTTTACCATAATATATTCAAAAGAAGTTCAACTTTGAATTGCAACACAAGGAGACTACGCAAAAGGTTTACCATAATATGTCCAAAAGAAGTTGAAATTTGAATTGCAACACAGGGAGAGAGACTAACCTGCATATTAAATGCAACCATCTGAGCACCATGCATCCACCCAATTAGTGGGTTGTAATTCGAGGAGTCAACACGTGTACCCTTTGGGTATACTCTAAGCAAATTCCTTTGGGTGAACCTGAAAAGAAATGGCAATCATCACCAAGAACTTCAGAAATTTAAGCAAATGCTTGAACTATGAACCCCAAAATGCCAAGTGGAATCATAATCTATAATTGTACATTTGTACCCACATATGCACACAAACAAATCTCCCATGACTGAACCTTTCGGATAAGTATATTAAATACCTGACAAGATCAGTTCCATAAGTGATTGCGATCTTCTCAAGTTCTACTTCACTCAAGCTGAGACGTTTAACTTTAGAGGGGTCCACTTTTAGCCAGTCTTTCACCCCACCTTTCTGTTTCCCAGCATGAATAGCAATTAGCCGCTTGTACTCCGGTGCTGACCTCTGATGCAACTTCTGGTCCCCATCCTCATGATTTTCCTCATCATGATTGAATTCACCCTGATCATGCTCATTCTGCTCGCAAGTTGCAAATTGGAAGAATTTAAAGAAATGGATGTTAATAGGTCGGATAAAGTGTACTATATCAATAGAATAACACAATGAATGTAACTTTTAAGTGCACCTTAACATCAGATACAGGTCCAACTTTAAGGTCTGTGACCTCCTTTCCCAATGCTTCTTCGTCAGCTTCCTTTCCAACTTTGGGTCCATCTTCCTTAAAACTTTTTTACTCAAGGAACTCTTTCGGTGGTTTGGTTGAAATAATTATCCGATGCTTCAATTGTTCTGGAGAAGGAAATTCCTGTAAGCAATCTGACTCCGGGTAAAACAGTATATCTCCAAATGTTTCGTGGACCATGTAGACAAAAAAAAAGCGTTCAATCATAAAAATGGTGAACTGAAAAGAAACTGGGTGGTAAGAGTCGAGAAAGAGGAAAATGAATCCTCACCTCAGCGACATTAGCCTGAAGATCTGGAGTAACGTGGTCTTCCAGAGTTATAACGACAGGGTACGGAGATGCAGAGAAGGCATGCTCTTTTATGGACCTCAAACAGTTGATTAGTTCCACCGGAGCAGTCAAAGTCCTAGAGTAATCCATTAATCGAAACGATTTTAAACAGAAAAAAGGTGATGCATATATAATACAAGCAAATCACTAGGAATCGAACAAAAGAAGGGGAATTGCTTTGGAAAATCAACAATCTCACAAAATACAAATTGAATTTTCACAATACAGGTAGAGAGAGAATTCAACAAAGCTACTTTGAGAAATAAATAAGATCTCACAAAATACAAATTGAATTTTCACAATACAGGTAGAGAGAATTCAACGAAGCTACTTCGAGAAATAAATAAGTAAACGTCGAAATTCAAACATATGCTCATGAGCACCATAAAAGTGAAACATGTAAGTACTTTCCATTGAATTTGCTGCAATTATGAATACATAAACAGTACCAAAAATCCTAAACCCACAAATCAGTCCAGTCTACCCAAATTAAGTTCGCTGCAACCCTTAGATAATCACTACGCAAAACTAATTTTTATTATGAGACAACGAACATCGAATTGGCAAGAAGAATACATTTTTCTGTCCAAATTTTACAAAAAAGACGAACTGCAACTTCTAAAGACAAACTAAAACTTCTGAAGGTATTAGAAAAGATGGCATGTTTCCTTTAAATTTTTCATTAAAATAATGATTCAAAGATAAGAAAAACTCATTTCCCCGCCATTCTTCCCCAATTTTATTTGCTTTGATTCTCAAAATCAAACAAAGAAATACAATTGAAGGTGATTAAGCTACCGTAAAACATTGATTGGAGCAGAAATTGGCAAATCAGACAAAGCATCCAATTTCCTTTTTTCTTTTCTTTTTGAGATATAGCATTTTATGTGTTCTAGATTTAGATGTAGACCTGTAATAATATTGTAATCCATGCATCAATGATGTAACTATGGTAGACTAGTATATTTTAATGCTTTAACATTTTTTCCTTTTTCTATGTTTTTATGTTTCTAATGCAACATCATAAATGCATTGATTTGGCACTATATACATGGATAAGTGATGTTGACTGTTGAGTAATTGCAGAATAGTAACATTTCATTATTTGTACTGTTTTTATTTAATTTTCCTACTTTTTAGTACTTTTCATTTTTCAAAAGGAAAATCATACACTCGGATGTGGAACCAGATCCATGGATACATGACTAAGTTCCAAATTTCGGATTTTGTATGCACTTCAGTCCCCACGAAAGTGGAAGTATTCTGTGGAAGCCTATAGAAGTCCATGGAAATCTTGTAAAAATCATAGAAGCTTAGGGAAGTCCATGGAAATTATTGAAATTTAAGATAAAACCTCAAAAAATACTAAAATAAGTACAAACATACACTTAGAAACAATCACATAAGCAAGACAACCATCCATAATGGTTTATCAAGATCAAACACCTAGTGACACGCATAAAACAATAATGATCATTTTAAGAATAAATATTTTTTGAAAATTGATGAGTGTGCCATTTCTTTTACTGCTCAACTAACTCATCTTATTAATGGAATGGTACTAATACTTTTGTGATATACGAGGCATTTTTATTATGCGGGTGCACCTCAAGGAATCAAACTTAGAACTGGACTTCGACTTTGGTGCCAATGGATGTCGACACAGGTCCGTCGAAATTGACACACATGTGAACAATTTAAACCTTATCAATGACATTGATTACTGGTAGATAGTGTCACTGGCAGTTGACAAATGTTAGGTGCAACCTAATTAAATTCTAGTTACTACTATATACAACAAGTAGACAAGAGTTTACATCACTACCTCCTTTGAGAAGCTTTGCACTTTCTCTCTTGCTCAGCATACCTCTAATATAGTTGTAGACAACCACAACTAGAGGAAGAGAATCTGTACAGGAACCCTCTATACCTTAAGTGTTCAATCCTGTTAAGAATCAAAGATCCTCATCTGTTATGTCTAATTTCTGGTATATTTAACGTTGAGAGCAATAGGTCGGTAGTTATCCAACTCCCATTTGATATTGGGAATAGTGAGTCATCTCCTTGCCATAAGAGGGTTCTATATCAGACCTGTATAACCTCTCCATCATTCCATTACCTTCAACAAAGATGCGGAAATGGAATTCTAAGAGTGAAGGGAACACTTATTTCATAAAAATTGACAGATGGAATTAGATCTATCACTTGGGCCAACACTGATAGATCACTAAAGTATAATTGAAACAACCACTATTATGTAAAAAATGATAACAAGTCCAAAGGGAGGAACTGAATACCTTCACAATGTTCTGTACAAGAACCTCAAAATCACCTCATAAAGTGCTCAACAGGTCATGAATCAAACTAACTATTTTAAATCACAAGAGCTAAAGAACTATAAATCGTAAAAGAATCAAATTAGAAGCATGGAAATCCAATGCAAATCAGATCATGAACAACTCATAGATGATTTGTAATTTGCCAAAACAGAAAGAAAAAAAAAACTTAAACAAATCCTAAACTCCACATAGGAGATATGAAGGACTATATATATAAACATAAATAAAAAATCGACTGGATGGGTGTATCCCTTCCTTCACATGAAAAGATTTCTTGAAGTTTACTCGTTTGACAAACTAGTAGCTTGGAGAGAGAGAAGAGAGAGAGAGAGAGAGAGAGAGAGAGAGAGAGAGAGAGAGAGAGAGAGAGAGGGTGTGTGTGTGTGTGTGTGGGGCGGGGGGGGGGGGGTTGGGTTGCGCAAGGGAGAGAGGGAGAGCAAACCACATCACACTAACTGTCTCTGGGCAAAGAGTTCCAAGACAAACCCTACAACTCGTCTCCTTCTCCATTATATATTAAATAAATGGATAATTCCATATATGGCCATGGACTGTAGACTATTACAAGAGGGCATAAAAGTACTTCTATCCTTTGGCTTATATAGACCGCATAAATTATAGGCGCAATCACTAACATTGATGTCATTGGCTATGGCAATCCACAACTGAAAGAAGCTAAGTCTAGGTAAATTAATTAATATTGTTAATTATTATGTGTTTATATTATGTTTTAATTAGATTTGAAATTTTAATAAGGCATTGTTGAGTGAGTCAACTCTATTATTGCACTTTGCATGTATACACAAATTGGCAAATGATGTCCCAAATTGCAAAGATTTGCAATTCAAATGCTAATGTCAAACAAAGACAAAATTGTTTGAAGCACGGGCAGAACCGGAACCGCCTCTTGTTTCAAAGAGAGGAGGATAGTTCGATAGCATGCAAAAGGAACTAGAGTACTTTCAAAGACATACACTTCAAGAAGATAAACAAATTGGAGCATCAAAGATTGATTCATCTGGTGTTTCTCCACTACAACTTGAAGTTTCGAGTAAGGCATATTTTTGTAGTAAGTGCTTTTATTCACCCGTGCTATGAGACACTGATTGGTTCTATTATGTTTTAAGAGTGTTACCTGAACACACTCACTGGATTATTCGCCAGAGTAGAGCGCGAAGACTCTATCATGATCTAACGAATCTGACAGATAGGAGCTCATAGCTGTCCATTCTCGTGAACATAAGGAGTCTACGGGCCTTGATCAAAAGCCAGAAGCTTCGGCGAAGGGGTAGGTGTATAGAGGATAAACTGCCGATTAGAGGGCGAGCGGAGCATAAATCCCATCTCACACAAGTATCCCCCCCCCCCCCCCCCAAAGCCTCTCTGAAAAGCTCGCTTGGTGAAAACCAGTGTTTAAAAACTCGTTGACAAGCCAAGGAACTCGCCCGAGTCGGCAAGGATTTTTCTTGGTTGCATTCTGCATTGCACCACCGCATTCCGTGTTTTGCCCTACAATCTCTAAAAACTCCTTTGACTCTCCCGAGTTATAACCACATTCTTGGCTGTATCTGCGCTTAGTCGACGAGGATTTTTCTTAGCCGCGTTCCGCGTCACATCCGTGTTTTTAAACACTGGTGAAAATGGTAAACACGACAGCCCTTGGGGATAGTTGGGGTACCATTATCTCTCCTTATCAATTGAATCATTCAAGAATACAATCAAGCGTTTATCACCTTTGATCACTCCCGGCTCATTTTCAGGGTTGTGTGGCTGCTCTTACGTGCAACAGACCATCCACAAAATGCCTTTTGTGATGGACGCTAGCAAATCTCTCTCTCTCTCTCTCTCTCTCTCTCTCTCTCTCTCTCTCTCTATATATATATATATATATATATATATATATATATATATATAGAGAGAGAGAGAGAGAACGGTTTCTACACACAAGTGTAGATAAGTTACCTACACACTAGCTTAAAATACAGTGGAGGGCATATTGTTTGGGTGATCCAAACTGTTCATTTGATTGGCTCTCACATAGATAGGGTGTCCACAAAAAATCAGCTCCATAGGATCATCCCAACCCTACAATTTGTGGAGGTAAAATGGACGTGTATAAACCTTTACAAATCTGTCCATTTTTGCCTCCACGGTTCGAAGGGTTAGGATGATCCTATGGAGCTGACTTTTTGGGCACACCCTATCTATGTGAGGGCCAATCAAATGAATGGTTTGGATCTCCCAAACAATGTGGGCCTCCACTGTATTTTAAGTAGGGCTGCAACTCGGGTCGGGTTTTGGAGAACCCAACCCTACCTGAGAAATATCTCGGGTCGAGTTTTTTTTTTCAGAAAACTCACGATTCCCATGATAAATCTCGGGTCGGGTCGGGTCGGGTTTTTTCACGTTGACGCAAATTTTTAAGGAAAATTCTTGTTTGGCAAGGCAACTCAACTCATAGAAGCAGAAATGACACTCACATTACACTTGAATCAAACAATGCTGTAATCAAACAATGTTGTAATTACAATCAAACAATGCTGAATCAAACACTTGAATCAACTCAACTCATAGAAGTAGAAATTACAATCACATACAATAACAGTGGGTGCGTGGGTTTTCACTTTTAACTTTTAACTAACAATAGAAAAAAATGTACACACTTGAATCAACTCAACTCATAGAAGTAGAAAAAAATGTACTTATGTAACTCGGGTCGGGTCGGGCCCCTTCAAACCCGGCTCGACCCGAGATTCATGCGGGCTTTTGAATGCTCAACCCGGCTCGACCCGAAACCCATGAAACCTGAACCCAACCCAGGCTATTTTCGGGTCGGGTCGATGCGGGTCGGGTAAAACCCGGCTCGAGTTGCAGCCCTAATTTTAAGCTAGTGTGTATGCCTCCATTGTATTTTAAGCTAGTGTGTAGATAACTTATCTACACATGTGTACAGAAACCATTCTCTCTCTCTCTCTCTCTCTCTCTCTCTCTCTCTCTCTCTCTCTCTCTATATATATATATATATATATATATATATATATATATATATATATATATATGAGGAAAGTGTCTCTAGTCTCTCCCCTAGATAAGCTTATCTACTCCTCCCTTTAAAAAAACACAGTGGGCCCACGCTGTTTGGATGATCCAAACCATTCATTTGATAGGTCCTAACATAGATAGGGTGTGCCCAAAAAATCAGCACCAAAGGGTCATCCTAGAACTTCATTTTGTGGGGCACACCGTGTCCAAAATGGACGCATATAAATGTGGACGTTTATATGCGTCCATTCTGGGTACCACAATGCACCACAAAACGAAGTTCTAGGATGACCCTTTGGTGCTGATTTTTTGGGCACACCCTATCTATGTTAGGACCTATCAAATGAATGCTTTGGATCATCCAAACAGCGTGGGCCCACTGTGTTTTTTTAAAGGGAGGAGTAGATAAGCTTATCTAGGGGAGAGACTAGAGACACTTTCCTCTATATATATATATATATATATATATATATATATATATAGAGAGAGAGAGAGAGAGAGACAGAGAGACAGAGAGACAGAGACAAAGAACATTTCCCACACACTTGTGTAGGTAAGTTACCTACACACTACCTTAAAATACAGTGGGGGCCCACATTGTTTGGGTGATCCAAACAATTCATTTGAATGGTCCTCACATAGATAGAGTGTCCACAAAAAATCAGATCCATAGGATCATCCCAACCCTACGATTTGTGGAGGTAAAATGCACGTGTATAAACCTTTACAAATTAGTCCATTTTTAGCCTCCATAGTTTGAATGGTTAGGATGATCCTATGGATCTGATTTTTTGTGAACACCCTATCTATGTGAGGACCATTCAAATGAATTGTTTGGATCACCCAAACAATGTGGGCCCCCAATGTATTTTAAGGTAGTGTGTAGGTAACTTACCTACACAAGTGTGTAGGAAATGTTCTCTTATATATATATATATATATATATATATATATATATATATATATATATATATATATATATATATATATGAGGAAACTGTTGGTGAGCTAGCTTGCCCAATCACATGGGTCCCACATTTTGGGGAGTGATCCAAACCATTCATTTGCAAGGCCTTATCATAGATAGGGTGAGTCTGTCCATTTTTGTCCTCCACAAATGGAGGGGTTAGGATGATCCTATGGAGCTGATTTTCGGTACACCCCCCATCTATGTAAGGGACTTTCAAATGAATGGTTTGGATCATCCTAACAAAGTGGGCCCTCATGTGATTGGGCAAGCTAGCTCACCGTAAGTTTGGTGAGCTCAACAGTTTCCTCTATATATATATATATATATATATATATATATATATATATATATATATATATATATATATGCATGGGGTGTTTGAGGATATATGCGTGGGGTACATGAAAATAGGTGCTTTAAATGCTCATTTACGAGCAAAACCTCTAAAGAAAAGGTAAACACTATACTATGCTTAAATAACGCAAACTTTAAAATAATGAATTGACTTGCCAACTTAATTAAGGGAAGAGTTTCCAAAGTGTCTACTAGAAAACCCAGACTTCATTCAAAGACACCATGAGAAGACAACGAAACAATATAAAGAACCAAAGGGGATGCTCTAGTGGGTGGAGCATAAATCGTTACACACATTTTGGGCCCACTTCATCAATCTGAACTGTCCCAGACTGGACCCTACCTGGCTTCCTTGGACAGTTCAGGGTCCAAAGTTAACTAACAGATGATTTTGGTTTGCTCATTTGGGGCCCACTTCTTCAATTACGTGTACTTTGCTTTGCTTTGTTCATTTTGTATTACTATTTTACAAAAGTAGTCGCCTGCTCCATGGATTGCTAGAAGGGCTCTGGGAGTTGCAGGGTCTTTCCCATAATATGGTTAGCCGATCTCAGCCCATTCCTCATAAATTAACGTATTTGGCATAGTGATTGAACAGAACCTTATATCTCAAGCCGCAAATCATTGAAACCTAAACCCTAAGTCGAGAGAAACCATGAGATTGAGAGACCCAGAGAGAGGGAGAGACGAATAGAGATTGAAAAAAGAGAGGGAGAGATTGAGAGAGAGACATTAAGGAATGAGCATACATGAATCAAAATCACTGGGGTCCGTGGAGTTGTGCCATCGTGGAGAACGAGAAACACTAGAACAAAACTTGTCATTTCAATTTTCCATAAAATAACGAATTTTCAAGGTGTGTTTTTGTAAATTGATGAGTTTTGCGAAAATCTGAAAAGGGCCCCTCCCGAAAGTATAGACGGGATAACTATGGCCGATCGATTTGGCAATCTTGATGTGTAGTCGAGATAGGCGCCCACTTTTCTTTTCTTTTTTTTTGTTTTATGCGCCGGTGTCACGGTAGAAGATCTCGTGCTTTTCCCAAGCACGGGATCCCATTTTGAGAATTAAAATGGGGCAAAGGGTTTGAGAAATTAAGGAGGGCAGAGGGTACATTAGGTTTATCGTTAATTTGAGAAAGGGAAATGATATCACCCCTACCCTATTTTGATGATCGTACTCCACACATTACTAAAAAAGTACGGTATGGCCCGCACCATAGGATGATCCAAACCGTCCATTAGATGGGCCACAGCCTAAATAGGTTGTGCCACAAAATTCATTTCCATAGGTTGATCCTAACCCTCTGATCTATAGAGGGACTGAATATTAGAGAGTTGATCCTAACCTTCTATAGATCGGAGGGTTAGGATCAACCTATGGAAATGATTTTTAGGGCACAAACTATTTAGGCTGTGGCTCATCTAATGGAAGGTTTGGATCATCCTATGGTGCGGGCCATACCTTACTTTTTAATAAAGTGAGGAGTGCGATCATCAAAATATGGTATTGCTTATAACAATTCCCTATAAATATCATTTCCCTTTGAGAAATAAAGGAGGGCAGAGGGTACATTAGGCATTTTGTTAATTTGAGAAATAAAGTGGGGGCAGAGGGCAATTTAATTTTTGATCAGTCTAAGATTATCCATCTCACTATCCACCATCAATCTAATGCGTTGAAGGATCACCCTCACTTCTGTCTTATCGACCTAGAGAAGGCCCACTTGATAGAGCCCTTCTCGTCTCTAAGAACATCTCCGATATCCACCGGCAACATTACCCACGGTAGAACCATCAAAGTTTAACTTCAACCAACCTAGATTTATGGATGAGGTTTGAGAGGGCGCGTGGGTGTTGGGGGGGTTCCATGTGAGGCGACGATCTCATCACAATTCTTACTTGAAAGTGCTAGCATTCCTCTAATTCCAAAGGACTATCAGGTCAACAATACTAGCTTCCATAAAATCAAACCCTTGTTGGGCCACGATGCTAATAATCAGCTATCCAGGAGCTCAAGAAAAAACTCACAAGATCCCAAAAAGGTCGAGAATTTTTGGTTGGAAATTGGACAATAGTACTTCCAAGAATGATTGCTGTCTCGGGTTGTATCCAGAGTTCACTGGACGTAGGGGCTAGAATAAACGGATTGAAGGTGCAGATGGAATAGGTAGTAGGCCTTGGGTTCTCAGGGACAGAGGTAATGTACGATCTGCATATTTTTGGGTTTGTCCTACCTTGTTGTGGTTGACTGGTGGGGGGGATGATGCAGGTGCATCTCGCCCGATGACAAAGATCAACGGTCAAGATCGTCAGAACCTTGATCAAAGGTCAGATCAGAAGATATAAGATGGCATCTAGATCAATGGTCCACGTTGATTACTACTCTTCTAGAGTCCTATTTTAGTTTGGACTTGTTTTAATTATTTTTAGATATTTTCTTTAATTGGGACGTCCAAGGTGAGAATGTATTTAGAGAGGTTTACTTTTACGTGGATTGAGGTGAGAGAATTTAGGAGTTTTACTTTTGGTAGGATTTTCTTTGAGTAAAATTAGGAAGTAGTAGAGAAACTTTAGGATTCTAAAATGGGGAGTGATAAATCGACTCCCCAAATTGACACATGGGGAGTCGATTCATCCATTTGGGGAGTCGATTTATCACTAAATTTGGCTTTCACTGTTGATCGTCCAAATAAGGAGATATCCTAGGGATTTGTTTTATTTCTTAATTATAGTGAAGTTAGAGTTTATTTAGGATTCTTCTTTATGTTGGCCATAGAAAATCTATAAAAGGCCATCCATTGTAATTGTTTTTAGATATCTTATTGTGAATAAAATTTTAGTTGCCTTTATTTGCGTCCCAACGTGATAGCCACCCGCTGTTATCATTGAAAACAAGTCCACTGCTACTTGTTGTCGCCTTTCGCAAGCCATCTGCTGCTTGCTTATCATTGTTGCCGCTCACCGTAGAAGAACAAGCAATCCGTTCCTTGTTTAGAGAAGAGGCAGCCATATTTTGCTTGCCTCTATCGATTTACAAGGTATGTTTTACACTTTCCCTTTGGCTGCCACTACCCCTAGTCGTTGTCTTGTTTTGACAGACCATAGAACCTTTAGCCTTGCAGCCAATGGAACCACCGACCATCAATTCCATCCTTCAACTGACAAGTGACAACCCATCTACCCACATATTTCAATCAACCACCTACATTCAAGCCTAAATTCCTCTGAAAACCTGTCCCTATTTTAGGCCATAATCCTCTGGCCATAAAAAAAAATAAGAAATATATATTTCCGTTGTTTTTTTATTGCGCTCGCTACCTCCCTGTGTATTTCAAATCCAAGCTTCCCCATGAGTAAGCGGACATGAAGAGGTGTGGGTGTCTTCTATAGTTCTAGTTGCGTTAAATAATTGGCTATCCTCTATCCTAACGTTATGATTGTTCCAGTGGGGTTATTCCCCTCAATTTTCCGTTCTCGTGGGGGTAAGTAGCTTCCCTTCTCCCACGACATTTACCCCAAATGTTGTGATTTGACTTAGTCATCTTCAATCTAATAATTGAAAGGCTATTGATGTTGGCACTACCATATTTTAATAATCGCAGAAACTCAGCTTGTCTTTTATTTTTTAATTGGCTTCATAGAGCACTTTAGAAACTGTCATAACCTTTTTAAAAGACAAGATATTAGTGCAATTATCAAAACATAGTTGTGCCCACTATTAGTTAGTTGATGTAACTAACCAAAGTGGCTACAATATCTGTCTACTACGGTTGTGTACCTTTCGATGTTTATTTTAATGAAAGCCTTAACCAGAGGCAAAATTAACATAGCAACATTAATTCCTACCATGAGTCGTCTTATTTGGCATTTAATATCTTATTAAAAAGGACATGCTAGAAATGGCAGGAGTAGGGGGGTTATGTAGAAACCACAAAGGGGAAGTCCTCTAGGCCTACTCGGGGCCTATCGGAGTGGCAGACTCAAACGAGGCAGAGGTCCGAGCCGTTCATAGCGGGCTTCTCTCGATGCCTCGTCTAGAGTGCGACAAAATTATCGTCGAAGGGGATTCCTTAAATGTTATTCGCTGGCTTTCGGGTAACGCTTCTCCCCCTTGGCGATTTTTGCCTCTCTTAGAGGAAATAGAGGACAGAGCTAAGGGCTCCTCAATAGTTTTTCGCCATGTCAGGAGATCAGCCAATGCGGAAGCAGACACCCTTGCCAAGAAAGGAGTCTTTCGGGCCGCGTTTGAGTGCTTTGACTATCTACCTCCTTAAATTATTGTACTGCTATCTTTGTATTATCTTTGTTCCTTCAGGACCACCTCGGTTCTGTTTTTACATATATATATATATATATATATATATATATATATATATATATATATATATATATATATATATATATATATTCTGTTGCCCTTTTCAAAAAAAAAGGACATGCTAGACTTAACATGAAAAAGATTACCAAACAAGGGGCAATAAGAACTACTTTCAAATGGAGATGCTGTTAGGAACACCCATTCCTGTGACCCCAGGTACAGAGAAGGGTTTAAGAAGCTCGTACGGGACAACACCAGCACCACTTCTATTTTTCAGAGTTGGATCCGCATTCCTCCCATCTATGATCCCTTCAATCTCCTTTAATCTCCCACTAAACTGTTTGAATGCCGCGTTTATAATTGGTTCCTCCACCCAAGCCCGCTCTGGCACATCTCCTAAATACTCCTCGTCGGGGTTATGGTTCGATAACACGTCCAAGATTGCCATCACTGTGGTGGCCTGAATTTGGCTAGGCAAAAGCTCTAGTAGTGTAGATTCTGGCCAATCCAGAAAGCGTGAGAATTCTTGGCTTGACTCATCTTCTATTGGCATGTTCTTTCGAGCAATCGTGGGCCGGTTGGGGAAGTACCTGTTCAAGTATAAATGATTAAATAACACCAACTCTAACAGCTTAAGCTTTTTGAGTAATTGGTCGATTCACATGGCATTTACACACGGGTGTTAAGTATAAATGATTACATCGGAAACATAATTTTCCACAAGTTTCCATTGAAAAAGTCTTAAAACACATGTAAAAATTTCAAAACATTCTCAAAACGTGTAAAATTATATTTCCAATGCACCTTAATTAATCATTGCCCTACCAAAATCCATGATTAAGTAACAACTTTAATATCTTAAGCTTTTGGAGTAATTGGTTGATTCACATTACGCTGCAAATTGATATTGGCCGAAGTTGACGGCGGCGTGGTGGCCGGAAGCAACCCAAATGATAGTTGTAAGGATTTGGATTAGATCGTCAGTGGTTTTCAAGACCGGCCACCATGGTTCGTCTTTCTTGTCCTCATGGCCTTTAGTTCGGATTTCAGTCCACCATGATTGGAGTTCAGAGTCTGATGAAACGCCGTTTGGATCAGGATAGTAGTGAGTTACATAGTCGGTGATCCATTGCTTGAGGGCTGACCAGATGAGGAGGCCATCCTTGGCATAAGGGTAGTCCTCAATCGTCAATTTTAGGCCTTCGGCGGCCGTTGGATCCTCAACCGCCATGCCCCTATTATTTTGGAACATGAAAGTAGCTTTAGTTAGCTAAGATATTGAAAAGGAAAACACTTCCAAAGATTGTGGTTTATTTTATACATTCCCACCTCGAGCTTTGGGTGTTTTTCATTGAAGTAGTATGCTATTTGAATGAGTTTTCTTTTTGATTAATTTATTTTAGGTAAATTTACAAAAGAATTGCTTTGAATATCTGAAATGATAGGTGAATGACACTATTATTTGATTTAATATACGTGCCCCTAAAAGAAAGTTTTGCCCTCTTCTTCTTTTCACTTTTTTTCTTCTTTTCAAAATTTTTCTTCTTTTCCATCTCCGTCACCGCGCTGCAACTTAGAAGATGAAGAAGAGGAAGAGGAAGAAGAAGAGGAAGAATCAAAAAAAGGAAGAGGAAAAGGAAGAGGAGCCATTAGAAAATAGAGGAAGAGGAAGGAATAAAAAAAGGAAGAAGAAGAGGAAGATGAAGAAGAAAAGACGGAAGGAGAAGGAAAAGAAAAATGAAAGCAGGAAAAAATGGAATACGCTAGAAAAAAAAATGGAAGGTGCTGGAGAAAATTGTGGATGGATCAGTCTGCAATATTCACAGCAATAGTATGATGAAAATTGTATGTTTAGAAAAAATTGTTTGGAGAAAATGAAGAAAATACTAAGGTATTTTCATCATAATTTGATTAGGATTAGTGTTTGTCCTATTTATATAAGATTATTGATTTATTTCAATCTTTAAATATCTTGTACTTTTAGCAATACCATATTTTGAGATTATATAAAGGAAAATTTCCCCTCTAATGTTAAATTACTAGTTCTGCTAATGTAACTGAACAATCAACAACTCAAGATTATACATGGGATTACCTTTTAATCAGGTCAGCTGGTAGTGCCTCAGTGTCGAATCTCCACAACTGGTCATAGGCGTCAGAGCTTATTTCGATGGAGTACTTCCTTGGAGAGAAGCTGCTCTCTATGATTCCATTCGCGTTGATGAGAAAATCCCGTGCGAGTGCATTGATCTCCATTGTGTACCGGAGATGGGGGTGTAAAAGTCTATAAATTGGGTGCATCACACTTAATTGCCGATTTGTTGCAATTACGTAAGGCTCTGTGCAGCAATGTGTTCTTAGCCTGCAAAAGCATAGATCACATTCTTATAGCTAGATTTGAAACATAGTGATGAGAGAACTTCGATGTTTCACCAGTTAAGTTTGATTATAAAAGATTAATCTTTTTTGGCAAAGTCAATCTCAATAGTGTTTTTAATAGAAATGTAGTGTTTTAACATGACGAATCAAACAAAATGCCTAGAGAAACATAATTTTTCTCAACTTTAGATCTTTTGAATCCCGGCTAACTTTGGGGGGGAAATAGGCTTAATGAATGTTGGAATGAGACCAACTAGATGGAAGGAGAAGATGCATGTGACTCAAGAGAATAAAATTGTTCTCTTAAGACCAAAAGCACAAAGAATGAAGCCTAAGATGTTACACTAGTCAACAGGCTTACATGGGAAAATGGAGATTAACATTTCTTAACTATATTTAGCTTCCCTAAGCTGCCACGAAAACACTAACAAATGTAAAACATAAGTAAAGTAGATGACTAGCACAATTCCAAAACAAAACCTAAGGCCCACGAACATAAACCCACAAGAGAGTAAATTTCCCATGCAGTCAAGTCAATGTGACAAGTCTCAATTTAGTTGGTCCTAAAGTATCAAAGTTCCAATGCATCAACATTCAATGGGTGCATGGCTAGCTCCATGCATGTAGCAAGTTTCAAGATAGTCAAATTGTCAAGCTTAGATTTCCAACAATGAAACGAAAGGTAGGTGGATTCTTATAAGAACTTCGATGTTTCACCATTTAACTTTGAGATCAATCCTTTGGTGGCATAGAGCCATAGACAATCTCAATATTATTTTAATAGAAATATAATGTTTTCTCACGACGAACCCAACAAAATGCTTAAAGAAATACAAGCTTATTTAATGTCTGATCTTTCGAATTCTTACTAACTTGGGGGCAACAAAAAAAGGGCTAATGAAATGAAAGGAGGGTGAATTCTTACCAGTGGCTGATAAGCTGGTGATAGCCAGAGCAATGAGCACAGACATGAACCTTAGCGAGCTTCCAGAGCCAGGCGTTGGTGGCATCCCAGCCAGGAGTGAAGACTCTCTTCCATTGGGGTTTGGTTGGCGAAGGGGGGCGAGTAAGCTCAATCGCAATGGGCATCAGAGTGTCCTCATGGGAAAGAAAAAAGAGCGTGCGTGACCCATACAGTGTGGTGTCTTCTAGCTCTCTTACTTTGTTCACATGTGGTAAAAACAAATCATGATAATCTAGAATGAACAGCTTTTTCTGCTTTATGGCCTGCAAAAAATAAGTGGGGTTAGAGAGATGATTCCTTCTCTGTAGCTCTTCGACATATCTAATACCATCTCAGCATCACCCTATTATTTGTATATGAACTAATGAGATGAAAAACGTGGGTGGTCATACCACTTCCCCTGAGAGAACCCTCTGTGTTCTGAACTTTGATAAAAAAAATAATTATATAAGAGCATGTTGTTTTCTTCCTTACCTCTTCCACTGTCATAACCGATTTTATTTCTCGTTCGATAATTTCTTTCGTGATTGCAGACTCCGGTGGGCCATAGATCTCAGGATCGAGTTTGCTCGACAATGGGAATTCCTGCACAAATTTCAATTTAAATTGCATAATTGAAGCAATTTAATTAACATGGGAATTGAGCCTTTAGCTCAAATGGTTAGTCTTTGTATCTCAATCTAGAGGTCTTAGGTTCAATCCCAGCATAACTGCCTCTCTTTTTGCTTTTTGAGCTGGTAATTTTTAATATCATGGAGTTGTTGGGTTTTAAACTCAGGACCTGCCATATGTATGAGGCAATTGCTGCAACCAAGTACTCCAAAAGCTTAAGCTGTTAGTGTTGATGTTATTTAATCATTGGAAAACAATTCCAAAACAGGATTTTGTTTTGAAAATAAAGATGAAAGTCAAACAATTTGCATTAGAGGGGAGCTCACTTTGTCGTCTTGCACATCAGCGCACATCAGCGCATGTATCGGATTTTTTCTGTATTTCCCAAACGAAATCCCATTTTGCTAGCAGTTATACTTCAATATCCTCGACGTTAATATACTTATGTATATTAAACGAGGTATGCTAAACTCAAGGGCACCCTTGCAAAAATCAGCTGATCAAAGGGTGCTCCCATTGGCTGCATGTCACCAAAGTGCATTATATGAAAGGATGCCCCTGAGTTTAAGATTAAATGCACTTTGGTGACGTGCCGCCAATCGGGGTACCCTTTCAGCTGATTGTTGCAAGGGTGCCCCCTGAGTTAGGAATTCCTTGTATTAAACACCTCACACATAGGATCCCATGCATGCATGCATGCTTCTATGTAATATGTTCTTACAGTAACCAATTTGATAGAGAACGCATGGCGTTGAACAGTGGGGAAGCCAGGATTTACACATAAGGGGGGCAAGCTTATACATAGGGGGCAGCTCAAATTTTAAAGGGGGCTAGGCTCAATTGGGTTGGGCCTATTAAGGACTTTGGCCTAATTAAGTTGGGCCTTATGCGACATGTAGCTCCGCCCCTGGTGTTGAACAAGTATTTTATTTTTTATTTTCTATATTTTCGTCATCTTAACAAGTATTTTATTTTTTATTTTTTATATTTTCGTCATTTTATTTGTTGCATATTTTTAAAGCATCAAATCTTGGTCTTTTGGCATGATTTTAGAAAGGTTTTTTCTGCATGTAAGCTTCTAGGTTTCAATATATGTTCTTACCGTAACCAATTGAATGGCCATAGGGTTGATGCCTGCAAGAGTCTGACGAGCGAACTCCTCGTCTCTAATCCAAGAGAATATGTCTCCTATGGAGAAAAAGTAAGGAAAAAATGGATAAGAGAGAGGTATCATTCAAAAAACGATTGAGAGAGATATTGATCTTATTCTTACTTTTAATCATTTTGGGGGTCTCAAAGAGTAAGAGGTCATCTTCACCATCTTTAATAGCCTTAACAAGCCTTGGGAGGAGGAGCTGAAAGAACCCAGCCTTTTTAGGGGGTGGTAAGGTCAGACCTGCATTAAAGAGGTCGTCTATGTTCTTGAAAAGAGGGAATCCGAGCTTCGTATCCACTAAAGCTGTCTCAATGGAAGGAACTAAAGCATGCAATACTGATTTCAATGTCTTTGCTGAGAAGGTCACATCCTTCACCTCCGAGAATGCTTCATCTCTTGGCACATAGGTCGACCCACTTTTTTCCGATAAAGGATCTGAGTCATGCACACACTATAAACAACATTAATTTCTCAAAGATAGATTTAGGACATTCTATTTGCGTCTGGGAAATGATATTTCCACCCCTTCTCCCAAAATTCCACCCGTTTTGTTTGTCTTTTACTGAAAGTAAAGTGATGTTTGTGAAATGACAAACAAAAGGTGGGAGCGCAACTTGGGTCGGGTCCAACCCGAACAATGGGTTTAACCCGATTTCTACCGGGGTTAGGTTGGCCTTCTGTTGAGTTGGGTTGGGAAAAGCCAATCCGATTTAATTATGGATTGGGTTAGTGTTGAGGCACATCATCATAAGAAGGATAGATACACGAGCTTGGTATGAGGGGATGCTTTCTATTTATAAAATATTACAACAATTTCTTGTTATAAGAGATTACAAGAGAGAGAGAGAGAGAGAGAAGGCAGAGGTTATCTCTTTAGGAGATGCAAAAGAACATGTAAAATTCAAAATTCAAAATTTTATTGAGACCCGACCGCAACTTCGAACCCAAAATATATATATATATATATATATATATATATATATATATATATATATATGAGGAAAGTGAAGCTACACCACCGGTGTAGCTAACTTAGCTACACCACCCGCTTAAAATACAATGTGCCCACATTGTTTTGGTGATCCAAACCATTCATTTGATTGGCCCTCACATAGATAGGGTGTCCACCAAAAATCAGCTCCATAGGATCATCCTAACCCTTCAAACTATGGAGGCAAAAATGGACAAATTTGTGAAGGTTTTTACACGTTCATTTTTGCCTCCACAAATCGTAGGGTTGGGATGATGCTATGGAGCTGATTTTTGGTGGACACCCTATCTATGTGAGGGCCAATCAAATGAATTCTTTGGATCACCAAAACAATGTGGGCCAATTGTATTTTAAGCGGGCGGTGTAGCTAAGTTAGCTACACCGGTGGTGTAGCTTCACTTTCCTCTATATATATATATATATATATATATATATATATATATATATAGAGAGAGAGAGAGAGAGAGAGAGAGGAAAGGGTTCCTGCTAACGTTAGCAGCTAGCTTAGCTGCTAACGTTAGTGTAAAACAAGGGTGGGCCACATTGTTGGGCTGATCCTAAGCATTCATTTGAAAGGCCGCATCATAGATGGAGTGTGTACCAAAAATCAGCTTTAAATGGACAAAGGAGTAGAAAAGGAAACATTTATTTGAATTTTCTTCCAAAATTCTAATAGAATTACACATCACTTTTTTTTGCTTTTGTTAACAAAGGAGTATAAAAGGAAACATTTATTTGAATTTCTTCCAAAATTCTAATAGAATTATACATCACTTTTTTTTGCTTTTGTTAACAAAAGCCCCCATTAAAGCTCCATATTTCCAATCATACCCCTTCACAATACCTATTTTACCCTGCTTTTTCAATTTTTTATTATATATTTTGTCCACAGTCAACATGGTGGCCTTTTTTCTTTGCAAGATTACGGATTTGGTGCATATGTTACATAATATTACGTATTTTTGTGAACATATTACATAATACTACGGATTCATGACATCTTTCAAAATATTGACGAACCCGATTATTTTTTAACACAGAACGCGTGCGTTTGGTACATAATACTACGGATTTCGGCCACCTGTCAAAATATTCTGGATCCCACTATATCTATATAGCAGAAGAGAAAAGGGAATAATTTTTTGATTTATTTTAAAATTCTGTCAATTTAACACATCAACATGTTGGTTTTTTACTGTTTAATGCCCTTGCCATATGTATGTCTAAACTAACTATGTGAGGGTAAAAAAGTCATTTTATTATTTGCCCCCTACTTTTTTAATATGAATGTGTCACAAAAGTCAACATTGGCAACCTTTCTATATGCAAAATTATGAAAAGTTTGTAGTAATTACATGATATTACGAATTCCGGTCACCTTAAAAAATATTGACGAATTCCGTGCACCTTAAGAGGCACAACAATTATGGAAACCTTTATAGATTGGAGGGCTAGGATCATCCTATGGAAATGATTTTACAGGCACAACCTATTTATGTTGTGTTCCATCACATGGACGGTTTGGATCAACCTATGATGTGGTCTGTACAGTTCTTTGTCGGCCCGTGCATCGCACGGGGTCTTTTACTAGTGTGTGTGTGTGTGTGTGTGTATATATATATATATATATATATATATATATATATATATATATATATAGATAGAAGAGAAGAGAATAATTTTTTGATTTATTTCAAAATTCTGTCAATTTAACACATCAACATGGTGGTTTTTTACTGTTTAATGCCCTTGCCATATGTATGTCCAAACTAACTATATGAGGGTAAACAAGTCATTTTATTGTTTTCCCCCTACTTTTTTTAATATGAATGTGTCACGAAAGGCAACATTGGCAGCCTTTCTATATGCAAAATTACAGAAAGTTCGTAGTAATTACATGTTATTACGAATTCTGGACACCTTTAAAAATATTGAAGAATTCTAGGCACCTTTAGAGGAACAACAATTATGGAAGCCTCTATAGATTGGAGGGCTAGGATCAGCCTATAGAAATGATTTTACGAGCACAACCTATTTATGTTGTGTTCCATCACATGGACGGTTTAGATCAACCTATGATGTAGTTCGTACAGTTCTTTGTCGGCCCGTGCATCGCACGAGATTTTTTACTAGTATATATATATATATATATATATATATATATATATATATATATATATATATATAGCAGAAGAGAAAAGAGAATAATTTTTTGATTTATTTCAAAATTCATCTAATTTAACACATCAACATGGTGGTTTTTTACAGTTAATGCCCTTGTCATATGTATGTCCAAACTAACTATGTGAGGGTCAACAAGTCATTTTAGTATTTTCCCCCTACTTTTTTTAATATAAATGTGTCACGAAAGTCAACATTGACAGCGTTTCTATATGCAAAATTATGGAAAGTTTGTAGTAATTACATGATATTACGAATTCAAGACACCTTTAAAAATATTGACGAATTCCAGACACCTTCAGATGAACAACAATTATAGAAACCTCTATAGATTGGAGGGCTAAGATCAGCCTATGGAAATGATTTTACGGATCCAGCCTATTTACGTTGTGTTCCATCACATGGATGGTTTGGATCAACTTATGATGTGGTCCGTACAGTTCTTTGTCGGCCCGTGCATTGCAAAGGGTTTTTTTACTAGTATATATACATACATATATATATATATATATATATATATATATATATATATATATATGTATGAGAAAACTGTTGGTGAGGCGCACCACTTTTTTGGTGCGCTTAAGTTGTTATAAGGCCCACATTGGTGTGCTTAAGCGGGGCCCAACGGGACCCAAACATTTAAACGAATGGGAAGTGTTATAACATATATATATATATATATATATATATATATATATATATATAGAGAGAGAGAGAGAGAGAGAACTGTTGGCGCACCATTTTTTGTGCCCTTTAGTTGTTATAACGTCTCCCATTGGTTCCTGTATGTGGAACCCAAACATTTAAATGAATGAGAGGCGTTATAACCACTTAAGCACACCAACACTTTTCTCATATATATATATATATATATATATATGAGAAAACGGTTCCTACACACATGTGTAGATAAGTTATCTACACACTAGCTTAAAATACAGTGGGGGCCACATTATTTGGGTGATCCAAACCATTCATTTTTAAGGTCCTCACATAGATAGGGTGTCCACAAAAAATCAGATCCATAGGATCATCCTAACCATTCGAACTGTGGAGGGAAAAAAAGGACTAATTTGTGAAGGTTTAAAGACATCCATTTTACCTCCACAAATCGTAGGGTTGGGATGATCCTATGGATCTGATTTTTTGTAGACACCATATCTATGTGAGGGCCTTTAAAATGGATGGCTTGGATCACCCAAACAATGTGGGCCCGCACTGTATTTTAAGCTAGTGTGTAGAGAACTCTCTACACATATGTGTAGGAACTGTTTTCTCTCTCTCTCTCTCTCTCTCTCTCTCTCTCTCTCTCTCTCTCTCTCTATATATATATATATATATATATATATATATATATATATAGGAAAATGATTGTGAGCTTGAAGGTCCTATAGCTTATATGAGCTTGAGGGCCCAAACACATGGGTCCCACACTTTTTGTGGTGATCCAAACCATTCATTTGCAAGGCCCCATCATAGATAGGGTGTGTACCAAAAATCAGCTCCATTGGATCATCCTAACCCCTCCAAAAGCAGAGGGCAAAAATGGGCAGATTTGTGGCAAATGGTATCTGTCCATTTTGCCCTCCACTTTTGGATGGGTTAGGATGATCCTATGGAGCTGATTTTTTGTACACACCCTATCTAAGTAAGGGCCTTTCAAATGAATGCTTTGGATCATCCTAATAATGTGGGCCCACATGTGTTTGGGCCCTCAAGCTCATATAAGCTATATGAGCTTCAAGCTCACAATCATTTTCCTCATATATATATATATATATATATATATATATATATATATATATATATATATATATATATATATATATATAGTTTTTTTTTTTTTTTTTTTCTAATTTTGCCCTTGGCCAACCTAAACCGAGCTGACCCAAGGACAGAAGGGTGGCGTCAGGTTTGAGTGATTTAAAGGAGAGTTAGGTTAGGGTTGACACTCATCAACCTGATCTTCAGGTTGGGCTGGGTTAGTGTTGAGGTACCATGGATTGGGTTATAGGGCTGGGCTGGCTTCAACCCAACCCGACCCTGACCAATTGACACCCTTAACAAAATGGGAGAAAATTCGGAAAAAAGGGTTTTCTCTAATGAAGACATGATCATTATTCCTCTTTAGAACATATATCCTTTTGAGTTTGCATGCATGGAAGAGGAAAGTTTATGGCATCGAACCTTTCTTCGATCTTCCCCGCCCTGTCCTACAACGCCTTGGATAAGGGTGGTCTTTGCCACCAAGAACAGGTCTCGAAAGGTCATCGCTCTTGTCAGGGTTCCCTAGATCATTGTATTTGTCATAATCGTAAATCCTCTCAAAGGTCTTGCGTTCTCCTTCTCCATTGCCTCGTAGAGTTTCCAATTCCTTCTCCCTCAGCCGCTTCAGACCACTTGGTGTCTGTGATGGCAAGTAAGACTGTTCCACACACAAATACACGTAAGTACGTAAAAATACTGTTGCTGAAATGGTTGAAAAATTGTATTTCAAAATTCAACCCATATCTTTAGGTAAAAGGTTTTTCCAGGTAAAACATTTCATCAAAAGATCTTGAAAAGTTTGGAAAAAGATACTAAGACATGAGCTTGTGTTCTTGACACCTTGTGTCAGGTTCATAAAATGGCCATGTCCACTGAAGTAGAGATATGTTGGTCAATTTGTAAAAAGATGGGGGTATTTTTGTCCAGAAAACATTGCCAATTAGTGCATTGTTTGTCGGTTGAATTAATTTAATAATTATTTTACAAGTTCGTGGGTGGTTGCTATTAAAAAGATAGTGGTATTTTTATCCAAAAATATTGCCAGTTAATGCATTTTTTGCCAGTGGAAATTCATTTGGGATCATAGAGAAAATCCTTTATCTCTAAGCTCTCTTTATTTTAAGGCTACTGATATTCCCACTACCATGTTTTGATATAACCAAACTCACCTTGTCTTTTTTACTTAACCAGTAATCAAATGCTAATACAATTCCCAAAAACTCTCACTAGCCAGTTGTTTTTTAAAAAACAGGGTGAGTTCATCCCATTTTCAAAACATGGTAGTGATATTAGTCAATTTTAATAATTGCTTTACAAGTTTGTTGGTGGTTGCTATTAAAAACCAATTTCTTATTAATCTTTTTCTTTAATTAGTTTTAGGTGTTTATTTCTTAGTAGGTGCTATTGAACAGCTGTGTTAAACAACCAATTACTCTTAAAGCTTAACCTGTCAGAGTTAGTGTTCTTTAATCATTTATATATACTTCAACACTCCCCCTCAAGCGTGGCCCCTTTTTTTTGGGTTCATCGTATTCATGGATTTTTTACAACTCTATAAGTTGTTGGGTTTGGAGCCCAAGACCTGCCCTGAGGCAATTGCTCTGATACCATGATACCATGTTAAACTTTTATCATTTATACTTCAATAAGTTGCAACTAGAATAAAATAGAGCTTCTTCCTGCAAATATGCTAAGTGATGAGAGAGAGAGAGAGAGAGAGAGAGAGAGAGAGAGAGCAGACCTTGCTACCAAAGAAGACCCTCTTCTCTGGACTAGCGGTCTTGGAATGAACCCATGAATTGCATGTAAAATGAAGAGGTCCGTTGGGAAATCCGGAGAGAACAATGTCTTTAAAGTACATCTCCTTGTGGTGCTCATTTGTTACAAAAATACCTCCAATTTCACCAAAATTCTTCTCAACCTCGAAATCAGCCTCATATTTCACCTCATCATTCGAATGACTCAACTTTGACCTATGTGCCTCTGCCTTAATTGTATTCTTCTCCAATCCAGTTCCTTCAAAATAAATAAATAAAACAAATTTTGTCTAGACCATGAAATCAAATTGCAGATTAGGAGTTCAACAGTTATGTTTTTCAAATAGTTATGTATAGTGCAAGAGGGTGCACAATTTAATGATTAGAAGCATAAATACCATAATAATAATTTGGCCTAAGAAGAATGAGTTCAAATTGAACAGAGATGGTGCTTCCAAAGGCAATCCTGGTTTTGTGGTGGAGGATTTATAAGAAACCATAAATGTGAGATTTTATTTGCTTTTTCTCACTTTTATGATAATGGCACTAACTTGTAGGCAGAGACTAGAAGTATGTTGGATGAGCTGAGGTACTGTAAAGTATTTGGCCTATCTAACATTTGGCTGGAAGCAGACAATTAAACCTCGATTGATAAGGTTGTTGACAAGAAGGAATCCCCATGGTCCATTAAATATTATTGACAGGAACTTCAATCTTTGGTTATAGAGTTGAGGCCAAAAGGACCGGCTCTTTGGGCATTCTAGGTATATATGTCCCCCTCTTCTACTTTTTTATTCCCTCCCATGGTCACTCGTCTGAGTTGACTCGTATTTGACTCACTTTTCGAGTTGAGTTTTCATTTGAACTATGTGGGTGGTGGCTAGTCTAGGTACAAATTGCTATCCAACCGTCACTGTTATGGTTGTACAAGATTCAGCCTCGGTACCCACATTTGCTACTCCAAATGGTCCAGAATGAATGGAGTTTGTGGTTGGGAAGACACCAAAAGCGCATCATTCGCTCCCATTAAAATGTGCTGCATCTCATCCATTTACGAAACCATTATTTGTCTTCATTTGTACACCAATATTCAAGATCTATCTGTACTACAGGTAACGACAACGTTGTCATAATCTACCTCACACACTTCATCTGTTCTTTTACCCTATTTTTTGAATGAGAAAGATGTTTTACCAAAGATTAAGAAGATTTTTCATGAGAAAGTCAGCAGAAATTTAAAAAAAAAAAAAAAAACAATCATAGGTTAGAATAGTCGGACTAATGAGGCACGACGCAGCCATGTGTGCGCCGCTCCCAATAATTTTGCCCCTCAAAAAAGGGAAGTGATATTTACGCCCTTTTGATCACCAGGGACACCCAACGCCAGTGTACGTGGCAATCAAGGCCATTGGATTTTTTTTTACGTCAAGTACATGAGCCCCCTTTTAGTCATTGATACACTGGCGCCAGGTGTCCCTGGAAATGAAAAGGGGCGTAAGTATCACTTCCCATCATGGTACAATATATTTTGGCTTCTGATATTCACACATTCTCATCTTGTCTTTTATTATTTAAACAGCTGTCAAAAGGTTATTAAATTCACTAAAAAGCTTTAATAAGGCAATTAAAAAAGAATAGACAAGCTGAGTTTGAACAGTGATTAAAACATGCTAGTGTCAATATCAGTAGCCTATATTTTTATGACAAGTAGTAAAGTAACTTTTCCTGTAGCTTTGCCGTGAACTAAGATCCATCCAAACAAAGTTTCTAAGCGAAAAATTAAATAAGTTTTTGGCTGATTTCTATGCAACGTTGCATAGAAATCAGCAAGACCACCTTGTAATTCAGTGATTTTTCGAGTAGGATCTTTTTGAATTGCAAGAAAAATATTTCTTGTGAAAAATTTCTTCCTGGATAAATTATTTCATTTCCACAATTTAGAGGAACTGATATGGTTATGACTTATTTAGAGGGTTATCATTATAAATTGAAGGTCTCTTCAAAATAAAACTTGAACTGATGCGGTTAAAGTTACTTCTTTAATTTTCATAAAAAAGCAAGAAACTCTGGAAAAGTTTTTCTTTTACGAACTTTTCCAAAGAAATCCAGCAATCCAAACATGGCCTTACTCTCCCTTATTTTGGTAGAGAACCTATCCATAACCTTTCATTTCTTGCTTAGATTTTTCCTACATATTTATTTCCCAACCAGTTCAAAAATTCTTATCCAACGGTCACTGGTAGTTCTTTTTCCTAATGATCAGGCCCTGGACCCAACATTTTCCACTTGTACGTGATCCTTTCCATTGACCCAATAGGCAACCATGAGCCCGAACTGCTGGGGTTGGTCCCATCTCATTTGGATTATCCTAGCCCTTGAATGGAAAGGGATTCTCCTAAGCGTTGATCTAACAGATATGGTGTTCGTCCAGGATGGGCTATTCAAGCTCTAATATATGTAAGATTTTAATTCCTCCATGTTAGGAGATCAACGAATCGAACGGGCGGATCGGCTTTCCCAGGAGATTTTAATTATTTTGACAAAAATTCAATGATAATAATAGTATGAAAAATCTCTGAAAAAAACTATACTGAGGAAAGAGGGGAAAGGAGCCAAAATTTTGTTCTGATAATCACTTACTTGGATCAAGCTCGCTGCTGACAAGCTCGAGAAGAAGAGATTTACCAAGCAAATCGCTTATATCATCGAGGCCACGATCCCACCCTACGTCTGTAAGGGAGCCGCCGATGGTTTTCTTAATGGTGACAACGGCGTTAACACTGACAGTCGTCCGTGCTGTGGTGGTCCCATCTAGGGGAGCATTGCTCACGGCTTCACAGCGAATGCTACCGGATTTTGGTCTCCGGTTACGGAAAATGAGTGGGGAGAGTTGGGAAATAGATGCAGGCGTCCAGTAATGGGAAGTGACGGAGCTATGGAGGAGGATGGGGGAGGGAGCAAGGGGAGATGGGTGGAGCTGAGACTTCAACATTTTGGGTGTAGTAAGGGTTAGGAAATATGAGGAATGGGTTGTGCAATTTCACCTTATATAAAAGAATTCTCTCTCTCCTCTTTCTACAAAAAAAAATATGTACATGAGTTTCATGAGGTATAATTGTGGTGGAATACAATTGGATATTGCTAACCTCACCTCGGATTACTTTAAGCAACTCTCTCTCTCTCTCTCACCCACCTTTTTTAATGAAAATCAGTACATTAAAGCATGTGATTCTTCTGAATTGGGCTGCAACTCGAGCCGGGTTTTACCCGACCCGCATCGACCCGACCCGAAAATAGCCTGGGTTGGGTTCAGGTTTCTTGGGTTTCGGGTCGAGCCGGGTTGGGCATCCAAAAGTCCGCATGAATCTCGAGTCGAGCCGGGCTTGAAGGGGCCCGACCCGACCCTAGTCACATAAGTTATAGTGTGTTTTTTTTTCATTTGTTAGTTAAAAGTTAAAAGTGAAAACCCACGCACGCACTGTTATAGTATGTGAGTGTAATTTCTGCTTCTATGAGTTGAGTTGAGTTGATTCAAGTGTTTGATTCAGCATTGATTGATTGTAATTACAGCATTGTTTGATTACAACATTGTTTGATTCAAGTGTAATGTGAGTGTAATTTCTGCTTCTATGAGTTGAGTTGCCTTGCCAAACAAGAGTTTTCCTTAAAAAATTGTGTCAACGTGAAAAAACCCAACCCGACCCGAGATTTATCATGGGTAGGGCCGGGTTTGGGAATCATGGGTTTTCCGGAAAAAAAACCCGACCGGAGATATTTCTCGGGTAGGGTTGGGTTTTCCAAAACCCGACCCGCCCGACCCGAGTTGCAGCCCTACTTCTGAAACCTCTCTCTCTCTCACTCACACACACTGACACACACAAGTACACAGCCTCCTCTTTTCTTTTTTTTTATGAAGAACAGTACATCAAGGCATGTGATACTTCTGAAACGTTCAATAGTAATGGCTATATTTTAAAAAGTTGCTAAATTACTTTAAGCGTCCATGCCTATTTCTCTTGTTTGGTAACTATATCACAATCAGTCAATCATTATCATCTTGCATAAATATAAATATAAGATGGTGTTTTTATATGGTGTCAGCCCTTGAGGTCCCTTACTTTTTAGAACCACACAATTGGATGGTCCAAAGTGTCCATGTGATGGACCACAACGAAAATAGATTGTGCCCAAAAAATCAATTCTATAGGATAGGAGGACTAAGATCCTACTTTGGTTTATTTGCAAAAACAGGCTTCTAGTTTGACTATTCACAAATAGAGTCATCACATTTGAGTGAATTTTGCAAATCAGTTCATACCATCAATTTGTGACCAAAACATGCATGTTAGATTTTTGTTACTCGTAAAAAGACCAAAATGTCCTTTTATACCTGAAAAGGGCGAGCATTACCTTGTAAAATGACCAAAATACCTGGGATGCTCAAGTATATGTTTTGATAGGGTTGGTCCCACCAAATCAACTAAAACCCATGCATTGGGTAGGGCCCACCATTTTACTTACTACGACCTCCACCCGAGCCTGTTTATAGGGTGGGCCCCACCATTTTACACCTCAACTTTTGATGGGGTGGGAGCTTAGCACAAGCAAAAAATGCTAGCACATAAAGAAATGATCTTTCCCACACCCTTTATTCAAAACGTATCACTGAGGGTCATATCTATGTCTTTTCACATATAAGGATACTGTGATCTTTTTACGAGTCAAAAAGAATCTCGGCTATTTTGGTCACAAATTGATGGCATGACTTGATTTGGAAAATTCACTCAAATGTGATGTCTCTATTTGTAAATTATCAAACTCCATCAGATCATCCTAACCCTTCAATCTATGGACGAACCTTCAGCTGAGGGGGCCTACCTTAAACAAATTGAAACTACAAGGGTGTATTTGTCATGTTTTAAACTATAGGGGTGGAAGTGGATGTGTCAGAAACTAGAGAGAGTGTAAATGTAATTATCCCTTTAACTTTTAACTAACAATAGAAAAAAATGTATATACTATAACTTATGTAACTTGGGTCGGGTCGGGTCGGGTCGGGCCCCTTCAAACCCGGCTCGACCCGAGATTCATGCGGGTTTTTGAATGCTGAACCCGGCTCGACCCGAAACCCATGAAACCTGAACCCTACCCAGGCTATTTTTGGGTCGGATCGGGTAAAACCCGGCTCGAATTGCAGCCCTACTCATCTGTCTGACCTGAGCTGGTCATCTTCTCGGTCGAATATAACATTATCTTCAAACCTAAAAAGGGGAGATGATATTTTCACCCCCTGCCGTACGTGCACACCCCCTTATGACGTGAAAAGTGGGCAACCAACTTTATGTCAAATCACGTTATAAGGGGGTGTGCAAGTACTGCAGGGGGTGGGAAATGATATTTTCACTCCCCCTACAGTAAGCAGTCGCTACCCTTTTCAAAAAAGGTGGAAATGTTGAGATACTGTGTGGAGATACCAATTTGAATAATTTAAAATAAAAATAATTTCTAGAAGCTAGTATCTTTAATCATCAAAGCATGTGCCTCATTGCACAAGTGGCATGAGATACAAATAGTTGAACTTTTAAACGATACTTTCTTACCAAATATGTTCAATACGCATCACGAGATTCTCATGGCTGATAATGATATCAGCACTTTCCCCACCCACCTCGTCTACCTCCCACTGTTTCCTTGGACCGGTGCCTATGTTTAAGTAAAATCAGGTTGGGTTCTCGTACAGGCCTATTTATTTAATTAATGATATGGACAATGGAGCAAAATTCACCACTATAGGAAGATTCCAACTCAATAATTTGTTGTTATTTAAGGAACGGATGGCAAAACAACAACAACAACAACTAAATGTGGACCCGCACCCGGCCCGTAAGGGCCGGGTCCACCCGTGGGTCACCCGTATGTTAAAAGAAGTTTTGATGGACTAATGGCTGGGTTTAAAAACAATTTTTTATTGCACAGTTTTCCACCTCCAATTAAGTCTAGTAGAGAGAGAAAGGACTTACAAAAACAATTTTTTATTCCACAGTTTTAGCGCAGCACAGTTTTTTATTGCACAGGTTTCTAAAACAATATTTTATTGCACAGTTTTCCACTTTCTCGTCCAGGAATTTAAGACGGGCACCTGCAGGTCCACCCGGCCCGGACCAGTTTTGACGTCCCGAGTCGACCCACGGGTCCTAGTCACTTTCTGCCAGGTATACTTTGGTTGGAGGAACAAAAAATAAGTACCAAAAATTCAGAACTCTTGGGTCCGGTTCGGGTGGTAGGTTTCCCAAGGCCTCAAACCTAACCCAACAAGAAATTAAATCGGGTTGCTTTTCCCAACCTAATCTGAGGTAATGCCAAACCAATCCGAGCCCTTCAGGGTCGGATTGATCCAAACTCAAGATGCACCCCTAGCTAGCTTATATTCGTATTCGTCCACGACTACATTTTTATGCATGTATATCCATAGCAAGGCTTAAATGATTTGGAACAATATTGAACAAAAGGAGGGCCCACATTTAGACTTTGTTTGGGTTTCTCATGTGGGCCCCCCTTTCCTGAAAGGTTCCAATATGTCCTGATCATGGTAGCTGTACAGAACCCTAGAATAAAGCACGAGTTTTTCCACTGCAAAAAAGAATATCGTTCCTCGGGAAAAGTCATAGAGGAAAAAAATCCTTGTAAAAAATATCTTACCTGCCTTAGAATAGTGGGAGTAGGTGAGTAGAGTAATAAGGGATCCGAATTCACAGTGCATTCTACTCTTTCTCCCCTCCATCGGCAACAAGTTTATGTGACGTTTAAATTAAAACCGTACGTTCAATTCACATGGTGTGGGGACCACGAGGCATGGGGGTGTACAATACATAGAGTGACTTTCACTCTATGGACAAGAAAGGAAGAAAATGAAAGAAAGAGAAGTGATTTTGCATGCCTAAGAAAAATGAAAAAGAATCCAAACAAGTTGGAATCGTTATCCTATCCACAGTAGATTTTGTTGCTAACGAGACACGTGGACAGCTTATTGTGAACAAGTTTTTCTAATTAAAATAATAGTGGTCCCGATAAGCTGCCCATGTGTTTCATGTATTAATTTATGTAGGAATAAATATGATTGTGTCCTAGGTTGTCTTATCACCAAAAATAATATCTCACTTTTTAAACTATTGATGACCGACGCTTGCCCTACACAGGCAAAGACATATCCCTATAAAGGGATTTGCCAGCCTCTATGGCTAAGGGCATTTCGCGAATTGACCATTCGCACCTGTCTCCGTTCACAAGGTGGCAGGTCTGACGTGCGACAGACCATCTGCAAAATATTTTTTGTGATGGAAAATCTCCCCTCTAAATACTTTTAAGGAGAAATTATATGATGAACGAGCGGACATGCTCGTATCCATCCTCAGGCCCTTGATATTTGATTTATGTATTGTTGAGCAAAATATCTTATGTTCTGATAGTGATTCTTCACCCAAACAGACTAATGTAGGAGACGCATACGTGGGTCAAAATAGGTTAGCTCACTAAAGGGCAGGGGGCGGTACTACAGCCCACTAACAAAACAAGAAAGCGTGCAAAGAGAGAGACTATTGATCATGGTAGAGGCCTTTACATCGATTATTTCATAAAAATGAGTGTCATAATCAAAACGAGTGCCAATATCAAAACTAGGGCTTGCAAAGTGGTAGAGACAGTTTGATTGTGGTAAAGAATTTCTTTATTTATTATCTTTAAAAATGAGTGAGTTTTACTATCAAAACAAGGGAGTGTCATGATCAAAATGGGAGAGTACAAAGCGAGAGACTATTGACTGTGGTAGACTTTCTCCATTTATTATCTTTAAAAACAAGGGACTGCCATTATCAAAACGAGGGAGTTCAGAGAGAAGGAGAGATTAAAGACCGAGGTAAAGACTTGCTCCATTTATTATCTTTAAAAATGAGGGTGTTATTATCACAACAAGGGAGCGAAATTATTTTCCTAATGAAAGACCGAAGACCCCGAATACAACTCACACGCCCTAACGCTTCCCATTAAAAGGGGTCGATTTAAGATATAGAGGGGTCGCTTGATCACTCCCCAAAAATTATCCTCAAGTGTCACGTATCTGACTTTCTCCTCCACGTACACGTGGGAATCCGGCCATCATGGTGATGAACTAGTAGTCCCCACAAACGTCATGTGGATTAGTTATGGCATCTAAATACCACGACTTTTGGAGAAGTATCTTAGTCTCTCCAACATGTTCACGTGGGAGTCTAAACATAAATAAATGAAAAAATTATTAAAAAAATGTAAAGTTTTGTCTAAATTGTGAATAAATGGTAGTGATTTGAAATTTATAAAAAAATATGCCGTCAGATTAGAGAAGATGGCTTTTAGGACAGATATACCCCTCCTACCTCTTTTTTCCCTCCACCTTTTTGCACCTATCCCTAGCACTTATTACCTTCTCATCTATCACCTTCTTCTTCCTCAAGGCTTTTCTATTGTGAAAAACTCCATAGAAGGGTTTTGAAGGTTGCCATTTACAACAGGGTTTCGTATTCACGAGGGTTTATTTATGATAAACTTATCGAAGCAGTATTACAAAATGCAAAGAAATTAAATTTTGAGCTTAAAACTGAATTTTGTTGCTTTTCCCATTTTCAAGATAAATCCATTTTCTTTGCATTTTTGGATTCTAAAACATCAAAACCAAGCTTCAATTTATGGTTGCCTGCACGACACTAAGATCACAACGTATATCCCTATTATCCTTGGAATTATTACTCAATTTGAAGATAAAAACCTTGAAATTATCCCTATTCTACTGGCTTCCGTCAGAAGTCCGAACAAAACTTCAGACTTCCGAATGGAAGCCAATATACGTAACCAAATTACTGGTTCCATTCAGAAGTCTGAAGGTTTGTTCGAACTTCCGAGTCGGACTTCCGAACAAACGTTCGAACTTCCGACAGAAGGCAGTAGATTTGGTTCCCTATTGGTTTCAGGGTTAAGATGCGGTTCCCTAGTAGTTTCGGGGTATAAAATGTGGTTCCCTAGTGGTTCCGGGGTATAAGATATGGTTCCCTAGTAGTTCCGAGGTAAAAAATGTGGTTCCCTAGTGGTTCAGGAGTATAAAATGTGGTTCCCTAGCGGTTCCGGGGTATAAAATGTGATTCCCTAGTGGTTCCGGGGTAGAAAATGTGGTTCCCTAGTGGTTCCGGGATATAAAACGTGGTTCCCTAGTGGTTCCGGGGTATAAGATGTGGTCCCCTAGTGGTTCTGGGGTATAAGATGTAGTTTCCTAGTGGTTCCGAGGTAGAAAATGTGGTTCCCTATTGGTTCCGAGGTATAACATGTGGTTCCCTATTGGTTCTGGGGTATAACATGTGGTTCCCTACTGGTTTAGGGGTATAAGATGTGGTTCCCTAGTGGTTCCAGGGTATAAAATGTGGTTCCCTAGTGGTTCCGAGGTATAAAATGTGTTCTCTAGTGGTTCCGGGGTATAAAATGTAATAACCGATATATATATATATATATATATATATATATATATATATATAATAAATAAAAATGGCCTCTGTAACACCCAGCCCCAATGCTTGAATATGTTTTAACTACTTGAAATGGGTGTTAATATCAAATTGAACTATAGCCTTTTTTTTCTATTTCTCTAATGGGTGTTGTTACCAATATCGAGATTAGGATTAATTGCTTGGAATGGGTGTTGTTATCGCAATTGAGCTTATGATCTTTGAAATGGGGTGTTTTTATCAGTTAAATGGATGAGTAATATGGATGTTTGGATGGATGAGATTAGAGTCAAATAGCACATCCTATTTCTAAATTATTGCTATGGTATTTTATTTTATATTTTATCAAGGGGCAATTTCTAATTTGGATTGCAGATAGTTGCGGAGGGATCGAATGAGACTGGGTCTATTATAAGAAGCCTAGTTTTCTTTGGACTTGTATCCAATATAAGAAGTGGAACATGATTTACATAGTAAGACTATGTTTGGGAAAGCAAAGTTACTATTTATATGTGGGTCGGTCAACTTTCTTTTGGATGTTTTCCTTATAAAAAGGGCATGTGAACCACAAATTGGACTAATTCCAGTAAGAATCAATTGGGCATTTGGGCAAATTAGAAAGGAGAAGATTCTAGGCTAATTGGAGTGGCATGTTACTATTTTCATGTGGGATGAGATTCCATTTTTTTTAGTAATCTTTCACCTCTCTATCCCTTATTGGAAGTAACTTCCATTTAGGATTTTTGGGCTGATATAACTAGAAATTAAAGTTGGAATGGTCGGTCATAGGCAAGTTTCCTTCATTGACCCATTTACCCATGGCAATACAATTACAACCTACCAATTTGGAGTGCCAAGATTCTTTCTCATTCGGCTAACAATTGTAACATAAATCTATTCCTCTATATATGTATTGAGAGATTAGGAAGGCAGAGTTTTCTTTTGGAAACACATTGAGAGAATTCATTCATCCATTTTCACATTGTTTACACTAGATCTCTTGAAGACATCAAATGCTCGTGAACGATTGAAGTTGTGGGGTGGTCATCTCATTAGAGGGCTAATGGATTACTTCCTTTGAAGATCATAAAACTCATCCAAGAATTGCTTGAGGTACTGTTTCTTTTAGTTTCGAATTTAGATGTAGAAGGGAGTTCTTCCTAATCATATGAGATGAATATCTTGATGGAATCACCTATTCTTGATGACTAATTAATTTTTCAGTCGAGTCTCTACCGTGAGCCTCCTTGATCAAGGGCAGTTCGTTGATCATGTGAAGATTATTTCTCTTGTGGGAATTGGCTTTGACTATTGGGCTTCTTTTAACACACACAAAAAAAAAGGGAGTGCATGGGCTGTCGTGGGTTCATTTTGTTGTTGCTTCTCGGATTGAAGTCCTATGGGTCTTCATTGCATGTTCTTCCGCAAAATCCAGCATAGAGTTTGAGCCATCAAATGCCTTAGCTACCTAAACCTCCCCTGAAAGATCAAATTGTCCCTTAAAATCCTTCCCCTTGCTTCATGTGTTAAGCCTAGAACAACTGTTTTATTTGTTGCCCTTTGTTGCCAAGTAGATCACGTCAAGAGTCTAGCGTTGAAGATACCCGCTGCCCCATTTGTTTTCGAGGATCTGTAACCATCTTTTGTCCATATTTCTCGGGCTAAGAGTTATGTCTGCAGACAAAGGATTGTAGAATTTACACTACTTCTCGTCTCTCTGCTGTTTAGAAGGATCTACTCTTGGGTCTTGGCCTCAACCTTTCAAAAGGAAATTTCTAGAGATTACGCTTAAAGTAGGTGATCCTACCCTATGTCAGTGTATTATGTATATTTCATATACTTAGATTTGTTGCAAGCTTTTATTACAGTTCATTACATGGAACTTGTTTTGAAAAGGTTTCTCACTGTTTTCTTTTAGCATGTCATTCCAAATGATTGAATTGTCATTATCCATGAAATGGTTTAGTCTTAACATGCTTCCTTATCTATACAAAAAAAAGAAAAGAGCTTTGTGACTAACATGATTTTTGGAAACTCAAGTTCATGAAACACTATTGAAAATCATTTTATATATGATATGGTTTCGATGGTTTGGAACGGGGGAGCCCCCATGGTTTGCATCGTCTACAAAATTTATGGCACGGTATTGCAAACATTAAATTGCTTCTCTCTATATTTTTATGCAGTCTTGGTATGGAATGGATTCCGCTAGTAAGGTTGATCTCTGGTGGGGATCTAGTGCCCAACCTGCCAGTGGGTGAGTACACTGGACGTGATCACGTAGACCGGTCGAGTTTATTTGCCCGTAAGGTTGATCTCGGGCGGCCAGTAGGTAGTCCTCTGGCTATTGATATTGTGATATTGCGCTTTAGGACCTGTGAGTCCTGTGAACGAGTGTTCACCTTGGATTACGCTACTTGCCAATAAGGTTGGAAATTGGCCATAGAGAAGACTGTTAAGTATTTGTTTTCTAAATGGAAAACTGCAAGACCAAGTGTTTGAAAATATATATTCTTTATCATTGATTTCAAAGTGGAAAACTGCATAACCGAGTGGTTGGAACCGTTTTTAGTAAAAGAATGTATTTTTTGTATGTAACTTATGTAGAAATGATTTTCTTGCTTCTTATCAATTTCTGCATTGGCTAAATTTTATGGCATGTTACTTCTTTTTCGCACCAGCATGTTTTCGTTTTCCTATTAGCTGACTTGGATTTGGAAAACCGACCGGCTGGGCTGTTAGCTCATTATGTGGTTTAACAATTTTCAGATACAGAGGAGCGGCAGTAGACTTGCTGAGGAATTCAAGCACTTGGATTGGAACCTAAGACAATTCTTGCTTTCTTTCAATATTTCTAGTTTAGAAGTGTTTGTTATTTTATTGTGGATTTAGACTTTTGGACCTATATATGTATTTCGTTTGAGCTTTAATTGAGACTAAAATTTCCGCTTTTATTAGTCGCTCTAAATATTGAGAATAGTTGGTTGTGTAGAAGCCTTGCATGCTTGTAGGGGCGACCCTACCGGTGTGCGATGGCTGTCACGTGCGCCGGACCCCGGATTTTGGGTTCGGGGCGTGACAGCCTCATAGGTGGGTAATCATCGGCCATTACTCATTTTTTTCCGAGTTAATCGGGCATGAGGACATCTGGCATAATGGGGCTTACGCGATTCGAACCCGACGCTGAGCGTGGACTGAATGGCTTCCTGCCACTAAGCCACCGCCCCGATGTCAATTAGAAATGAGTAGATATACTTACATATATTGAATATTACCAATAATCACTATTCAAAATTACTATGCATTGACATTATTTACATCACTATTTATATTTACTATTCACAACAGTCACTATTCAAAATTACTATGAATTGACAGTATTTACATCACTATTCATATTTACTATTCACAGTATGACCCACCAAGTACTATTCACCAGTGGCCCCCACCACAAGCGGGTCCTACCACCAGTGGGACCCACCACAAGCGGAACCCACCGCCAGCGGGACCCATCACTAGTAGGAACCATTACCAAAGGACACACCACAACCACTTTCATTAACTCACTGATTAAGCGGATGAACTCCACAACCACTATCATTAATGAGTAGTTGCGCTTCACCTAGAAAAATAATATTAATCATTCAATTACTATTAAGCAGCCTTTACTATTCATTTATTTATACCTTCACTATTTATATATTTTCGTAAATGCATTTAAGACAGTACTTGAAAAAGTTGACGAAAGTTACAAAAGTTGTTGTTCCCTATTCAGTGTCACTATCCATTCACTATTCAGTCACTATTCAAATGTCACTATTCAAACACTATTCATGTCATTATTCACTTCAGCTTCCCCTGTAAATAGAGGAAGAGAAGAAGAAGAAAAATATAAAGGAAGAGAGAGAGAAAAAAGAAGAATAAAGAGTGTTAAGAAAAAGCAGAGAGAGAGGAAGAGAGAGAAGAAGAAAAGAGGAATAAAAAGACTTAGGAAAACTACTTTTCCTTGTTCATCACCACCAAAGTAAGTCTTTAATATGCATCATAATAGATAGTTTTAAAGTTATTTGTTATGGGTATTACTAATATGGGTCGGTTCTACCACCTATGTTAGATTTTGTTTCCAAAATATTGGGATGAAGCATGCATAAGAGGCGATAACTCACTATAAATTATGCAAGTTTTATTATTATATTTTAGAAACTCCAGTGAGAAGTTTTTATTCACAATGAAGGTTTAATTTATAAAATTGACTTAGCCAGGTGGATTAACAATGCCTCATGATGCAAGCATTAAAAATATTTGAACGGTGAACTACTAGCATAGTAGCCGTGAAATAAACTTAAAGGTGAACTGCTAAGCATAGTAGCCCTGAAATAAACTTTAATTAAGGAAAGACGAACAGCTGAGCATAGTAGCCAAGAAGTAAACTAAATCAAAGAATGGTGAACTGCTACGCATAGTAACCATAAAATAAATTTGACAAAAGGACGCTACCCTGAAGCATAAATTAGATAGAAATGACACTATCTGGATAACAAGGACATTGTTTTGAGATTAGAATATATTAAAATTATAATATATTAAATTTTTACAGGATATTTGCAGTTCAATCCACTCCAAGGTGTAAGCGCGAAAAACCTGTGATCGGAAAATTTTTCGGTAGGGGTTTCCTTTCCTTTGATTCCTTTTTGCTATATTTGATGTAAGGGTTCCCTATCTTCTGATTCCCTTTTTATGTAAGGGTTCCCTATCTTTTGATTATCTTTTTGCTAAACTTGATGTAAGGGTTTTCTTCCTTTGATTCTCTTTTGCTATACTAGATGAAATTATTTTCTATTCTTTGATTCTCTTTATATGCAATTGCTATAAGAGTTTCTATCCTTCTGAGATCCACAACTGATGAGAATCCAAGGGGGATCCTTTCTTTCAGACCCCATTCCTTTCAGATAAATGATAAAGCTATAATTCTATTGGTATTTTGAAACTTGTTTCCTTGAGATATGTGTAGGGTTTATCTTGTGATGCCCTAATTCTAAATATGAACTGAGTTATGATATGATAACGGGTGGACTCGCTATAGTCCTCCATGTGCACGTGGGTATTGACGACTCTAGAGAGTGTAAACCTAGAAGATTATGAGCCGAGGTATGGCTATGAATGAGCCGAGATATGGCTATGAATGAAAGCATCTATGCTTAATGAAGTCCATATATATATATATATATATATATTTCTTAATATCATATTATGTAAGTTTTCTCTATACGTTTGGAAAGTATGTTGTGCTTATTCTTTCTTTCCATGTTTATAATGTAAGATGTTTTATCTGCAAAATATCATGTTCTTATGAGCTTTGACAATTCTACATCACTTGCTGTTTATACCCGACTGGGCTATTTGAGCTCACTCTTTTTTCCTTATTTTATTGTTCCAACCCCCAGGTGAAATAAAGATGAAAGACGAGGAACGTTAGAGTTGAATCCAGAATTGTTCCAAAGGACAAATATGTTTTAAATATGTCTTAACTATGTCTTGAATTAAGATGTAATAAGTTAGACCTAATTTCTGTAAACCCTCTAAACATAGTTGTTGTATTTGAGATCTTGGGAATAATGAAAGTTTTTGAGAAAGATGATGTAATATCTTCTACGCACCAAGTTGGTATTTCTAAAAAAACCCGGGTTGTTATATAAAATGTGGTTTCCTAGTGGTTCCAGGGTATAAAATGTGGTTCTCTAGTGGTTCCGGCGTAGAAAATGTGGTTCCCTAGTGGTTTCGGGGTATAAAATGTAGTTCCCTAGTGGTTCTGGACTATAAAATGTGGTTCCCTAGTGGTTCCGGGGCAGAAAATGTGGTTTTCTAATGGTTCAAGGGTATAAAATGTGGTTTCCTAGTGGTTCCAGGGTAGAAAATGTGGTTCCCTAGTGATTCCGGGGTAGAAAATGTGGTTAGAATGAATGGATCCCATAGGATGATCTGAACCATTAGGATTATAGAGGGTTAGAATGAATGGATCCCATAAAAACAGCCTTAACAAATCAGAGGTTTATGATCATCCTGTAGAGAAGATTTTATGGCACTACATGAATGGGCCCAGCAAGTAAATGGTTTAGATCCCTCAAATAAGGAGGCCCCACTATATTTTTTCCCTCAGAAAAAATGGGAGAAATTCTTGGGCAAATCTTATCTTTTGAGTTTTATTTAGACCTGGCAATTACGGGTCACTGAGCCTGGACCCGCACCCAGCCCGTACGAGCCAGGTCGACCCGTGGGTCACCCGGATTTTTGTCGTATTTTTTAAGATTTTTTTTTGTATAGGAATTTGCTAGCCACCTTCACCGAGGCCACTTGTCGGCTTGTGGCCCATCCTTTGATGCAAAGATTGGCAGAAGTAATATGGGTGCAAAGGTGGCTAGCAAAAACATAATAGCAAAAAATAGTAATCATTACAGATTTGTAGCAAAAGTTCTAAGTTTTAAATGAAAAATTACAGAAAAATGGAAGCAAAGTAGTAAAATTACGAAAAAAATATCGAAATGATGTACTAACATATGACAATTACCGAACTACAAAGTCCGACTACCTTCCCTCGAAAGTCCGAACAAACCTACGGACTTCCAAATGGAACCAGTAATTTGGTTACGTATACTGGCTTCCATTCATAAGTCCAAAGTTTTGTTCGGACTTCCAACATAAGCCAGTAGAATAGGGATATTCCAAGGATTTTTATCTTCAAATTGAGTAATAATTCCAAGGATAATAAAGATATACGTTGTGATCTTAGTATCATGCAGGCAACCATAAATTGAAGCTTGGTTTTGATGTTTTAGAATCCAAAAATGCAAAGAAAATGGATTTATCTTGAAAATGGGGAAAACAACAAAATTCAGTTTTAAGCTCAAAATTCATTTTCTTTGCATTTTGTAACACTACTTCGATAAGTTTATAATGAATAAGTCCTCGTGAATACGAAACCCTGTTGTAAATGGCAACATTCAAAACCCTTCCATGGAGTTTTCCACGTTAGAAAAGCCTTGAGAAAGAAGACGGTGGTAGGTGAAAAGGTAATAAGTGCACAAGGATAGGTGCAAAAAGGTGGATGGAAAAAAGAGGTAGGAGGGGTATATTTGTCCTAAAAGCCATCTTCTCTCACCTGACAACACCTTTTTTATAAATTTCAAATCACTATCCTTTATTCACAATTTAGACAAAACTTTGTATTTTTTTAATAATTTTCCCTAAATAAATTTACATCTCATTTCATGCCCAATTTTAAGTGGCACAAAGAAACAGCTTCAAATAGTTTAAGGGAAATGATAATTCGCCCCTTTTACACGGGGCACTGCCCCAGTTGCAGTGTACGTGGAATCCTTCCCATGTGAAGTAATCAGTGGTTTGGATTGACTCCCTCTTTTGTTTTTTAAGTTTTGTTAGTTTGTGTAGACACCCCATTTTGACCAAGCCCCAAAAACAAAACAAAAAAAAAACAACAAAAAAAAATTGGAAAATCCCTGAGCAGCTGGACCCGGATAGGTCCTCGAGAAAAAAAAAAAGGAAAAGAAAAAAAACTAGATAATAATAGCCTATAAATTAGCAGCTTAAGGCTCCGGGGTTAAATCTGGGATAGCTCGAGACCGTCAGTGGGCCCCCATGAAGTTTCAACGAGATTCAACAGAATTTACCTGGGTAATGGGGTTCATTTCGAAAAATAGTGCAGAAGGGGGTCGAATTAGTCAAGTCAGGAGGTGCCCTGGGCAGAGAAAAGCCAGTGAAAAAAATCCAAAAGAGGGTTGTTCTGGGAAAGAAAGGGTACTGAAAATTCGGTTGCTTCTTGGTCAAGAAAACCTCACCTCACCTATAAAATGCCATTCAATTAGGGTTCTGTGGAGGGGGAGGCCTCATTTTGAAAAGAAAAAAAATTAAGAAAAGAAAACAGAGAGAGGGAGGAGGAAGAGCCGCCGACCGAATCCACCCACAGCCACCTCCCTTCTTCACCTCTACCTCCACCTCCCTCCATGGGAACCCCACCTCACATGACCATTCTCTGCATCTTCTTCTCCATTTCCTCTTTACCAGCCACCACCCCCAAAAAAAACCCCCTTCTCAGCCACCGCAACCACCCCCATCTCTACCCAAAACCCATTTCCAAACCCACTTCGAAGAAAACCAAGATTCGGCCGACCCATTCTCAGCCGCCATCCCCATCTCCTATACCCTCAAAACCCCATTAAAACCCATCTCTGTCAAAACCTCCTCTATTTCATCTTCTCCGGCGGGTCTTGCCGGAATCCGGCAAGCCCATCACCGTTTTCTCGACCACCATAGCTGCCGGCCGAGCTCCACCACATCGAACCCATTTCACGGCCATTACATTACCCATCATCTCCATTTAAAACCCATACCCCACCTCCTCTGCCACCCAAAACCCATTTTCAAGATCAAAACCCATTTCAAAAAAAACCAAAAAACCCAGCCACCGTACCCCATCCGAACCATCTCCTCCACCCTCTCTACGTCTCCACCTCTCCTCTCACAGCCACTATCAAACCCCTTTCAACCATCCCCAAACCCTCTTCTCCGATCCCACTCCACCGGAGCTCCGGCCAAACCACCATCTCTAACCCCCATCCACTACCTCCGCTATTTTTACCAAGCCCATTTCGGTTTCATCTCCACCATCTTCACCTCCCAAAAACCCACTTCGATTTTCTGCCCAAACCCATTTCAACACCCTAATAGCAGAGAGGGATAGATAGAGGAAAGCTGAGATTGAGAGAGAGGGAGGAGCTTCAGCTCTGTAGTCACCGCCACCATCACTTCTTCGATCTCCGGCAAGACCACCTCCTTCTCCGGCCAGCCGTCTCTCTTGCCGCCGGCAAACCCCCACCCATCCACCATCATCTCCATCTCCGTTTCATCTCAGATTTGGGATTTCTTTTTTTGTTAGAAAAGCAAAGAGAGAGAGAGAGAGAGAGAGAGAGAGAGAGCGAGAGAGAGAGAAAGAAAGAGGGGAGGAGCCCCATTTCTGTGAGCAGATGAGGGGTTCTCTCATTTGTTTTTATATGTAGAAAAAATTAGAAGGGGAGCTCGAGCTCCACTTTCCGGGCGCTCTCCGATCAACCCTGTTTCATCCGCCGAGGCTCCGTCTCCCCCATTTCGTTGACACCCCATCTCCGATCCAACCCAGCAACTATCGAGATTACCTTCATCGATTCCGGCAATTTTGCCGGAATCCGACCGTTTCCTCTCCTCTGATCTTGGATCTTTCATCATCGTCATCGCTGGTCTTGCATTCAACCCAAGAGAGGTTCTGTACATGCATTGCGTCCTCGCGGCGCGGGGTTCGTCTCCGGATCGGCAACTTTGTGCGGCACCGGCAATGGAAAATTAAAGAGTAACTAGCCCAACTCAGGTAATTTCTCATCCTCTTAGGCATTTTGGTCTGAATTCGAAGTAGGGATTAGTTGTCTGGTTACGTTTTGAAGTTTATTATGATCTCTGGAAATTCTTTTGGCTTATTTCTTGAAATTCAGTTCTCAGGTTTTCTCTTTGTCACATCTATTCTCAGTGCTTTATGATCCAATGCACCTTGATTCATAAGCTTGAGCTTATAGTAGTCATCTTCAGATGGTGATTTTCTTTATTTTAGTTGGAAATCTATCAAATGGCTCATCTCAGGGCATTCCTTTTCTCTGCATTCCTGATGATCAACCTTTATCTTCATGTTTCCTATCTAATGAATTTCAGCATTTTAGTAGTCTTCGCGACTCAGTTGAATATTTTGATTAAGCCCAAACAGGTTCTGTTCGTGGTTCAGATCGCACATTAACAAAGGTCTCAATTGAATTGTTATGTTTTTGTTTTATTGCAAAAGAGAAAATTCCTTGTACAGTGGCAGCATGAATCAGTCTTTTTCGGGGGTTTTAGAACTCTTCGCCTCAGGGAATTTGTCTTTTTCGGGCGCAGGCTATGACGGAATGTATCTTGAGCCAACCCTTTCCCTTCCTGCCTTAGAGTCTTCGCAGGTTAAGGGATTTCTTCCTCTTTAGAGTCAGTCCTAGAGAGTTTAGGAGTCAGTTTTACCACCCTAGGGTTTAGGTGTCTGTCCTACCCCTGTAGAGTTTAGGATTCTGTCCTATCCCTTCATAAAATTTAGGATTCCGTCCTTCCATCTTTCAGAGTCAGTCTTCAGCATAGGAGTCAGTCCTTCAGTCTTTCAGGGGTCTGTCCTATCATCATAGGGGTTAGGATTCTGTCCACCCTCTCATCAAGTCGTGCATTTTTTCTATCCACTCCTGCAAGGTATAGGATGCTGTCCAACCCTTGCAGAGTTGTTATTCTGTTCATTCCGTGTTTTTTCTATCCACTCCTGCAAGGTATAGGATGCTGTCCAACCCTTGCAGAGTCGTGATTCTGTTCATTCCCCCCGCAAAGCATAGGATGTTGTCCAACCTTTGCGGGATATCAGGAGTCTGTCCTCCCCTTGTGATGATAGGATTCTGTCCTCTTGTGTCGAAAAAATCAAAAAACATCTGAAAAATAAAAAATCTCAAAAATCTCGAGTCATTAGAGTGTAGTTAGGAAAATCTGGTCCGAACTACGGATGGCTTGATCCTTAGCTGAGGGGTACGTAGGCAGCTCAGGCGTGCTGCTGGCATCCTGAGTGCAGTCATCATTTTTGTAAATATTTCTCACCTTTCCGTCCGAACTACGGATGGCTTGATCCCTAGCTGAGGGGTACGTAGGCAGCTCAGGCGTGCTGCTGGCATCCTGAGTCCAGTCACCCTTTCTTTTCACACCATTTTCACTTTCACCCTTTTTTTACACCACTTTTTCATCACTCTTTATTTTTACACCATTTTCACTTTCACCTTTTCTTTTCTTATTTACACTTATTTTACAAATATTTCTCACCTTTTCATCCACCCAAGTTCAGTCAAACCTTTTTAATAAATATTTTCAAACATTTCAAAACAAAAGCAAAAAAATGGGCAAGGATGGTGATTGCCAGGTCACTCGGAGCCCTCTTTTCATTCCATTTTCGGTTTTCATTGTGATTTTCCGGTTTCCATCGGTTTTCTGACGTTTTATCGGGTTTTGGGACGAGCGATGACGTAGCGTGGCCCCTTTACAGGGATTGTCCTCGCTGAGCCCAACGATAGGTCATGACGATCGCGAGACTTATCCGGTCTTCAGCAGATTAGGATCGCTGGGCTTGATTCCTTTGAATCGCCCTCTGAGCCTATCGTATGTCCCATTTTCTTTTACCTGGCATTTTGGGTTTGCGCATACCGTCTATTTTCCGATCCCTTCTTTCCTTGCATCTTTTAGTTTATCGTGTGTTTGTATTTGGTTCCTTGTGTGTTTATTTTCAGCTTGCTTATTCTTTGTGCGCTATTTACTGCTTTTCTGCTTACCATATCTGATATTGCTTGTTTAGCTGTAGCTGTGCATGCGGATTTTATTGCTTTCTTAGATGTGATGAGTTAGGATTAGATGCGATGAGTTAGGATTTGGATGTCTATTTTCTTTTGCCCATCCCCGGGTCATGCATGCTTAGATAGACGTTTTCTCGGGGATGCTCGTTCCCATTTCACATGATTTTCGCCCAAAATTCTTCAAAGTTAATAATAAATGGCATAAGAGACCAGGTGCTCGCACTTGGGCGAATTGGGGGCGCCTAACCCCTTCCTCATTCGTCATCAGGCACGGACCTTTTATATCTCTGGTTATCTGTTGCGACAGAGCACAGCATGGGATCCAGGGCCCACTTCCTTGGATGGCGACTCTTTCTTTATTCGAGGTGCGTCTCGAATCCGGGCTGGTCCCCGAATCGAGAGGTATCTCACTTCACATCGCCGCTCATGCTGTGAGGGGCATTCTTTCGAGAGTTCCTTGGTGGGGCTCTCCTTCACGTGGATGATCCTGAGACTCGCGTGGGGGGCATGTCCCTCCGCCCCCTCTCGGATCGGGGTCCACAGTTTGTTTTGGTTCTTCTTGTTGATTTTTCTTTGTCCTTCTGCTCCCCCTACATGTGGGAGTTAATGTATTGCCCTATGCTGTTGGGGTTGGCTTTTCAAGCTTCATGTATATTTTTTCTTTATCTAATACATCTGGTCAGGGTCTTGCCTAATCCCAGCTTACCCATCAAAAAAAAAAGTACAGCAGCCCCTCTGAAGTCATAGATACACTGTACTTGACTGTCCCAAGTTAAAAAAGGGGGTGGATATATCACTTCTCGTAATTGAAAAGTAAATTTCTTTTTACCTCAGAATAATTTAAGCCATTCTTACTTGTTTTAAGTTTTGATTTCTAGGGTGTCATTTCCTTGGTTGTTATGCACCTTTCCTTAGTCATTGTTCTAAAGATTGGAGAGCGGTCTTGTTTATCTTTTTGTATCATCTTTCTTTAATTAATATACTCGTAGGGGTCCGCCTAACCCCAGATTACCGATTAAAAAAAAATTAAGCCATTCTTTCTCTTCCTCCATCCTTTTGGGCATGTTTGGCTACCATGGATTTTTTTCCCTAGAATATTAGCTTGCCCAATGAAACACCCCGAAGTAACCAAAAGTAAAATTTGTCCCCCTCTTTACTTAAAGAGGCCGTTTTTGTCTTTCTACAAATCCTGGATTAGGGCTTCTTTTTTAATCACCTATAAATACAACTTTTGGGTGATTTTCCAGAGTTTAAACTAAATCTAACTGCACTACAGCCCTTGGAGAGCAAGGAGAAACGATCCTAGAGAACTAAGATTGCAATTAGAGGTAAGATCCACATTCTGGAATAGTTTTGATCATCGAAAACCCTAAGATTTTTGAGGTATTAATCGAAAAGATGTTGTTTTGGATATATGATTCGGTTCGGGAGGATCTCCGTGTTTGATCTTAGATTCCTTGGGGTTCACCTTGTTCTCTGATCCCCAACGAACCTAAGATCTATTTGTTTTGGCCATTGAAATTTGCTCTTATGACTTTTTGTACTAGATCTTAAATTCTCTTCTAATCGTCGTCCGGCAAGTTTCCGGTGGTCTGATTGGGTTTGATGGAACCCGCCCATCGTAAGGAGTCCGTCGGATCCAACCTTGCTAAAATGGGAGGTCAAATGAAGGGTATCGATCACGCAAAGTTTTGAAAACACCGGAAAATTTGCAAACTCGCGGGTCTCGGAAAAGAAACCCAATTTCAGGGTTTGGACGCTAGAACATCAAGGTTCGTATGCCAGAAACAACGGGACCAATAAAATCCGAGAGCCCCAATTTTTGCAAATTTTCAGGGTGGACTCTCGGACACCCGAACCAACTGGGATTTACGATTTTCGGTGATGAACCGATCTTCACATAAAATAACCCCTATCTCATGTAAAATGGAAAGACCCTATTTCATAGAAAATGACCCAAGTACACCTCTATATCATTATATTGAAATTAACCTAGCTACCCATGTCTCATGAGAAAGTAACAAAAACATCCCTATGTATCGAATAAAAAATTACACCTATCTTGTGAAGTAGGCTAGAAGCAAGGGCCCACTTTATGCAAGGACCGGATAAGGGCCCTTGAATAGATCCACATTATTTTTAAAGTCGGTTTTTCCCCCCTACATCTTCCTCCAAAACCCTCCTCTCCCTTCCAAATCCCTCTCTTCTTCCTAACACCCTAGTTTTTTCCATTAAAACCCTAGGATTTCACCCCTTTTTCGTTTTTTCTTTCTTCTTTTTCCTTTCTCTTGCCTTTCTCCCTTTCTCTCTCATTTTCCTCTATCTTCCTCCATCTTTCTCCATTCTCTTTCTCTATTTCTCATGTTTTCCTCCATTTTAGGGCTATTTCTCTATTTTTCTTTAACACATTATTTTTCTCTCCACACACATTTCCTCTCACCATGCCTCCTAAAACCAAACATCTCAACATTGGAGGCTCCTCCCAAGTTGCAGACCCCGAATACGTTCCTGAAGACGTTCCCAAGGAAGAAGGTCAAGGCCAAGGCTGTGGCGGTCGAGGTTATGCCTAACTCCTATTTCACTGGGGATAAGGCCAAGAAACTCTGGGCCGACGTCGGCACTAGGGGCATCCTCACCGGTAGGTACATTGATCCTCCTATCCTTCAAAATTTTGATTTAAAGGCCAAATTTGATGCCCTTCATTGGACACCCATCCTTCACCTCAACGAACCCGTTTACCCTCGATTGGTGCGTCTCTTCTATGCCAATCTCACAATTTTCCCTTCCTTCTTCAAAATCGAATCTAAGATCAAGAAAATTGTCATCTCACTCACCTATCACACTTTTACCACACTTCTTGGGATTAGCAATGAGGGCTTCTTACACTATTTTTGGCCGGAAGATGGGACACATTCACTTGATGATATTGATCATGGCACTGTCTATGATCAGATTACATGGCGCTACCAACCTAATATGCCCGTACAAGCTGCCGACCTCATTCCGGTTGCGCACATGCTCCATAACTTCATGTACCACATCTTCATACCTTGTGCTGGGATGCGTGAAGCCCTAAGACCCTTAGAGGCCTATATTATCTACAACATCCTAAAGGGCCGCCAGCCTTGTCTGCCTTATATCATGTTTCGCTACATGTTTTAGACCCCTGGCCACTACCGCTCTTCCTTGCTATATGACATGATTCTCACCCGTGTCTTCCGCCACTTTGGCATCATCTTGGATGGAGAGATGACCATGACTCCTACTGCCCCGTTTGATGATCAGACCTTTAACCGCATGGCTCTTAATCAAGCAGCGATTGACATTGATTCTGACGATGGAGGCGGCTACGAAGCCGAGGACCAGGCTGCACCGGCACCCCAGCCGTCACAAAATACATCTCAGTTTTGCACTCGCCAGGATTTGGCTCACATGCAGGAGGCCATTGAGCGATCCATGGCCTCACAGTTTGAGCGGCTGTCTACCCATGTCGAATCTGAGATTTCTACTCGCTTCCAGACCATGACTACCCACATTGATGACCAGTGGGCCGCCTATTATCGCTACCTCTCCAGTGGCTAGTGGGGCCAGGCGCCGGGCAGTTCTTCTCATCAGCCACCGCCTCCTCCGGAGCAGTAGATGGCTCTCGTTCTCTGATGATAGATCCCGTTTTGCTCAGATTTCTCTTTATATTAGGCTTATCTATATGTTTCTATTTGCCTCGGTCGTCTTTGGATTATAAGTTAGCTGTATGGATCCTATTTAGCTAAATGCTTCTATGGTCAGTTGGATCTTTTTGGGATGTATTCGGTTTATATAATTCTGTCACTGTTATGATGTGTCGTGGATGCTATGTCATTTGACTGTTGTATACACTTCTATGTATGCCATTTCACATTATATATATATATATATATCTTTGGTTTACTGTGCGGTGTGCTTCTCTGTTCTATTTTTTTTGCTCGCATACTTTGTCTTATGCCTGCTTTCTCTATTGCATTGCAATTCACTTGTCTCATTGGCTCTCACCTACCCTTTTTCCTTTTGTTCCACCTTTTTGGTGATGACAAAAAGGGGAGAATATTTGAGCTCCTAAGTCATAATAATATGCATATATTGAGGAGGAGCAAAGCTCCATGCTTATAATTTTGCAATCAAATTTCAATCATTAAAAGTAATGCTTTAAATGTTCAATTAAATCAAACTCTTAGGGGGAGCACAAATTGTTTTATTCATCCCTAAAGGGGGAGCTCCTACCCTAAAAATAAATTATGTTTGTCATCATAAAAAAGGGGGAGATTATTAGCCCAAGGGTTCAACAAGTACTCCCATTGAAATGTTTTGATGATTAACAAACTCAATTTGTTATAAAAAAAGATTTTATACACTAATGATTTCCATTGGCAAAGTTATGGTATTCATAGCGTAGCATCCTCAAGAGTGCATGACAAATGGCAAATCATTCAAGCTCAAAGTGATATCAAAGGCATGAAGAAGGCATCCCCATCTCAAAGGTATTCAAAGACAAGGTTGAACTCTAGCCTAACAAGAATGGCAATCAACTCAAAAGTTCAAGCTTGGCTCAAGCATCAATGGAGTTAAGTAAAGACATATCAAAGCCTCTACAATGTGCAAACAAGATTGAAGACCAAGTAGAATTAAAACGTAAATGGTCCTTCATGTATAATCTAGGTCTATATGGCACAAATGAGAGTTAAAATCAAACTAAGCAGAACTTAATGGGTTTGTGAATGTTCATAGTGGTGTCCCAACATTGTTGGACACTCATGACATTCCATTTAACTTGATTAATTAAAGTTCCAAAAGCCCAAACAAAGTCAGCAAAAATATAAGGAAAAACTGCTGTGCATAGGCTTCTGGAACTCCGAGAATATTCTCGGAGCTCCGAGCTCCGAACTCTGAGAAAATTCTCAGAGCTCCGAGAATGGTTCCAGGTTTAAATTTAAAGGGATTTCGGCCCACTCGGAGCTTCGAGCCCAAAGTCCGAGAAGACCGTTGGGGAGCTTAAAAAATGTGTATTTTCTCCCCTCTATAAATATTAGGACTTTTGGGGAACTAACTAAGGAGTTCAAAAAATATTCTAAAAGCACTAAAAGACATTGATTCTCCTTCTCCTCAAGATTTTCACTCTCCATCTCTCTCTTGTGCCTTTACCTTAAATTATTCTTGAGAGACTTTTGGGTTTTCATTTGTTGATCATTTTCTTGTGAGAGTGAGTGAGCTTTACTTGTAATTAGCCTATCTAGAGGCAAGCAAGCTAAAACCTTTCATCTTCTTTGTATTTGGCACAAAGGGCACCATAGAAGACCCTTGAAGCTTGAAGTTCGATTTGTAAAGACGGAAAAAATGCCGTATTTAAGTTCCTTGGAGAAGATAGTGGAATTCTCAAGGCTTCTCTTGTGGTAAGCACTATAAAAATCCTTGTGTCAAAGCTTCTTTGTCTCTTCACCTCTTCTCTTGTGGTAAGCATTTTACTATTGCTTTAAATATTATTTTTGATTTCCTATTCAATCTAAAACTAGCGCAATCTAAGTTTTCAAAATCCTTATAATTTGAAAAGACACCCAATTCACCCCCTCTTGAGTTGCTAAGTGGAATTTCAGTAGATCTATTCAATGCCCTTCTTTAGCCCCGGCATAAAGAGGGCCCTTGCATCTATCATGCTTGAAAAAATAGTGTATGATTTATTTTTATGGCCGGAGCATTTACTGTAGCTTAGTTGGGATTTATTCGGTGGTTTCTTTCTCTGTTGGTCCCAGTAAAGGTGTCATCATCAAGGCAGCTGTCACATGTAGTTAAGGTTTGTTTTGCTTCTCTCTCTCTCTTCTCTCTGAAGGTGTAAATTAAATACTTGAGTTGTGTTATTTGGCATTAAATATCTTATTAAAAAGTACATGATTTGCTCAACTTGAAAATAACATCAAATAAAGGGACAAAATAACATTTTCAAATGGAGATGCTGTTAGGAACACCCATCCCTGTGACCCCAGATACAGATAAGGGTTTAAGGAGCTCGTACGGGACCACCCCAGCACCACTTCTATTTTTCAAAGTGAAATCCGCATTCCTCTCATCTATGATCCCTTCAATCTTCTTTAATCTCCCACTAAACTGTTCAAATGCCGCCTTTATAATTGGCTCCTCTACCCAAGCCTCCTCTGGCACTTCTCCTAAATACTCCTCGTCGGGGGAATGGTTCGATAACACATCCAAAATTGCCATCACTGAGGTGGCCTGAATTTGGGTAGGCAAAAGTTCTAGTAGTGTAGATTCTGGCTTACGAAGAAAGCGTGCAAACTCTTCGCTTGTCTCATCTTCTATTGGCATGTTCTTTCGAGCAATCGTCGGCCGGTGGGGGAAGTACCTGTTGAAGTATAAATGATTAAATAACACAAACTCTAATAGCTTAAGCTTTTGGAGTAATTGGTCGTTTAACATTGTATCAGAGCTATTGCCTTAGGTCTTGGGTTAAAAACCCAACAACCCAATGATAAATATCCACATGTTCGGCCAGCAGATGAAAAAGAGGGGCCACACTTGAGGGCGAGTGTTGAAGTATAAATAATTGAAGGGTTTTGCTAATGTCTGTCCTGACTGCCCTTTGAGGTGCTATGGAAATTTTATTTTGCAATCATTTTACACATATTTTGAGACTTTTACACATGTTTTGATAAAATATCTCAAAACATGTGTGAAATGAAGTTTCCAATGCACCTTAAGGGCACTCGTTTGCAAAACCAATGATCAAATAACACCAACTCTAACAGCTTAAACTTTTGGAGTAATTGGTTGATTCACATTACCCTGCAAATTGATATTGGCCGAAGTTGACGGCAGCGTGGTGGCCGGAAGCAACCCAAATTAAAGTTGTTAGGATTTGGATTAGATCATCTGTGGTTTTCAAGACTGGCCACCATGGTTCGTCTTTCTTGTCCTCGTGGCCTTTAGTACGGATTTCAGTCCACCATGATTGGAGTTCAGAGTCTGATGAAACGCCGTTTGGATCGGGATAGTAGTGAGTGACATAGTCATTAACCCATTGCTTGATGGCTGACCAGATGAGGAGGCCATCATTGGCATAAGGGTAGTCCTCAATCGTCAATTTTAGGCCTTCCGCAGCCATTGGATCCTCAACCGCCATGCCCCTATTAACTTGGAACATGAAAGTAGCTTTAGTTAGCTAAGATATTGAAAAGAAAAACACTTTCAAAATTTGTGGTTTATTTCGTTGATAATGTTGATAATTATTGAATAGCAAACACAATTAAGAAATGTTTCATACGCTTTCCCACCTCGAGCTTTGGGTGTTCTCAATTGAAGTAGTATGCTATTTGAATGAGATTTCTATTGGATTAATTTATTTTAGCGACATTTACTAAAGAATTGCATTTAATATCTGAAATGATAGGTGAATGACACTATTAGTTGATTTAATATCCGTGCCTTCTGTCCAAAAGACATTTTGCCCTCTTCTTCTTTTCTAATTTTTATGTTTTCCATTACCAACACCCACAATCACTGCAACTCAGAAGACAAAGAAGGGGAAGCGGAAGAAAAAGGGGTGGAAGAATCAGAAAAAAGAGCAAGAAGACGAAGACGAAGAGGAAGAAGAAGAAGAAAATATGGAAGGAAAAGGAAAAAGAAGAATGGTAAAAAAATAAAAAATAACACCTGAAAAATAGAAGGTGCCGGAAAAAAATGAAAAAGAAGAGAAAGAGGAAGAAGTTGAAGAGGAAGAGGAAGCAAAGGAGGAAGATCAAGAAGAAAAGAACAAGCAAAAAGAAGAATGATTGCGGGGATAAATGGAAAGCACATGGAAAACATGAAAAGCACCTGGAAAATTGGAAGACACCAGAAATGGAAAAGAATAAAGAAAAAGGAGAAAAGATGAATAGACGCTGGAAAAAATGGAAGAGACCAGAAGAATGAAAGGAAAGAAAAGTTGGGTAACTCGGTAAAAGCTAGAGTCGGCTTGGAAAAGTTGAGGTTGTCCCGGTAAAGTTTAATCGAATTACAACTTAAAGCTTGTTTGAATTTATAGTTTCTTATAATGTCGAAACTCATTGCCATTGTGGATGTGTCAGTCTGTAATATTCAAACCAATAGTAATATGACAATTGTTTGTTTGGAGAAAATACCAAGGTATTCTCATCATAATTCGAATAGGATTAAAGTTTGCCCTAATTATATAAGATTCTTAATTTATTTCATTTTTTAAGTATCTTATATTTTTAGCAATACCATATTTTGAGATTATATAAAGGGCAAGGTCCCTCTGATGTTACTGTATTAGTTCTGCTAATGTAACTGAAAAATGAACAACTCAAGATTACAAATGGGATTACCTTCTAATCAGGTCTGCTGGTAGCGCCTCCATGTCAAATCTCCACAACTGGTCATAGGCGTCAGAGCTTAATACCAAGGAGTACTTAAGTGGAGAGAAGCTGGTCTCTATGATTCCATTCGCGTCGATGAGATACTCCCGAGCGAGTGCATTGATCTCCATTGTGTAGCGGAAATGAGGATGTAAAAGTCTATAGATTGGATGCATCGCACTTAATTGTCGATTTGTTGCAATCACGTAAGGCTCTGTGCAGCAATGAGTTCTTAGCCTGCAAAAACATAGAGCGCATCCTTATATAATTAAAACATAGTGATAAGAGAACTATAATGTTTCACCAGTTAATTTTGATTATAAGAGGTCAATCATTTTTGGCAAAGACTATCTGAATAGTTTTTTTTTATAGAAATGTAGTGCTTTATCATGACGAATCTGTTTGAGGTTCCACGTGAAAGCAAAGATCTCACATCGGAAAAGTAATGAGATGTGGAAGGGCTTACTAGGGAATGAGCATCATCCCCTTAACGGCTAGCTTTTAAGGGCGAGTTCTACCCGGCCCAACAAGTGGTATCAGAGCCGGGGAGTGGTAACCCCGGTGTGTCCCCGAGGATGAAAAATTCCTTCGGAGAAGATCTCGTAGTTCCCACATTGCTGCCGCGTGGAGTCCACTTGCTTCCATATGGTGGTGGTGGGGTGTGTGTGTGTGTCTTGGGGGGGGCGCAGGAATGGGCAACCTCCCCTTAACGGCTAGCTTTCAAGGGTGATTTCTGATCCGACGTAGTTTTATACGGATACTACCAGGAGATAGAGTCAAAATCGAAGTAAGTCGTTATGATTCAACCAAGGGACGTATAACAGAACCAAACAAAATGCTTAGAGAAATATAATTTTATTCAACTTTTGATCTTTTGAATCCTTACTTGGGGGGTGGGGGGAGGATAGCATAGAATTCTGGAATGAGACCAACTAGATGGAAGGAGAAGATGCGATTCAAGAGGATAAAATTATTCTCTTGATGCCAAAAACAAAAACACTTTAACAAATGCAAATCACTATACTTAGCTTCCCTACTTGCCAAAAACACTATACGTAGCTTCCCTAAGCTATCACTAACACAATAACAAATGCAAAACATAAATAAAGTAGATGATTTATACAATTCCAAAACAAAACCTAAGTAAACTCCCAAGAGAAAAAATTTCTAATGTAGTAGGTTCCAATGTAGTCAACTCAAATGTAACAAGTCTCAATACAGTCAGTTCCAATGTAACAAGATTCAATGGGTGCATGGCTAGCTCTAAGCATGTAGTAAGTTTCAAGATAGTCAATTGGTCAAGCTTAGATTATCAACAATGATCTATCCTTTGGTGGCATAGACAATCTCAATATTGTTTTAATAGAAATGTAGTGTTTTCTCACGATGAACTCAACAAAATGCTTAAAGAAATACAAGTTTATTTAATGTTTGATCTTTTGAATTCTTACTGACTTGGGGGTTAATGGCCTAATAAAATGAAAGGAGGGTGAATTCTTACCAGTGGCTGATAAGCTGGTGATAGCCAGAGCAATGAGCAGAGACGTGAACCTTAGCGAGCTTCCAGAGCCAGGAGTTGGTGGCATCCCAGCCAGGAGCGAAGACTCTCTTCCATTGGGGTTGGGTTGGCGAAGGGGGCCGAGTAAGCTCAATCACAATGGGCATCAGAGTGTCCTCATGGGAAAGAAAGAAGAGCGTGCGTGACCCATACAGTGTGGTGTTTTCTAGCTCTCTTACTTTGTTCACATGTGGTAAAAACAAATCATGATAATCTAGAATGAATAGCTTTTTGTGCTTGATGGCCTGCAAAAGTTAAGGGCGATTTTAGAGATGATTCCTTTTCTATAGCACTTCAAGATATCAAACTCCCTGTGATTTGTATGAATTATATTGAAAAAAAAATTCTAAAATACGATGAGCACGGACGTGACAAAAAATTTAGGTGTTAATACCACTTCCCTTGAGATAACAATTTTTAACTTGTGATAAAAAGATAGTTATACAAGAGCAAGTTGTTTTCTTCCTTACCTCTTCCACTGTCATAACTGATTTTATTTCTCTTTCGATAATTTCTTTCGTGATTGCAGACTCCGGTGGGCCATAGATCTCAGGATCAAGTTTGCTCGCAAATGGGAATTCCTGCACAAATTTAAATTTAAATTGCATCATTAAAGCAATTTAATTAACATGGTGATTGAGCCTTTAGCTCAATTGGTTAGGCTTTGTATCTCAATCTAGAGTACTTAGATTCAATCCCAGCATACCTACCAAAAGAAAAGCAGTTTTGTTAAACAACCAATTACTCCAAAAGCTTAAGCTGTTACAGTTGGTGTTGTTAATTTCCTCATTTATACTTCAACACTCCTCCTCACCTGTAGCCCCTCTGTTTTTTGGGTTAGTCAAACAAGGGAATTTTTAATGTCAAGGAGTTGTAGGTTTTATACTCAAGACCTACCATGAGGCAATAGCGCTCTGACACCCCGTGTGAAACAACCAACTACTCCAGAAGCTTAAGCATTAGAGTTGGTGTTATTTAATCATTGTAAAACACTTCCAAAACAAGATTTCGTTCGAGAAAATAAAGATGAAAGTGAAATTGACCAAGGATTTGGTCGTTTCTATAGTTTTTTTTGCATTTTGTGGCGATTCATCCAACTTTCTCTTCTTGCGCATGTATCATAATTCATAACATAGGGTTTTGTCTTTATTTTCTATTCAGTTTTTCTAGCAGGCCTCTAAATCATTTATACTTCAACATCCTACAGGCTAATATACTTATGATGTATATTAAACAATAAACACATCACACATAAGATCCCATGCATGAATGCATGCTTTTATACGTAGCAATATATGTTCTTACCGTAACCAATTGAATGGCCATAGGGTTGATGCCTGCAAGAGTCTGACGAGCGAACTCCTCGTCTCTAATCCAAGAGAATATGTCTCCTGTGGAGAATAATGAAGGAAAAAAAAGGCTAAGAGAGAGGTATCATGCATTCAAAAAAAGGTTGAGAGAGACAGAGAAAGATATTGATCTTATTCTTACTTTCAATCATTTTGGGGGTCTCAAAGAGTAAGAGGTCGTCCCCACCATCTTTTATAGCCTTAACAAGCCTTGGGAGGGCGACCTGAAAGAATCCAGCCTGTTTAGGGGGTGGTAAGGTCACACCTTCATTAAAAAGGTCGTCTATGCTCTTGAAAAAAGAGAATCCGAGCTTCGTATCCACTAAAGCTGTCCCAATGGAAGGGACCAAAGCATGCAACACTGATTTCAGTGTCTTTGCTGAGAAGGTCACATTCTTCACCTCCGAGAATGCTTCATCTCTTGGCACATAGATCGAACCAGTTTTTTCCGATGAAGGATCTGAGTCATGCACACACTAAACAACATTAATTTCTCAAAGGTCATGGTATGACAATCTGATTTAATTTGCATCAGGAAAATGATATTTCCACCCCCTGCCAAAATTTCCATCCATTTTTTTTGTCTTTAATTTCTTTAAAATAAAGTCATGTTTGCGAAATGACAAACAAAAGGTAGGCCCCAATCCCAACTCCAACCCCAACCCGAGCGAAAGTTTAAGCAGGTTTTTGCTCTGGTTGGGTTGGCCTTCCGTCGAGTTGGGTTGGTTAGGGTTGGGAAAAGCTAACCCGATTTGATTATGGGTTGGATTAGGGTTGAGGCCCTAGGCAACACCACCTGACCCGAACTGACATTGTCCCCATAATTTTATCATGATTTTATTTAGACCCAAACCCAACCAACTCCGAACCCAATATTGCATTTTTTGTATATTTTTTTCTTATTTTGCTCGGGGCAGACCTGAACCCGACCCGAGGTTAGACAGGTTGGGTTAGGTTTGAGTTAAAGTCGGGTTGGGTTAGGGTTGACACTCGTCATCCTGATGTTCGGGTTGGGCCCGGTTAGGGTTAGGCAATGCAACCTTGGGTTGGGATAGGGTTGGCCTCAACCTGACCCAACGTCGGCCGTGTTGCACCCCTAACAAAGGGTGGTGCAAATCTTGAAAAAAAAAGGGTAGTTTTCTCCAAGGTTTTAAATTTCGGCAATCTGAAATTTCGGTGAGGACCGAAACCGAAACGTTATAAAACCAAAATTGCCAAAATTTACCAAAATTTCGGTTGAAATTTCGGAAAGTTTGGAAATTTTGGCAATTTTTTTGATAAAATATTAAGTTTTTATTCCTTTAAAGAATTTCAGCCAAAATTACTGAAATCCGAAATTTCGGTAATTTCGGCCCCAAAAAATGACATTTTGAGCGCCTTTACTGAATTTCGGCTAAAAGTTTAGTTTCCGTGAGGATCGAAATTACCCCCAGAACCGAAATTTAAAACCTTGGTTTTCTCTACTGAAGACATGATTATTCCTCTTTAGAAAATCCTAGTGAGTTTGCATGCATGGCAGAGAGGAAGGTTTATGTCATCAAACCTTTCTCCGATCTGGGTCGCCCTGTCCTACAACGCCTTGGATAAGGGTGGTATTTGCCACCAAGAACAGGTCTCAAAAGGTCATCGTTCTTGTCTGGGTTCCCTAGATCATTGTATTTGTCATAATCATAAATCCTCTCAAAGGTCTTGCGTTCTCCTTGTCCATTGCCTCGTAGAGTTTCCAATTCCTTCTCCCTCAGCCGCTTCAGACCACTTGGTGTCTGTGATGGCAAGAAAGACTGTTCCACACACAAATACACGTAAGTACGTAAAAATACTGTTGCTGAGATGGTTGAAAAAATGTATTCAAAATTCAACCCATATTTTTGGGTAAAAGGTTTTCCCAATTAAAACATTTGATAAACAATTCAACATATCTTGAAAAGAAAAACCCGGCTTTACCTTACAAAGGGGCTAGAGAAGAGGACAAAGGGAGAGGCATAATGTAGTTCATTTGTAAAAAGATACTAGGACATGACCTTGTGTCCTTGTGTCGGTTCATAAAATGGCAATGTTCACTAAAGCAGAGAAATGTTGGTCAATTTCTAAAAAGATGGGGGTAGTTTGTCTAGAAAATATTGCCATTTGGCGCATTGTTTGTCGGTTGAAATTCATCCGGGATCATAGAGAAAATCCTTCTTTAAGCTCTCTTTATTTTAAGGCTACTGATATTCCCACTACCATGTTTGGATATAAGCAAACTCACCTTGTCTTTTTTGTTTATCCTGCAGTCAAATGCTACTACAATTCCCAAAAACTCTCAGTAGCCAATTTGGAAAAAAAAGAAGAAGAAGAAAAGAAAAGACAAGGTGTATTCATCCCATTATCAAAACATGGTAGTGATATTAGCCAATTTTCATAAGGGCAGTGATAAATTGAACCCTCAAAATGATAAATCGACTCCCCATGTGTCTATCTCTCTCCTCTTTCTCTCTAACCCAGAGGAGAGAGAAAGACACATGGGGCGTCGATTTATCACATTTGGGAGTCTCTTTTATCACTCCCCTTTTAATAATTGCTTTACAAGTTTGTTGGTGGTTGCTAAAAACCAATAAAGAAATGTTCTTATTAATCGTTTTCTTAATTAGTTTCGGATGTTAATTTCTCTAGGTAAATAATTTCTTAGTAGGTGCAAAGGTTTTATTTCCCTTTTCCTATTTTTAGGGTCGACAATCAATTCAAAGGAGAAAGATAGGTGCCCGTGTTAAATAACCAATTACACTAAAAGCTTAAGCTGTCAAAGTTAGTGTTCTTTAATCATTTATACTTCCTCTTTTTTGGGTTCATCGTACACTTGGATCTTTTTATTACTCCATAAGTTGTTGGGTTTGGAGCCCAAGACCTGCCCGGGGCAATTGTTTTCATACCATGTTAAACTTTTATCATTCACACTTCAATAAGCTGCAACTAGAATAAAATAGAGCTTCCTCCTACTAAGTGATGAGAGAGAGAGAGAGAGAGAGCAGACCTTGTTGACGAAAAAGATCCTCTTCTCTGGACTAGATGTCTTGGAATGAACCCATGAATTGCATGTGAAATGCAAAGGTCCGTTGGGAAAGCCAGAGAGAACAATGTCTTTCAAGTACATCTCCCTGTGGTGCTCATTTTTTACAAAAATACCTCCAACTTCACCAAAATTCTCCACGATCTCGAAATTAGCCTCATATTTCACCTCGTCGTTGGCATGACCCAAGTTTGACCTATGTGCGTGTGCCTCAATTGTACTCTTCTCCAATCCAGTTTCTTCAAAATAAATAAATATAGAGAGTTATGTTCAGAATATAGAGAGTTATGTTCAGACAATGAAATCAAATTGCAGATTAGGATGCAACAGTTTGTTTTTTTTGGAAATAATTAGGTATGTTGAAAGGGGGGCACAATTTAAGCATTAGATATATAGAGATTTTATATGGTGATAGGACATAAATACGGCGCGATCCTCGAATCTCACCACGTGTCGCCCATGCACCGATGGAATCTAATCATAATTAAGTAGGGCATTAATGAGCGACAAGACCGCGTAATCCCGTCACGTGTCACCCTCCCACTGCCCATACCTCATCATCACGATTATGAGCGAGATTACACGGCAAAGCCACGTGCGCCGTCACACCAGGGAGGCAGCCCAATCCGATGAGTGTGGTCTCTATCTGAAATGATGAAAGGGTCTGCATGATGCCCCTTAAAAGGATTCGCAAGCAAGATGGAGAAAGGGGGAGCGACGGGAGAGAAAAAAAAAGAGAGGGGCTAGGGAGGAGAAGAAAATCTCATCCCTCTCAAGGCCACCCAAAGGAAGGGGCAACTCCCCGAAAAGCAAGGCGACAACAAAAGAAGTAGGGAGATTAATCTTGGAGAGAAAGGAAAAAGGTACTGGACGCCCGGATTCCTTTCCCCCGCTCTCCTCTTCTTCCACTTCCCACTCGTCACCTCCAACCCGTCCATCCATGCACCGAAAGAAGAATCCGCATTTTAGCCCTGGTAAACCTAATTGCACCTCAGCCTTTTCTTGCTGTCCTTTATATTGTTGGTCCAGAATCTGACTTAGGTGTCGAAGTGGTCGTCCGGGACCCACCCCGGACCTCCCTGACCCCTCAGACGCCATCATATTGGCGCCATCTGTGGGACCCGTTGAGTTTGAACGCCTCGTAACGATGAGAAACCACACCGAACAACAGGAAACAGGTGTAGTGACCAGGAGCCAGGCCCCGCATGCACAAACTCATACCTCAAACTCTCAGGAGCCGAACTCGCCGCTCTCGGGCCACCATCGGCCCGCCTCCAGCACACCACAAATGGTCCCTAGCATGGAAATGTTCAACGAACTCCCCCAGAAGCTACTCCAACGACTGTCGCCACCACCAGAGCCTCCAGCCCTGGGGATGCCCCCAGCCACGCATGATCGCACGGAAGCTTACAACGAAGGCGACGGGGAGTCGCCAGAGGAACGTCATCCTCGGCGAAGGCGAGCGCCGATCCGGCGAACGCCCTCCCCTTCGACAAATAGCCCTTTACCTCCCCCAGTTGGGGGACACCAACCAAATAACGGGAGACAAGCTACCCTAAGCCACGCCCCCTACCCAGACGGCTCGATTCCAAGAATTGCCCCCAACACGGGTAGAAGAAGTAGGAACCTCGGCGCAGCCCCCCAGGCTAGACTCACTGGCCGACCTGCAGAGACAAATCCGAGAAGTCAAACGGGAGATGAAGAAACCTTACGCCCACGACATCCTCGACGAATGGGAAAGAGAGACGGCGTCCCCGTTCACCTCAGAGATCTTAAAAACTCCCGTGGAAGCAAGAATAGATCTCTCCTTATTTGGCTTTTACGATGGAAGCACAGACCCTCTTGAGTTCCTCCAAACTTTCAGGAGGGTAATGGCGCTCCGAGGTGCGTCGGACGGATTTATGTGCAGAGCCTTTGCCTCCTTGCTGAGAAAGACCGCCAACGACTGGTACATGCGCCTGAAGCCAGACTCCATCGTATCTTTCCATGAATTCGGGAGAAAGTTCACCGCAAGGTTAGCCAACAACTGCCTCTGCCACGATCCGGCGGACGCCCTCTTAGCCCTCCGACAAGGAAGAAACGAGCCCTTGAGAGACTTCATGTTGAAATTCAACGCCGAGCTGGCCCAACTTGCTAACATCGACATCCAAATAGCGGTCGCGACACTAAAACACGCTACCACCGACCCGAATCTCAAACTACATCTCACCCTCAAGCCGCCATGGGACCTGCAGGAACTTAAATCCAAAGCTAACAAGTTCATACGGGCAGAGGAAGCATGCGTACTAGAGCGAAGCCGAACCGGCCCCAAGGAAAGAAGGAAGGAAGATGGCAGAGGGGCATGAGGCCACGGGCCGAAGCAAATCGGAACCCCGCCCCCGTCTTGGAAAGGCTGGGTAGTGCCCCCCTGAAGGTTCCCCTCTCCCATTTCCTATTCACCATCAGAGATCAAGGTCTTCTGACCCCTCCCAGGAAAATGAGCACGGACCCGAAGAAGCTGTCAAATGGACAGTTCTGTGATTTCCATGGGGACCACGGCTACGAAACCGACCACTGTTTCCACCTCAGACTCCAGTTAGAGAAACTGGCCAACGAGGGACATATAAATCAATACCTTAAGTGCCCCACGCTGATTGAACCCCCGCACGAAGCCCAATTCCCCGCCAACGTGCAGAGAAGCAGGCATCGGTCACCTAGAAGGCACCGGTCCCGCAGTAGGCGCCGATCCCGCAGTAGGCACAGTGCGCGCCACCACCAATGCCCCGACAGGGGAGAGCCACCTCAACAGAATCCGACCCCCGAACAACCACCCACCAACGTTGGAAAAATCAACATCATTACAGGAGGATCTGCGGCAGGGGGGCGACGACAGCCAACCGGCGAGCATACGCGGAATGGGTACTCTCCCTAGAAATACCCTCCAAAAGGGCCCGGACGGACCCCCCAAGAAGACCAGATCATCACTTTCTCCACCGAAGACCTCAACGGGCTACAAGTTCCACACGACGACGCGCTAGTAGTCAGGGTAATCATCGCCAACTTCGACATAGGAAAGATCTTGGTGGACACGGGGAGCTCTGTCAATGTACTGCACCTTGGAACCTTTGAAGAAATGAAGCTGGACGAGGGAAGACTGGGGCCCATAGAATACTCCATCTACGGTTTCTCCAGGGCACCGGTGCGGGTCAATGGCAAAATCAACTTACCAGTATCCTTCGGAACATACCCCCTCCAAAAGACCATTATGACCACCTTTATGGTCGTAGACATTCCTTTCACTTACAACGCCATCATTGGACGCCCTTCTCTGAGAGACTTGGGAGCAGTAGTTTCCACCCCCACCTCAAAATGAAGTTCCATACTCAAACCGGGATAGGAGAAGTTCGGGGACAGCAGATGATGGCACGCCAATGCTACGCGGCAAGTTTGAGAGGAAACAACACCCCGGTCGAAAATTTCACGAATGGGAGCGAAGACCCCCGAGAGCGAGTCCGTACGGTAAGAGGGGAACCCACCGAGGAGCTAGACTCCATTCCTATGTCTGAAAACCAGCCAGAGAAACAAGTCTGAATTGGTTCCTTGCTAAAAGGCACCTTGCGAGACTAGATAATCAATTTTCTCATAGCCAACAAAGATGTGTTCGCATGGTCCGCGCTGGACATGCCCCGTATACCTCCAGAAATGACCGTTCACAAGTTGAACGTAAATCCGACCCTCAAACCCGTTCGACAAAAGAAAAGGAACTTCGCGGTAAAACGACAAACTCACATCAAAGCGGAAGTGGAGAAGTTGCTACAAGCCGAATTTGTCAGAGAAATTCGGTATCCCGAGTGGCTATCCAATGTGGTCATGGTAAAAAAGGCCAGCGGGGGTTGGCGAGCCTATATAGATTTTACAGATCTAAACCGAGCCTGCCCGAAAGACCCCTACCCCCTCCCACACATAGACCAGCTCATCGATGCCACATCCGGACATGAACTCCTCACCTTCCTAGACGCCTTTTCCGGTTACAACCAGATAAAGATGCACGGGCCCGACATTCCAAAATTTGCATTTATCACCGACCAGGGTGTCTACTACTACACTGTCATGCCCTTTGGGTTGAAAAACGCGAGGGCTACGTACCAGCGGCTCGTAAACAAACTATTCTGGAAGCAGATAGGCAGAAATATGGAAGTATATGTGGATAACATGTTGGTAAAGAGTTTGGAAGCCCCCAAACACATCTCTGACCTTCAAGAAACCTTCGACACCCTGCGACGGGCCCGGATGAAACTCAATCCCGTAAAGTGCGCCTTTGGGATAGAATCCGGAAAGTTTTTAGGGTTCATAGTCAGCCAGAGAGGCATCGAAGCCAACCTAGAAAAAATTCAGGCCATCCTAAATATGGAGCCCCCAGCAACGGCAGTAAAGGTGCAGCGACTTGCGGGGCGGATCACCGCCCTCGGCCGTTTTATGCCCAAGTCGGTCGAAAAGTGCCAGCTCTTCTTTAAGCAGCTAAAAAACATACGGGAGTTCGAATGGACTCCGACCTGTCAAGAAGCTTTCGATGCCTTAAAGCAGTACCTTCAAACACCACCCGTGCTGGCCAAGCCCGAACCTGGGGAAGAATTGTTTTTGTATTTGGTCGTGAGCCCTACGGCCGTAAGTGCGGTACTGGTTAAGCAGAATGACAAGCGAGAACATCCGGTGTACTACGTGAGCAAGACCCTCTACGGTGCGACGGTTCGATACCTGGACATAGAGAAATTCGCCCTCGCAGTTGTCAGCGCCGCCCAGAAGCTCCACCCCTGCTTCCAGGCCCACCCCATAATACTCTTGACTGACCAACCCCTGAAAAATTCTACAAAGACCGGAGACCTCGGGTAGAATGGTAAGCTGGGACGTCGAGTTAGGGAAATTTGACATACAGGTCCGACCAAGGCCGGCCATCAAATCCCAGATCCTCGCCAACTTTATAGTGGAATTCACTGCCCCAGCCGCAGAACCAGCAGCAAGGGAGGAAACCATGGCCCCCATTGGGCAAACAACTCACGAAGGCGGGCGCAGCGGGCCCGAGTCGCCGGAAGAAGACAACGAGATCCACTGGATCTTGCACGTGGACAGCTCGGCAAATAAAGTAGGATGCGTGGCAGGACTGGTCCTCCAGGGCCCAGATGGATTCATAGCAGAGTACACCCTCCGACTAGATTTCAAAGCCTCCAATAACGAGGCTGAATACGAGGCCTTATTGGTGGGGTAGAGTCTAGTCGCAGAGCTGGGCACGAGGAAGTTAAGAATCTACAGCGATTCGCTACTGGTGGTCGAGCAAGTGAACGGAGCGTATGAGGCCAAGGAACTCAAGATGAAAAGATACCTCCAGAAGGTAAGGGAAAAGTTGAAAGGAATGGGGGAAGTCGAGATTCTCCAGGTACCGCGAGGCATGAACGATCGCGCGGACGCCCTTTCCAAAATGGCCTCCAAAGAAACCCATGACTTTGGTGCCGTGCTCACGGAAATACTGCTTCACCCCAGCATCGACGAGGTGTAAATCTTGGAAATTCCACCAGGGCCCAACTGGATGGATCCCATAGTACGGTACCTGAAAGACGGAATACTACCAGAGAACAAACCGGAGGCCCGACGTCTAACCGCGAAGGCCGCCCACTAAGTGTTCCACGGACCCAAGCTGTACAAACGGTCGTACACATGGCCGTACCTCCGATGCCTGGTACCCTCCGAGTCGGACTATGCACTACGACAGGTGCACGAGAGGATCTGCGGAGACCACGGAGGCAGGAGGACACTAGCCCAGAAGATCGTAAGGCATGGTTATTTTTGGCCTACGATCCTCAGAGACGCCCAGGAATTCGTCAAAAAGTGCAGTCCATGCCAGAAATTCGCCACCACCCCCCATCGACTGGCCACCCCCTACACTTCAGTGGCGGGGCCGCTGCCTTTCGCCATGTGGGGCATGGACCTGCTCGGGCCATTCCCGAAGGCCCCGGGGGGGCATACGATGTTATACGTCGCCATCGATTATTTCACCAAGTGGGTCGAAGTTAAAGCCGTAGCGAGACCAAACTCTAAGGCAACAGAAAAGTTTTTCTATCTTGACGTGGTTTGCCGCTTTGGCATTCCCAGAGTCCTCGTAACAGACAACAGACCCCAGTTCTCGAGTGCTGAGTTCGGCAAGTTCTGCGATAATCTGAGCATCGAGCACCAATTCGCCTCTATAGCGCACCCTCAGGCCAACGGTTGGGAGAAGCCGGAAAGTGCTGGGTAGAAGCGCTCCCCAGCGTCCTCTGGGCGTACCGGAAGACACCCCGGGCCGCAACAGGAGAGTCCCCTTTCTGTTTAACCTTAGGGGCCGAAGCGGTCATTCCAGTAGAAATCGGCCTCTCCAACTTCCGCAAGGAAAACAACGACGAACATGAAAATCCCGAGCTCCTCTGGAACGCTCTCGACCTCGTACTAGAGAAAAGAGAGCGAGCCCTCCTCGGGACCGCCGCTTACCAATAAAAGGTGGCACGATACTACAACTCCCGCGTAAAGAAGCGTTCAGTAAAACCCGGAGACCTAGTACTACGACGAGCAAAGGTATCCAACCCCCGAAACTCCAGAAAACTCGTATCTAAATGGGAAGGACCCTACAAGGTCGCTCGAGCGGTCCAACTCGGAGCCTACCAGCTCGAGCACCTCGACGGGACCCCAGTCCCCCGAAGCTGGAACATGGACAACCTCCGAAAGTTTTATCAGTGAAAAGAAAGGGTAGGAACTGTGCTTTCTTTTAAGTTATTATGTATGCATTGTTTTTTTTTTTTTTTTTTTCAGCACAAAGCCATGTATCCCCCTTTGCAATCAATGAAATAGCATTCCCGCCTGTAGACACCCCATTTTGACCTGACCCGATTTTCCAAATTCAAATAAAATCCCGAAGTTGAATACGGTCCTGAAGTGCGAAGTAAACCCGAAAAATCCGAAAAATGTTATTGCTGTCAGGCCTATTGAATATTCTTCGCAACCCAAGAAACCCCGAAAATCCCATTAACGCTCCTCTAATTGAGTCTTTGAATTCCAAATGCTTGACTACAACGTGATTTTGATATTTTCGCTAATTCACCTTGTCCATTCGTGCGTAAAAGAGCTACCAAAAGGTCATCACCATTTTCAAAGATGTCCCTGACAAATTATGCCGAAAATGGGCCAAAAGAAAATTAAAGAAAAGACAAGCGGAATTAGTACTATTATCAAAGCATAGTTGTACCAACATTATTTCAAGAGGAATGATGCATCCACCCTTTCTTCCTACCTAGACCGCCCCTTTTGCAATGAAAATACACCCAGAGTGGGCTGTCTAAGGAAGAAAAAGAGGCAAGCATATGGCTTTCCTTTATTAGTATGCCCCTGTTCTTACCTAGACCCCATCTTATGGGAAGAAAATGAAGGCAAGCATATGTAAAGGGGCTGTCCATGGAATGGAAAGGAGGCAAATTTATCATTTCTCTTAAATAGCCAACGAATTAGGGCTAGAGGGGGCGCTGGATTTTCTTCTCCTAACAGAGGAGCTTGATTTTTGGCAGCCGCAGAGGGGGAGAGGGAGAGGGAGCTCGACCCCATCTTCGACACCATCGGAACCCCTTCTCCTAGCAGCCACTTCCTCCGACGAATCCACCGTAATCACCACCATCGTATCTCACCTGCAGCATCCAAACCCACCACCACCTTCTATACCCTATAAACACCACCATCTCAAACCCCCTCTAGGTCTTGCCACCACCAAAAACCATTAGAGCCACCACCTCTAAAAACCCAAAACCCATTCTCGTAAGGAAAAAAAATAAAAAATCACAGAGGACCCATTTTCTAGAAAATTACAGAGGGAGAGAGAGGAGGCAGCACAGAGCCGCAAGAGAGGGTGGAGAAAGGGGATTTGCGGCCGCCGATCATCATCCCCACCTCCGGCCGGTCATCTCCCTCTTCTTTCTTCTTCTTCTTCTCCATTTCTCTGCAACCCACCTCCACCATTACCACCTCTATTACTCCATCCCATCCACCATTGATTCCGGCCACTTTGCCGGAATCCGACCACCCTAACCCCATCAGCCGCCCTTACCCCCATCACAGCCACCATCAAACCCATCTGATCTGTCTCCTATTTCTATCCCTTCCTTCACAGCCATCTCTCCATCAAACCATCTCCGGTCCCCACTCCAGCCGCACCACCCCTTTCCACCTCCGGCAAACCCATTGATTCCGGCAAGCTTGCCGGAATCCAATCAAACCCACGCCATCCGATCTCCCCATCTCCATCAAATCCAACCACCTCCTCTCACTTCCACCGCCAACACCATTGCCACCACCACTTCGAAACCCACATCAAATTCTCCACCGAAACCACCATTATCATCAGATCCCCCATTCTCTCCCATTTCCAGTGACATAAATCACCTTCTTTGGCCACATTTGCCATCCTCTGCTCATAAACCCCTCAGCCATTTAAAAGAAGAAGTTGAAGGAGGCTTGTCTCACATCTCAACACGCCCAACGTCGAATCCTGTGGCTACGGTGATTCCCCGGGTATCGGAGAAAAGAGCGAAATTGGTAATAGATGTTCTCTTCTTTTATTTCTATTCCGGCAGATTTTTCTCGTTTAGTTCTTCTTCTTCTTCGATGGTGCTTGATTCAATGGCATGTGCTTGCTTATCTCTATTTAGAGCATGATTTTGCTTGGTTAAAAAACAGAGTATTCTGTTCGGTTCTAAGATCTGATCTTGCATTTTTGCGGACAAGGCTTCCTTTATGAAAATTTGATTTGTATATCCCAATCAGCTTAAGTGGTCGTCTCCTTGCAAAGCCATGAGAGGGTGATTTCATTGTCTCTTGTGTTTCGATTCTAGATTACTTTCTCAGTTTGCTTTTGGACGAAACAGACTGTGTAAACTTCTATCCTTGGATATATACATAGGGTTGAATTTAAATGTGCTTAAGATGTTGTCCTATGAAGTTCTAGTTTAGAGCATGCTAATTGATTTCTGAATGTAGGGCTTATTTTTGTTTCGGTGCAGCATTGGGATTCTCAGATCTTGATTAACCTTTCATCTTGCTGATTGTATCCATTTGGTTGGAAAAGCATCATCTGGTTTATATTCTCATTGTTATTCTTGTCATCGGTTTGGGTTCTTTTGGCCCAACCTTATCACTTCTATTGCTTAAAGGTTCTGTTGATATGATCATGCCTCTCAAGCAAATGTCATATAATCCAAATTCCTAGAAGTCTCAGGTTTCGATGTATTATGGTTGAAAGCTTCCTTGCATTCTTTTACCTCCATCTATGTTTACCTGAGGTTATACCTGTTAAATGTCTCCAAGAGCTTAACTGAATATGATTTCCACCAAGCAACCTATGTTTAAGCTACCACATTCGCTCTTCGGCAATTGTTTTCCGTGGCTTCATATATATGTACATCAAGCATAACTCCTTCATTGTTTTCGTTGTGATCCTTTCTTCGGGATTTCCTCCCTCTCCGGGCATACTCTCTTCACGTTCCTTCGGGATTCCCTTTGCATTTCAGGATTTCATCGATCATGGGAACACTTCTCTCGAGGTTAGGCGATGACGGAATATTTCTTGAGCCAACCCCTTGCCCTTCCTATCATTTTTCCTATCTTAGGGTCTTCACAGGGTTTGAGGGGTTTCCTTTCTTTTCGGGATTGTTCTTTGCGCATTCCTTTGGATCATTTTTGAGTTTCGGGATCCCATCGATTTTGGGGGCTCTTCTCATCTTTCTCTTGGGTTCGGCGACGATGGAACGTTTCTTGAGCCAACCTCTTCCCTTCCTGCCTTAGAGTTCTTGCAGGTTAAGGGATTTCCTTCTCTCAGAGCGTTTAACTAGTTAGGACCCTTCCTTAGTGGCTGATTGTTCAGTAGTTCTTCCTATAGGGTTCTTGTCTGTCCCTTTTATTTAGAAGTCTGCCCTTAGGGTTAGAATCTTTTTCATCTCTCGTTTATTTAGGGTTTTCCCTCTCAGGTTAGATATTGTCTCCTTTGGAGATTGATTAGGGCTCGTTAGTTTTGTTTTCGTCTCTTCGAGATTGTTCTTTTCTTCGGGACTTTAGTCCCCCCTGTTTTGATTTCTTTCCCCTTAGGCTTTAGGGATCCCGTTTCCCTCTAAATTACTCTACCGCGATATGGTGGGTAAGGAGGCTCTTCTATTGGATCCCCTTTAGCCGAAGGGTGTTAACGCATCTTTTAATCGTCAAAAATATAAAAACACTTCAAAAACATTTGAAAATATCAAAAACCTTAAAAAAAAAAAGTCTAAAGTGTTGAGTGATTCTTTTAGAAGCGTAGTTTGAGAGTTCGTTTCGAACTATGTTGGCTTGATCCTCTTCCACGAGGTACGTAGTGCAGCTTGGGATCTTCATCCGAAGTCCAGCCAAACTTTGTAAATAAATGCTTTAACCCTTTTTTTTTCTTCAAAACCTTGTTTTCAACAAAATCTTCCTCTAGAGTTAAGAGTTTGTCCTAGATAGAGAGCTTTAGAGTTAGGAGTTCGTCTTTGATGTGTTGTGTGCTTGTTTGTGTTTGTTTTAGAGTTAGGGGTTTGTCCTAGAGTTATAGGAGCGCCTCCATCCGGTCAGTGGGCGATTCACATCGCCGACTGATGACTAGAATAGGATGTAGGACCCACTTGCATTAGCTTAGGGCTAACCTGCATTTAGTTAGGGCATATAGGGTGTCCTAAAATCTACAATTCACTGGAATTTAACTAATCGTACAAGAAACTTTAAGAATTAGTCCAATCCTTTAGATCGAGTCTAGGATAGAGGTCTAGGTGTCTTAGGCATCATAGCTAGAATAGGCGCGAAGAACTACGTTGCTTTGATTCTCGTGGAGGCGGGGATACGTAGGCTTCTTTGGATGAATATCAGACCATCCGAGGACTCGGGCTAAATTGTTTAGAGTCTTAGGATTTGCTGTGTTGTTATTGTATGTTTTGATGTGTTTTCTTATTCTCTTGTACTGATCCTATACCTTTAGCTGTAGCTTGCATGTGTTTGCACATCAGAACTTAGACACCCATTAGGCATGTCACTCATAACCTAGTTATCATTAGGTGACATTTATTTCGATTCTTTTGTGTGTGCTTATTTTCATCTCCGAGACATGCATGATTAGATAAACGTTTTCTCGGAGATGCGTGTTCCCATTTCATATGATTTTCATTTGAAACTCTTCAAGGTTAATAGTAAATGGCATAAGAGACCAAGTGTTTGCACTCGGACGAATTGGGGGCGCTCTTCGGACCTTCTCCATTCGTCATCAGGCACGGACCTTTTGTATCTCTGGTTATCCATTGCAAACAGAGCATTTGTTTTGGTTCCATGGCGTGTCCATGGATGGCGACTCTGAGTTATTTTCAGATATATCTTGGTTTCGAGCCCTGGCTCCGGATCAGGATGTATCTCTTTCTTTTTATATCGCCACTCATGCTATGCTGTGAGGGTGGCAACAGTTTCGAGAGTTCCTTGGTAGAGCTCTTTCTTCCATTGTGGAGATCTTTGAGGATTACAGGAGGGATCTCGCGTCCCTCGGCGCCGTCCTCGGATCGGAGTCCACACCGCCTGAGCTATGCGCATCTCCACTTTCCGGCCCTCGACACATTTGGGACCGAAAGAAAACAGAGAGTGGGACAGAGGTAACATCTAGGTTGATCCCCCCGAAAATACCCTAAGACGCTCCCCATGAAAAAAAAAAGACATGTCATTTCTAAAGGGCAGGCAGGGCCCATCAACTCCGAGCTAATCACTCGAGAGGAAGATGACCCTTCCACAAACAAGATGCCTTAAGGTGACGCCCTGCGCACTAGAGGTATTCTTGCCGACGCAACTAGAGGCCAACAACAATCCATCAAGGAGAAACCTGCAAAAGGGCTCAACCACCCCACGTAGTATCACATAAAAATGCAGGAGGCAAACGAGCCTTCCTTTCCAGGCCCTCCCAACAAAAAAAAGAGATAGAGTTCAAAGTGTTATTACAGACTAAGCACCTTGGCCCCAAACGAAATCCCCTCCAAAAAAAAAAAAGCAAACGTCCTCACTGGCTCCCTGCGGAGGCCTCAGCGACAGCAAAGACATTCGGCGCAGCCACCGGATCCTCAACTGGCCCCCTGGCATCTACTGCCCCCTGCAAAAGATCCTTCGGAACAGCATCATGCACCAACTTCTCCAAAGGAAAAGAGGGGTCGACATCACGAACAAGCTGCCGACATTCGATGAAAGCCTCTATCTCGACGTCAACACTGAACGCGGCCGCGGCCCTAAAAAACTCCTCCGAACCACACCATTCCTCTCGCGCTTTCACAAGCTCCTCAACATGCGTCAGTTGGTCCACCACCAAGTTATTTTCCTCCCGGTTCCTCCCATCCTCAGACATCTTAAGTTTCCCCTGAAGGTTCTGGACGGTGTCGTCGAACTCCGCCTTTTCGGCTTGAACCCTCTCGAGGTCCTCACTCAGCTTGCGAACTCGCTCCCCGAAAGCGTCGATCTCGTACTCATCCTCGACTATGTACTGCAGCATCTTCCTGGAATAACTTTGGGCCTACAAAAGCCCCGCCACGACCAAACCATTAGCGACCTCAAAAAAAAACGAACGGAAAGCCAAACGCACAATACTTACGCAAGATATGGAATGAAAGTACCAGGCCCCCAGTGCCCTACGAGGAAAGTTCTCCAACTTAGCCTCGTCACCGGGAAGGGCGGTCATCAACCCCAGCTCCACCCCAACCCGGGGGTTTGAGAGGACGCCATCCTCAACACCAATCTTCCAGTCCGGCTTAAACAGTTCCCTTTGTGCCTTGTAGCAACGCGGAGAGAACTCCATTTGCTCCAAGAGCAGCTTGGTCATGACCGACCCCTCCAGCCGGCTCGGCATGTCCTCTGCAAAGGTAGACGAGGAACAGACCGTTCGACCAGATTTCCCCTATTTGGCGCGAGGAGGAACAACTTTCTTGGCAGGAGGCTCCAGCTCCTTAGGAGGAGATCTCGCCTATCTTTCAAACCGACCGATCTGCCGGAGGAACTAGATGGTGCGGGCTCGGGAAGCCTAGTCGACGACAGGTCCTTCTTGGCCGCAGCCATAAAACCAGAAGGAATCTTCAGGCGGCCAGTTGGGCCCTTCGCCGCCCCCACCAAACCCCCCTTTCCCTTAGCAACATCATCGGAAGAAGACATACATGTTGCTGCCAAAAAAGAGAAAAACAACAGCTCAGAAAGAAGAAAGACGCCAAAGAAAGGAAAACCCAGGGGAAATAGCTAGTGAGGAAAGAGGCTCACCACGATAGCTGGAGGAACTCTCCCCCACTTCCTCGCCCGTCCGGTTGGCCCTCCTCTCCAAAGCACCAAGCAGACTACACCTTCTCAAACTCCTCTCCCATCTGAACTCAGAAACGTCAATAGCCTCCCCGAAGGCAAGCTTCTCCAGGTCAAAGTTGCTATAATCGGACTCATTGGGGAGGAATTTCCTTCGCCACTCGACAGAGCCCCTCCAAGACCTAGGAAAGCCCCAACCCGCATCCGACGGAGGAATAATAAACACATAGTCCTCTTTCCACTTCTTAATGGAAGAGGGCAAGTTCGCCGCGATCTTTACCTGAGGACGCTGGGTCAGGTACAACCAGTTGTCCTCACCCTTCACCAATGGGCTAAGAGCAACGCAACTCCTAAGCAGAGGTAGGGTAGGCTGAATCTTGTGAAGACCTGCCTTGGCCACGAAAGCCAAGAGAGTACGCCAACTATTGGGCGCCAGTTGAGAGGGGGCCACCCGATAAAATTCGAGGGCCTCAACTATGATGCCCAAAAGCGGGAACATAATCCCCGCCTGTGGACCCGCGATCCGAGACGGGGGCGCGGGGGACGTGCCCCCACGACGAGTCTCTGGACCATCCACGTGAAGGAGAGCTCCGCCAAGGAACTCTCGAAAGAGTGCCCCTCACAGCATGAGCGGCGATGTGAAGTGAGATACCTCTCGATTCGGGGACCAGCCCGGATTCGAGACGCACCTCGAAAACAAAGAAAGAGTCGCCATCCAAGGAAGTGGGCCCTGGATCCCATGCTGTGCTCTGTCGCAACAGATAACCAGAGATATAAAGGGTCCGTGCCTGATGACGAATGGGGAAGGGGTTAGGCGCCCCCAATTCGCCCAAGTGCGAGCACCTGGTCTCTTATGCCATTTATTATTAACTTTGAAGAATTTTGGGCGAAAATCATGTGAAATGGGAACGAGCATCCCCGAGAAAACGTCTATCTAAGCATGCATGACCCGGGGATGGGCAAAAGAAAATAGACATCCAAATCCTAACTCACCGCATCTACTCCTAACCCATCACATCTAGGAAAGCAGTAACATCCGCATGCACAGCTACAGCTAAACAAGCAATATCAGATATGGTAAGCGAAAAGCAGTAAATAGCCACAGCTAAGCATGTGAAACTAAGCGCACAAATAATAAGCAATCTGAAAGTAAACACACAAGGAACCAAAGACAAACACACGATAAACAAAAGATGTGAGGAAAGAAATGAATCGATAAATCGACGGTACATGAGGACCGAGAATACCAGGGAAAATAAAAGGGAGCATACGATAGGCTCAGGGAGTCTAATGAATCAAACTCAACAATCCTGATCCGCTGAAGATCGGATAGGTCTCACGATCGTCATAGCCTATCGTTGGGCTCAGCGAGGACAATCCCTGCGAAGGGGCCACGCTACGTCGTCGCCCGTCCCAAAACGCGATAAAAACGTCGGAAAATCGATAAAACCGGCAAACCACGATGAAAACCGGAAATGGAATGAAAAGAGGGCTCCGAGTGACCTGGCAATCACCATCCTTGCCCATTTTTGCTTTTGTTTTGAAATGTTTGGAAATATTTATTAAGAAGGTTTGACTGAACTTGGGTGGATGAAAAGGTGAGAGGGTGTAAAAATAGTGTGTGAAAATGGTGACTGCACTCAGGATGCCAGCAGCACGCCTGAGCTGCCTACGTACCCCTCAGCTAGGGATCCAGCCATCCGTAGTTCGGAAGGAAATGTGAGAAATAATGGTAAAGTGGTATAAAAAAGAGTGACTGAACTCAGGGTGCCAGCAGCACGCCTGAGCTGCCTACGTACCCCTCAGCTAGGGATCAAGCCATCCGTAGTTCGGACGGAAAGGTGAGAAATATTTGTAAAGTGGTGTAAAAAGAGTGAAAGTGAAAATGGTGTGTAAAAAAATGGTGACTGCACTCAGGATGCCAGCAGCACGCCTGAGCTGCCTACGTACCCCTCAGCTAGGGATCAAGCCATCCGTAGTTCGGAAGGAAGTTTTTTGAAAGTTGTGAAGTGACGGAAATTGTGGGAATTGTGAGAAATATTTACAAAAATGGTGACTGCACTCAGGATGCCAGCAGCACGCCTGAGCTGCCTACGTACCCCTCAGCTAGGGATCAAGCCATCCGTAGTTCGGACCTGGATTTCCTAACTACTCCTAATGACTCGAGTTTTTGATTTTTCAGATGTTTTTGATTTTTTCGACACAAGAGGACAGAATCCTATCATCACAAGGGGAGGACAGGCTCCTGATATCTCGCAAAGGTTGGACAGCATCCTATGCTTTGCGGGGGGGAATGAACAGAATCACGACTCTGCAAGGGTTGGACAGCATCCTATACCTTGCAGGAGCGGACAAAATCACATGACTTGATGAGAGGGTGGACAGAACCCTAACCCCTATGATGATAAGACCGACTCTTGAAAGACTGACTCTATGGCTAAGGACAACTTAAAACCAATAGCTCTATAAAAAAGAGAGAACAATGCCAGTGAGACTAGGTTAGTCTCTGAAAAGAAAAATGACAACTGACGCTTATGAGACATGACATGTCTCCTATAGCAGAGAGGATAAATAAGGGTATTAACACCATTTGCAAGAGGGTTGCACATACCAAAATGATGTGAGGGCTGTCATTATCAAATAAGAGTATGGGCTGCCAATATCAAAAGAAAGTGGGTAGCTGTTATCAAATGGGTGATATTGAGCTGCCAATATCAACAAAAAGTGAGTAGCCATTATCAAATGGGTGATAGTAGGCTGCCAATATCAACAGTAAGTGGGTAGCCATTATCAAATGGGTGATAGTGGGCTGCCAATATCAACAGAGGGTGGGTAGCCATTATCAAATGGGTGATAGTGGGCTGCCAATATCAACAGAGAGTGGGCTGCCATTATCAAATGAGTGATAGTGGGCTGCCAATATCAACAGAAAGTGGGTAGCCATTATCAAATGGGTGATAGTGGGCTGCCAATATCAACAGAGAGTGAGCTGCCATTATCAAATGAGTGATAGTGGGCTGCCAATATCAACAGAAAGTGGGCTGCCATTATCAAATGAGTGATAGTGGGCTGCCAATATCAACAGAAAGTGGGCTACCATTATCAAATGAGTGATAGTGGGCTGCCAATATCAACAGAAAGTGGGCTGCCATTATCAAATGAGTGATAGTGGGCTGCCAATATCAACAGAAAGTGGGCTGCCATTATCAAATGAGGCATGAGGGCTATTAATATCAAGAGAGTGTGAAAACCATTTATACAAGGTATAATGGTCACATGCATATGAGTTCATCTTTGCGCACATCAAGCCTAAAAAGAAAATTAGAATTCTTCTCACACGTGAAGCTATTTTAAGGACTCGGTGGTCAACAAAATGTAGCAAAAGCAATATTATAAGCAATATTATATAGCAAATAGCATTACCTGTCTGAAGCCAAACCATCAATGCAGAGGGTTCCCTGAAATTTTAATGCCGGCACCGGAAATGATGGTCGAGCATCTCCGGGCTTGCGACGGTGCCAGATCTAAGACACGATCGGGCCGAGCCTCCCTCTCTACGTTTTCTCTCTCTCTCTCTCTCTCTTTTTCTTTTTATTTTGATAAATATCGCCAAAACAGAAGGGAGGTGCGGCGGCTGTGGGGGAGGTGAAGAAATTTGGGTTTTTGAAATGGGTTGGGGAAAAGGGCAGAGGGTGGCCGGTGGTGATGGTGGCCGATGGGGATGAGGGAGGAGAGGAGGGCCGGTGGGTCGGATTCCGGCAAAGTCGCCGGAATCGATGGAGATGGGGGTCGGAGCTTCGAAGAAGGTGGTTCGAGGGTGGTGGTGATGGAGGTTTTGGTTCGGGTTCTGGGTGTAGTTGCAGAGGGTGGCTCGAATGGGTTTGGGTGGTGATGGCCGTAAGTTGCAGAGAGTGGCTCGAATGGGTTTGGGTGGTGATGGCCGGCCGGTGGGAGTTGTAGATGGCTGGCCGGACGGTGAAGAAGGTGGTGGCAATCGGTGAAGAAGGTGGCGGTTGATGGTGGAAGACCGGTGATGGCCGCCGGGGGAGACTAGCCCAACACCTTCTTTCCCTTCTCCCTCTCTCTCTGTTTCTCTCTGTTATTCTTCCCCTCTCTGTTTTACAGAGAAATGGGTTTTTGTGATTGGGGATTGGTGGGTGTGGCCGGCCGAATATGGGGTTGGCCGGTGGTAGAGATGGGTTTTTGGTGGGGTTTCGGTGGTATAGGAGATGGGGATCGCGGCCGATGGGGGGTGGAGGAAGAAATGGGGGTGGTGGCCGACGGTGGTGGTGAGTTTGGGTTTTTGAAAATGGGTTTTGGGGGAAAGGGAGTTGCAGAAAGTGGTTCGGCTTTAGGGTGGAGATGGTGGATGGGCGGCGGCTTGGGAGGATTTTCGAAGGGTTTTTGGTGGCTAGAGGTGGCGGTGGCCGGTGGCGATGAGGGGTGGCCGGTTTGCAGGTTCTGTGGAGGTGATGGTGGAGGTGTGGGAGGTTGGCCGGAGATGGGAGATGGTGGCCTGGAGAGGTGGCTGCAAAGGTGGTGGCCGGAATCCGGTTGGGTCGCCGGAGGAGAAGACTCTCTCTCTCTTTCTCTCTTTCTCTCTCTCTCTGCAGCTCAAAGCAATGGTTTTTTTACTTTTATTTTTTTGTGGCAAAGGAGGTGGCTGTGGAGAGGCTTGGTGGTGGTGGGTTTGGGGATTTTGGGTGGCTGCAATGGTGGAGGGTATGGTTGTGGAGGAAGGTGGTTGTGGTGGCGGTGATGAGCGGCTGTGATTGGCCGTGGAGAGAGGTTCGGATGGTGGGGGAAGATGGAGAGGTTGTAGGCTTGCCGGATTCCGGCAAGCCTGCCGGAGAAGAAGGTGGGCGGCTGGAGGCAGTGGTGGTGGCCGGAGATGGGCGGCTGTGGAGGAGGCTTGGCCGGAGTTGGGAGAGGTGGTGGGGTACGGTAGAGGAGGAAGATGGAGAATGGCTGTGGGTTTTTCCTTCCCCTTTTCTTTTTTTTTTCTCCTCTGGTTTTTTCTCCTTTGGTTTTTCCTCTGCCCTCCTTTTTTCTCCTCTGGTTCTTTTCTTCTGTTTCCTCCTCTGTGCGAGAGATAAGAGCTCTCCTCTTGAGTGGGGAGACCCATCATGAGGAGAGTAATCATCATTTTTCTGTCCCCCTCTTGTCCCCCCTAACTTCTTAATTTTCTCTTGATTTTTCAAAAAAATCAAAAACCATCATAAGGCTTCTGTGCATTTTGAAACTTGCAACAAGGCACCCTTTTTCCCATAAAGTAATAGAGAATTAAAGACCCGTCGTTTTCTTCTCTCTTTTTTTTTTAATATATAGATGCGATGCTACCGCTGAAAATCTATAGGAGGTGTTATTTTCAACTGAAAATCTATAGGAGGTGTTATTTTCAATTTTAACTTTAGTGGAGGTGTTATTTTCAATTTTAACTTTAGTGGAGGTGTTATTTTCAATTTTAACTTTAGTGATTTAGTAACGACACTATTTCTGAAAGAAAATGATTGAAAGAAATTTGAATATAAGCGGATCTCACATCAGTGGGCCCCACACGAGCGGGTTCCACATCAGCGGGCCCCACACAAGCGGGTCCCACACCAGCGGGCCCCACGCAAGCGGATCCCACACAAGCGGGTCCTACACAAGCGGGTCCCACATCAGCAGGCCCTACACAAGCGGGCCCCACACAAGCGGGCCCCACATTCTCTTTTGCTCGGATTAATTCCATTCATTTTCCGCCTGGCCTCGGGATTTCATTCGAATACGCGGGTTTAGGGCCCTATCAAAATGGGGTGTCTACAGATGCCCCTCTTTGGCAGAGTGTGCTTGTCGCACGAAAGCCAAAGCCGAACAGACAACACATTTTGACTGGCCCAAGATTTCAAACAGAATGGATGCAAGGGGGTGACGAGATGGATCGACTAGACAGATTCTCGTCGAGAGGAAATGATAAGATTGATTGACGCGACGAGACAGATTCTCATCGAGGAGGAATGATAAGATGGATTGACGAGACAGAATCTCGAAAAGAAAACTGAGATGGACTCTCAAAGGGGGAGTGAGACAGACTCTCACAAATTGCAGAATGGAATGATTAGACAGCATCTAATTAAGCCACTCAGGGATTTGGAGATTGTAAAGCAGAATGATTAGACAGCATCATGATCAAACCGAAATTGGGATCTGAGAAGACAGCATCTTGACAGAAGAACACGGCGGAATGATTAGACAGCATCATGATCAAACCTGAATCGGGATCTGAAAAGACAGCATCTTGACAGATGAACATAGCGGAATGATTAGACAGCATCATGATCAAACCTAAATCGGGATCTGACAAGACAGCATCTTAACAGATGAACACAGCGGAATGATTAGACAGCATCATGATCAAACCTGAATCGGGATCTGAAAAGACAGCATCTTGACAGATGAACAAAGCGAAATGATTAGACAGCATCATGATCATTCCTGAATTGGGATCTGAGAAGATAGCATCTTGACAGATCAACACGGCGGAATGATTAGACAGTTATCATGATCAAACCTAAATTGGGATCTGGGAAGACAGCATCTTGACAGATCAACACGGCGGAATGATTAGACAGTTATCATGATCAAACCTGAATTGGGATCTGAGAAGACAGCATCTTAACAGATGAAAACAACGGAATGATTAGACAGCATCATGATCAAACCTGAATTGGGATCTGAGAAGACAGCATCTTGACAGATGAACGGAGCGGAATGACTAGACAGTTATCATGATCAAACCTAAATTGGGATCTGGGAAGATAGCATCTTGACAGATCAACACGGCGGAATGATTAGACAGTTATCATGATCAAACCTAAATTGGGATCTGGGAAGACAGCATCTTGACAGATCAACACGGCGGAATGATTAGACAGTTATCATGATCAAACCTGAATTGGGATCTGAGAAGACAGCATCTTGACAGATGAACACAGCGGAATGATTAGACAGCATCATGATCAAACCTGAATCGGGATCTGAGAAGACAGCATCTTGACAGATGAACACAGCGGAATGATTAGACAGCATCATGATCAAACCTGAATCGGGATCTGAAAAGACAGCATCTTGACAGATTGACAAAACGAAATGATTAGACAGCATCATGATCATTCCTAGATTGGGATCTGAGAAGACAGCATCTTGACAGATGAACACAGCGGAATGATTAGACAGCATCATGATCATTCCTAAATTGGGATCTGAGAAGACAGCATCTTGACAGATGAACGAAGAGGAATGGGCGCTCTCAGGGAGACTTTAGTGAGGTGCTCTCAGGGAGACTTTGGTGAGGTGCTCTCGGGGAGACGTTAGTGAGGTGCTTTCCGGGAGACTTTGGTTGGATGCTCTCAAGGGTCTTACACAGAAGGGATGGATATTTCTTTTGATTTTGATTGATTGATTTATTGATTCAGATTGATTCCTTTGAAAATTGCTTTGTCTCTTGCCGAGAAAATGGGAGTGCGAGTTCTTTGCTGAGGACCAGACTCACATGATCTGCTGAGGTTCTGAGTATTGATCATTTCTTTGAGAGAATTGAATTCGGCAGGGGATTGAAGGTTGTGAGAGCAAATTCTAGACTCCGCTGGGGAAAACTGATTTTCTTGGAGAATTGACTCTTCTAAAGGGTGAACTCAACTGAGGAGTTTAGAGGTTTGGCTTGAGATGTGCTTGTACTCCTCTTATCTTAACTTGCTGGAGACATTGGCACTGATTGCCTTTGTGCTTGACATCTTTTATGACACAAGTCATAAAAGATGCCCCTAGTATATTGTGTTTCCATGACAGGAGTTTTAAGGAGGCAGGACAATGATGGTTGAAGAAAAGATGCTTCGTTTCATGAAGGCTTGAGGTTGCACAGTTTTTTTTGTATGGAGAGAGTAGGACAATCACCATGATGGCTGGGTCTGAGAATCCCTTCTTTCGCATTGCTCACTTTTGGAGGCTTAAGGTCTCTAGTAAGTTTGAACAAGATGTCTCTCGCCCCTTCTGATACCTAAACCAGGATTTACTCTGAATTTTCTTTGCATTTTGGAGGGCACAGTCCCATTCTTCCAGCACCCGACAGTTTGGACTTTGCAAGGAAAGGGAACACAAATATGGAGGAGGAACAGATTTCCAAGGACTCAATCAAAGAAGATTCTTGTTGTTCGAAGGACTCGATTCGCTTTCGACTCATTCTTGGATCTGATGTGTCATTTTTAAGGGTTTGGCTTAGCCACTCTTAGAGTATTTCGAAGACCGTGTCAAAAGGCACTATTCTCCTCTTTCGGTATTTATGTCATGGTTATTACCCCTTTCAGATTGCTCGGTTTCAATGCCCCTAGTTTAGAGTTGCTGGCACTACTTGGACTCCGAGATTTTACCCTGGTTGAAGACTGTTTCTCCATCTCGATGATTCGCTTTTTGTTGGAAGTCATTGCCATTGACCAGATTGCCTTTTCAGGTTTTCAATCTGACGGACCGCTTGCCCTAACTTTTGCCTGGTTCGCCCTTTCGGGTTTTCAATCAAGCGGGCTTGATACCCTAATTTTTGCCTAAGCCGACTTTTCAGTTGTCAACTTAGCGGGTGAATGACCCTAAATTTTGCCTAGACCGCCCTCTCGGGTTTTCAGCCTAGCGGGTCTTCAGACTCCATCATTTTTTCTTCTTGACTTTGAACCTCACCGGATGAATGACGCAAACTTGTTCACCAGAAGGACTTTCTAGGTGGGCTTGGATTCAAAAGGGTTGGATATTTCCTTTGGATTTCAAAGTTTCAACCGAACCTGGATTGGTCAGGTTGCCTACGTACCCCAAAAATGGAGGATCAGGTTCGCGTAGTTTCCTGGGGTTTGGAACACAATGATTTGGCTTTAAGCTCAAAAGTTGAAAGGGAATAATTTGATTTTTATTCCAAAGGTTGAAAGGGAATAATTTGACTTTTATTCCAAAGGTTGAAAGGGAATAATTTGACTTTTATTCCAAAGGTTGACCGAACCTGAATTGATCAGGTTGCCTACGTACCCTGTAGAAAGGGATCAGGTCAGACGTAGTTCGGAACGAACTACCCCTGGTTTGTGGGTGTTTGAAAAGAATGTTTGATTTTGTTGAGGCTCAAAGGTGTTTGCAAAAGGATTTTTCAAACTTGGGATTTTTGGCGTTTAAAGCGCAGGCGTCCAAGGATGGCCTTCTGGTGTTTTGGCATACAAGCTTTTTGAATGGCTAAGGTTCAATGGCTTTGAACTTTTTTCTCTTTTTTTTTTAGGAGTCTGGCGGCATTTCCTGGCAAGACTTCATCTGTACTGCGCAAACTTGACTGATTGAATTCCCACTTTGTCTTTGGGATCTTGCACTGATGCTCAGTATTCTAAGACTCAGGGTCTTCTCTATATGCTGAAGATGCTTTAAAACCGACTCAAATTCTCGGGATTCTGATATTTCTAAGGAGTTGACGTGGGGCATGCTCCCTTCTCCTTTCGTCTCTGGATTCTATCTTTCTTTTTTTGTTCATTTGAAATGCGGGAATGCCCTTACCCTTTGATTACTTTAACTTAGAATTCCATCGTAATGTATAGCCCAAGTATTCTTTTTGGGGTTCATGTTCTATGCTCATGACTTTGTTGTCCGAAAGTCTTCTCTCAATTTTTCATTAACTTCACTTGATATCTGGTATTCTTCGTTTGAAATTTTTGCTTTTTCGACCCGATGTCTGAAGCTGAGGGTGACTTACGTTGAACAATGCCAAGGCACGCTTCTGGTTTATCCTCATAGGACCAAGCAACACTTATTTGAACCCTCTAAATAGGTTTATCGATTCTTTGCGCTCTTCGGGAGATTTTGCCAATCCTTATTTCCCGAGTTTCGGATTTGGATACCACTATCCACGGTATCGATTTCATCTTCGAGTGGCTTTGCTCGACGCTCTTCCCCTCGTTTGATCAGCTTTCAAATCTCGAGGAGAATTTCATCGGCATCCTCGTCTGAGGAGGGTGTCTTAATTTGTTTATTAACATTAGATCCAAGAGTGAACATATATAAGAATAATGACGACACTGGAATCAAATGTTCGTTGCATTGAATGTTTGAAGTACATACATTGATTTTTGACGCGCCACGATAGGCTTTCCATCAAATTCAACAAAAGATTGGACATTGGTTCACAATGAGAGAGACCAATAAACACAACGTACGTAGAATTGATATTGACATGGTTAGGCTTACCAACTTTGACAGGAGGGTTGGTATACACTCTTCCAAACAAATTTCAAAGATGAGACACTTCATCGGAGGCAACGGATTGGCGCTGAAAGTTCAAGGACAACGTGCTTTCATTGATAATGATTGGAGAGAGCAATCCTGGAGTTAGAATCTCAGAAGAGAGGGCCTCTTTGGTTTCTGTTGATCCAGCTCAAATTGTCCTTTAGCACCTGACAATGGCAAGGCTTTCTCTGGTATAATGTTTTCAAGGAGTTCAAGCTCTGACATTTTTCTTTTCCCTTCCTAATCATTTTCCAGCCCAGAGGTGGTATAGGTAGAGGTGGTAAGATCTGTGAAGGGTTGAATGAGTTGAATGGTTCCCATGGTGGGTGAAAGAAGTGCAACACGGTTATGTGCAGGGTTCTCAGAAGCATTTGAGTTCGAGAAGACTGAGGGGATCCCCGTCTATCAGGTCATGGATGTCATCACCATCTCTCTCATTTCTCTCAAGACGAGACTTTCAGCATACTCAGCCATCTGGGCAATGTGAGAGGAAAAAGGTATAGCGGGCTAGACCAAGCGAGTTTAGAGATGAAAGCTTTTTGGGGTTGATGGTAGACGAGTGACTAAGACTCCTTTCATGGACACCACAAACACTAAGCTCAATGAGAATTAATCACATGGCAATGCAATGCGCAAGTTGAGACAAAAGGTAGCACAAATACATCCTTCCGTTGGGTAAAATCTGACAGCTTAACGGTTGTACATGAAGATGTAGTACGACAAGTACATGGTTTGTCAACAAGCCTAAAAGGATGATGACCACACTCAAGGTATTTGGAGAAAATTCGGCAGCATAACGGCTATACCAGGAGATGTGGTAAGGTAAGCACATGGTTTGTCAATGAACCCAAAAGGATAATGATTACGCTCAAGGGTTCTAAAAAAAATTGGCAGCATGACGGCTATACTAGGAGGGTCTCAGCAACTAAACATGAAGAGTATGCCGTCATGGTCAAGATAAAGCAGGGTTCTCAGCAAGAACACACACTCCGATAATGATAATGGCAAGATAGACTCACAATCGACATGCGGAGTACATCTGATCAGGATCAATCAAATGATCAAGCACATGGGAGATAGATCATGGCTAAAAGAGCCAAGCATCTGATGATAATCCATAGAATGGAGAGAGAGGAATAATTGATTAGATTATGAAGGAAAACTTAACTAGGAAGTAAACCCTAATCTAATAACAAATATGTACATATATATATACATATATATATATATATACATCCTAACCAGGGGCACCAACCCTAGTCTAATCTAGCGGAGCCAAGGAGGTCTCGACTCGTGACAGACTGATGAGTGTACTAGAACCGCGCTGTAGCCACGCAAGGTGAGCCATCCTAGTCTATAAATGGGACAAGACTCCTAACTCTAGGCTTCACATGTGTAAGCAACACATGTTCGTCCTCATATGAATGCAATATAGATGTATATAAGCACGGGTACTTCCTAGTTGGTTTTCACTAAGCCAGTAAGTATATACATAATATATAAAACAAAGTAGGGCCCAGGCATTTCTGCAGGGTACTATGCTTATGACCATACCCTTGATGTATAACGCCAGCACACCCAGCATTATACAGAGTATGTTCATTGCTCATCGGCTGCTGTAGAACACCAGCACACCCAGTGTCTACGGCTGCAGCTCCGGCGCATAGCTCGGAAATAGATACAACGGTTCCCATCTGGTACGCGTCATATCTATTCCCTGAGGCCAATAATGAAAATGATGAAAGAAATAAAGAATATGACAATGTATGATGTGCGATGTGTGAATCCCTTGTTTTATTTACACGCCTACTTGGTGCCCCTGGATTTCTAACGATAAAGTTCCCATTTAACTCGATTTTGACCCAAATTTCTTCAAAATTAATTAAAATGGCATTTTTACAGAGTTAGGCAATGTTTCAAAAATTCCCCAGCAGAGTCGCCAGCCTGTGGACCCGCGATCCGAGACGGGGGCGCGGGGGACGTGCCCCCACGACGAGTCTCTGGACCATCCACGTGAAGGAGAGCTCCGCCAAGGAACTCTCGAAAGAGTGCCCCTCACAGCATGAGCGGCGATGTGAAGTGAGATACCTCTCGATTCGGGGACCAGCCCGGATTCGAGACGCACCTCGAAAACAAAGAAAGAGTCGCCATCCAAGGAAGTGGGCCCTGGATCCCATGCTGTGCTCTGTCGCAACAGATAACCAGAGATATAAAGGGTCCGTGCCTGATGACGAATGGGGAAGGGGTTAGGCGCCCCCAATTCGCCCAAGTGCGAGCACCTGGTCTCTTATGCCATTTATTATTAACTTTGAAGAATTTTGGGCGAAAATCATGTGAAATGGGAACGAGCATCCCCGAGAAAACGTCTATCTAAGCATGCATGACCCGGGGATGGGCAAAAGAAAATAGACATCCAAATCCTAACTCACCGCATCTACTCCTAACCCATCACATCTAGGAAAGCAGTAACATCCGCATGCACAGCTACAGCTAAACAAGCAATATCAGATATGGTAAGCGAAAAGCAGTAAATAGCCACAGCTAAGCATGTGAAACTAAGCGCACAAATAATAAGCAATCTGAAAGTAAACACACAAGGAACCAAAGACAAACACACGATAAACAAAAGATGTGAGGAAAGAAATGAATCGATAAATCGACGGTACATGAGGACCGAGAATACCAGGGAAAATAAAAGGGAGCATACGATAGGCTCAGGGAGTCTAATGAATCAAACTCAACAATCCTGATCCGCTGAAGATCGGATAGGTCTCACGATCGTCATAGCCTATCGTTGGGCTCAGCGAGGACAATCCCTGCGAAGGGGCCACGCTACGTCGTCGCCCGTCCCAAAACGCGATAAAAACGTCGGAAAATCGATAAAACCGGCAAACCACGATGAAAACCGGAAATGGAATGAAAAGAGGGCTCCGAGTGACCTGGCAATCACCATCCTTGCCCATTTTTGCTTTTGTTTTGAAATGTTTGGAAATATTTATTAAGAAGGTTTGACTGAACTTGGGTGGATGAAAAGGTGAGAGGGTGTAAAAATAGTGTGTGAAAATGGTGACTGCACTCAGGATGCCAGCAGCACGCCTGAGCTGCCTACGTACCCCTCAGCTAGGGATCCAGCCATCCGTAGTTCGGAAGGAAATGTGAGAAATAATGGTAAAGTGGTATAAAAAAGAGTGACTGAACTCAGGGTGCCAGCAGCACGCCTGAGCTGCCTACGTACCCCTCAGCTAGGGATCAAGCCATCCGTAGTTCTGACGGAAAGGTGAGAAATATTTGTAAAGTGGTGTAAAAAGAGTGAAAGTGAAAATGGTGTGTAAAAAAATGGTGACTGCACTCAGGATGCCAGCAGCACGCCTGAGCTGCCTACGTACCCCTCAGCTAGGGATCAAGCCATCCGTAGTTCGGAAGGAAGTTTTTTGAAAGTTGTGAAGTGACGGAAATTGTGGGAATTGTGAGAAATATTTACAAAAATGGTGACTGCACTCAGGATGCCAGCAGCACGCCTGAGCTGCCTACGTACCCCTCAGCTAGGGATCAAGCCATCCGTAGTTCGGACCTGGATTTCCTAACTACTCCTAATGACTCGAGTTTTTGATTTTTCAGATGTTTTTGATTTTTTCGACACAAGAGGACAGAATCCTATCATCACAAGGGGAGGACAGGCTCCTGATATCTCGCAAAGGTTGGACAGCATCCTATGCTTTGCGGGGGGGAATGAACAGAATCACGACTCTGCAAGGGTTGGACAGCATCCTATACCTTGCAGGAGCGGACAAAATCACATGACTTGATGAGAGGGTGGACAGAACCCTAACCCCTATGATGATAAGACCGACTCTTGAAAGACTGACTCTATGGCTAAGGACAACTTAAAACCAATAGCTCTATAAAAAAGAGAGAACAATGCCAGTGAGACTAGGTTAGTCTCTGAAAAGAAAAATGACAACTGACGCTTATGAGACATGACATGTCTCCTATAGCAGAGAGGATAAATAAGGGTATTAACACCATTTGCAAGAGGGTTGCACATACCAAAATGATGTGAGGGCTGTCATTATCAAATAAGAGTATGGGCTGCCAATATCAAAAGAAAGTGGGTAGCTGTTATCAAATGGGTGATATTGAGCTGCCAATATCAACAAAAAGTGAGTAGCCATTATCAAATGGGTGATAGTAGGCTGCCAATATCAACAGTAAGTGGGTAGCCATTATCAAATGGGTGATAGTGGGCTGCCAATATCAACAGAGGGTGGGTAGCCATTATCAAATGGGTGATAGTGGGCTGCCAATATCAACAGAGAGTGGGCTGCCATTATCAAATGAGTGATAGTGGGCTGCCAATATCAACAGAAAGTGGGTAGCCATTATCAAATGGGTGATAGTGGGCTGCCAATATCAACAGAGAGTGAGCTGCCATTATCAAATGAGTGATAGTGGGCTGCCAATATCAACAGAAAGTGGGCTGCCATTATCAAATGAGTGATAGTGGGCTGCCAATATCAACAGAAAGTGGGCTACCATTATCAAATGAGTGATAGTGGGCTGCCAATATCAACAGAAAGTGGGCTGCCATTATCAAATGAGTGATAGTGGGCTGCCAATATCAACAGAAAGTGGGCTGCCATTATCAAATGAGGCATGAGGGCTATTAATATCAAGAGAGTGTGAAAACCATTTATACAAGGTATAATGGTCACATGCATATGAGTTCATCTTTGCGCACATCAAGCCTAAAAAGAAAATTAGAATTCTTCTCACACGTGAAGCTATTTTAAGGACTCGGTGGTCAACAAAATGTAGCAAAAGCAATATTATAAGCAATATTATATAGCAAATAGCATTACCTGTCTGAAGCCAAACCATCAATGCAGAGGGTTCCCTGAAATTTTAATGCCGGCACCGGAAATGATGGTCGAGCATCTCCGGGCTTGCGACGGTGCCAGATCTAAGACACGATCGGGCCGAGCCTCCCTCTCTACGTTTTCTCTCTCTCTCTCTCTCTCTTTTTCTTTTTATTTTGATAAATATCGCCAAAACAGAAGGGAGGTGCGGCGGCTGTGGGGGAGGTGAAGAAATTTGGGTTTTTGAAATGGGTTGGGGAAAAGGGCAGAGGGTGGCCGGTGGTGATGGTGGCCGATGGGGATGAGGGAGGAGAGGAGGGCCGGTGGGTCGGATTCCGGCAAAGTCGCCGGAATCGATGGAGATGGGGGTCGGAGCTTCGAAGAAGGTGGTTCGAGGGTGGTGGTGATGGAGGTTTTGGTTCGGGTTCTGGGTGTAGTTGCAGAGGGTGGCTCGAATGGGTTTGGGTGGTGATGGCCGTAAGTTGCAGAGAGTGGCTCGAATGGGTTTGGGTGGTGATGGCCGGCCGGTGGGAGTTGTAGATGGCTGGCCGGACGGTGAAGAAGGTGGTGGCAATCGGTGAAGAAGGTGGCGGTTGATGGTGGAAGACCGGTGATGGCCGCCGGGGGAGACTAGCCCAACACCTTCTTTCCCTTCTCCCTCTCTCTCTGTTTCTCTCTGTTATTCTTCCCCTCTCTGTTTTACAGAGAAATGGGTTTTTGTGATTGGGGATTGGTGGGTGTGGCCGGCCGAATATGGGGTTGGCCGGTGGTAGAGATGGGTTTTTGGTGGGGTTTCGGTGGTATAGGAGATGGGGATCGCGGCCGATGGGGGGTGGAGGAAGAAATGGGGGTGGTGGCCGACGGTGGTGGTGAGTTTGGGTTTTTGAAAATGGGTTTTGGGGGAAAGGGAGTTGCAGAAAGTGGTTCGGCTTTAGGGTGGAGATGGTGGATGGGCGGCGGCTTGGGAGGATTTTCGAAGGGTTTTTGGTGGCTAGAGGTGGCGGTGGCCGGTGGCGATGAGGGGTGGCCGGTTTGCAGGTTCTGTGGAGGTGATGGTGGAGGTGTGGGAGGTTGGCCGGAGATGGGAGATGGTGGCCTGGAGAGGTGGCTGCAAAGGTGGTGGCCGGAATCCGGTTGGGTCGCCGGAGGAGAAGACTCTCTCTCTCTTTCTCTCTTTCTCTCTCTCTCTGCAGCTCAAAGCAATGGTTTTTTTACTTTTATTTTTTTGTGGCAAAGGAGGTGGCTGTGGAGAGGCTTGGTGGTGGTGGGTTTGGGGATTTTGGGTGGCTGCAATGGTGGAGGGTATGGTTGTGGAGGAAGGTGGTTGTGGTGGCGGTGATGAGCGGCTGTGATTGGCCGTGGAGAGAGGTTCGGATGGTGGGGGAAGATGGAGAGGTTGTAGGCTTGCCGGATTCCGGCAAGCCTGCCGGAGAAGAAGGTGGGCGGCTGGAGGCAGTGGTGGTGGCCGGAGATGGGCGGCTGTGGAGGAGGCTTGGCCGGAGTTGGTAGAGGTGGTGGGGTACGGTAGAGGAGGAAGATGGAGAATGGCTGTGGGTTTTTCCTTCCCCTTTTCTTTTTTTTTTCTCCTCTGGTTTTTTCTCCTTTGGTTTTTCCTCTGCCCTCCTTTTTTCTCCTCTGGTTCTTTTCTTCTGTTTCCTCCTCTGTGCGAGAGATAAGAGCTCTCCTCTTGAGTGGGGAGACCCATCATGAGGAGAGTAATCATCATTTTTCTGTCCCCCTCTTGTCCCCCCTAACTTCTTAATTTTCTCTTGATTTTTCAAAAAAATCAAAAACCATCATAAGGCTTCTGTGCATTTTGAAACTTGCAACAAGGCACCCTTTTTCCCATAAAGTAATAGAGAATTAAAGACCCGTCGTTTTCTTCTCTCTTTTTTTTTTAATATATAGATGCGATGCTACCGCTGAAAATCTATAGGAGGTGTTATTTTCAACTGAAAATCTATAGGAGGTGTTATTTTCAATTTTAACTTTAGTGGAGGTGTTATTTTCAATTTTAACTTTAGTGGAGGTGTTATTTTCAATTTTAACTTTAGTGATTTAGTAACGACACTATTTCTGAAAGAAAATGATTGAAAGAAATTTGAATATAAGCGGATCTCACATCAGTGGGCCCCACACGAGCGGGTTCCACATCAGCGGGCCCCACACAAGCGGGTCCCACACCAGCGGGCCCCACGCAAGCGGATCCCACACAAGCGGGTCCTACACAAGCGGGTCCCACATCAGCAGGCCCTACACAAGCGGGCCCCACACAAGCGGGCCCCACATTCTCTTTTGCTCGGATTAATTCCATTCATTTTCCGCCTGGCCTCGGGATTTCATTCGAATACGCGGGTTTAGGGCCCTATCAAAATGGGGTGTCTACACCGCCCTAAAAGCCTCCACGTAAAAAGCCACTTCTTCCTCCGTAACACCCTCACACACCCCGTCCCTAAAAGAAGGAAGCCTAATCCCGTATTCGTCAGGAATGTGTTATTCCTTTCTGATCCTCTCCGCCGCCCCTTCCTCCAAAGAACTCTTGCAGGACGCCACCCGACTAGGGCGAATGACAGCACCAGATTGAATATCCCTAATCTCCGCCTCACGAGCAGAAGAAACTCGGGCGGGGGATCCAGAGGAAGCGGTCCCCGACGACGACCCAGAAACCCCGGAACTATCCTTCAACTCTCTGGGCATCTGTTCATCTCGGGAACCACTGCCCCCGCCTCTTACCAACCGCCTCCTTTTTCTTGGCGGAGCCTTCTCCGCTACTTCTACTAACTCGATAGACGGACTCTGAGAACCGGTTGCGACAGACATCGTAAAATAATCAAATATCAGACAAAACAAAAAAATGAAACTCACCGAGGCGAATAAGTGAAGGAGAGCAAAAACCAAAGAAGAGTCGATAAAAGACTAGCCATCGGACGAAATTGCCGCAGAGGAAAAGAAGACAAAGGAATAGGGTAAAACAATCCCTGAAAAAAGCCTCAAAAGCTAGGGTTTGGACACGCGTCGATCAACCTCCCTCCCTTTTTAATCAGATGAGACATATACACGTGGCGCAGATTGAGGAACTCGAGGAAACCGCCAGAAATCGAAGCGCCATTCCCTACAACTAAAAAGATGTTTCTACCCCTACCACTAAAACTTTCCTAACAAGCCATCCCCACGACGTTCCCGCCAAAAAAAAAACAAGGTGAGACGTCACTTATAGCGTCCCCACTTAATGAGAGAGAGGGCTCGAAGGCCTGAAACCTGGCAAGGGGATCTGACCTCAAAGCACCAAATAAAAAACATACGGCACGGCAGAAAAGACTCGGAACCACGGCACAAGGGCTCGGCATACGATTCCACTAGATGGAAGAAACCCAGCACACTAGATAAAGGCTCGGGACCATGCACGAGGTCCGGCCGAGCCACCTCAATCCCTCGGAATAAGGATAACATATACCAAACACATTGGAAAGGGCATGGGTCCAACAACGAAGCCCGGCCTTGCTACCTCCGCTCCGCTCAAATAAATGTAGCTACTGCACAGATGAGAAAGGCAGCATAAGAAACACATCACAAATTCAAAAAAAAAAAAAAGAGGCCATCCATTCATAAACACATCCTTATGGCCCGAAGGCTTACAAAAGAGGGAAGGGAATAAGAAACCAAACATAGGGCACGCAAGCCCGGTACAAAAAAAGAGAGAAAAAACATATAAAGAAGCAGAGGGAGCCTGGCCCCACAGAGACTAATCGCCCGAGCGGCTGGAAGAAGACTCCTCCTCCAAAGAATCCCCCTCCTCCTCCCAGGAGCTCTCCAGGAAAGGGTCCACCTCATATTCAATCGGCTGCTCGTTAAGGACATGGACCCTTCTTTGCAACTCCTCGTTCCTCCACTTCAAGTCCTCAATCTCCTCACCCATTTTCAAGACCCGGTCGCACATCTCCATCCCCTGCCGATAGACCTTGGAGAAAAAAGACCACTCCTTAGCGACATAGGAGCGGGACGACTTGTCCTTGCTAGGCAAGGAAGAAAGGCGAAGGGGGGGAAAGCCTGGAGGAGGATCCGGGTCCCTCCTGATCCTCTTCTGATGAGCCGTGAGATCCTCCTCCGAGTCAGAATACAGATCGGGGTCGCTTGAGGATTCCTGGGAAAGAGGGGCTTTGCCCCTAGCTCGCGAAGGAGAACTGGACATGTTGTCAGAAAAGGAAAAGATGCAGAGAGGCAATCGGCCTAAGAAAGAAAACAATAATAAAAAATACCGGGGTGATCTTCCCTTATAAACTCAGAAGAAAAACCACTGGGTCAGGAAGCGAGGCGACCCACCCTTTACGTGTCTCCCTTCTATTGGGTGACCGGCTAAAGCTACATAATGACATTGCAATTCTCCGGGAGAAACCGCCGAACGAAACGACACGTCTCCTCGTACTCCGAGGCTCCCATAAATGCCCTCACCATAACATTACTTGACCAGACATTACTCCCTTGGTCCATTCAATAGACCAAAGGAGTAGGGGGTATTATGATGGGACATAAATACGGCGCGATCCTTGAATCTCACCACGTGTCGCCCATGCACCGATGAAATCTAATCATAATTAAGTAGGGCATTAATGAGCGACAAGACCGTGTAATCCCGTCACGTGTCACCCTCCCGCTGCCCAAACCTCATCATCACGATTATGAACGAGATTACACGGCAAAGCCACGCGTGCCGTCACACCAGGGAGGTAGCCCAATCCGACGAGTGTGGTCTCTATCTGAAATGATGAAAGGGTCCGCATGACGCCCCTTAAAAGGATTCGCAAGCAAGATGGAGAAAGGGGGAGCGACGGGAGAGAAAAAAAAATAGGGGGGCCGGGGAAGAGAAGAAAATCCCATCCCTCTCAAGGCCACCCAAAGGAAGGGGCAAATCCTTAAAAAGCGAAGTGACAACAAAGGAAGTAGGGAGATTAATCTTGGGGAGAAAAGAAAAAGGTGCAGGACGCCCAGATTCCTTTCCCCCGCTCTCCTCTTCTTCCACTTCCCACTCGTCGCCTCCGACCCGTCCACCCATGCACAGAAAGAAGAATCTGCATTTTGGCCTTGGTAAACCTGATTGCACCTCAGCCTTTTCTTGTTGTCCTTTATATTGTTGGTCCAGAATCTAACTTGGGTGTCAAAGTGGTCGCCCGGGACCCACTCCGGACCTCCCTGACCCCTCTATTTGTAATTGCAAACCCCCGCGGAGGCTCTCTACCCACCGCGCAATCGCAGACCCGGATTCTGACACCATCATATGGTGCCCCGACTATCAAGTACCTTGCTAACAATACCAACAGCAGACTCTGAAAAAGTGGTCTGCTGCTGGATCAAATATCAAGGGCAGTACTTTTGAAGTACTGCCCACAAGGGACTTCAATGTCGGGCACCATATAATTTCTCAGATATATAAAACCATTTTAAATTCATTTACATAATATATTTTTTTCCGGAGAACTCTAGCATCTGAAATGGATTCGTAGACTGGTCCGGACTCGTAATGTGGTCCATACACACGTGGGAAGCAGTGGCGGAGCCAGGATTTAGACATAAGGGGGGCGGGCTTATACTTAAGGAGAGCAAACTTCAAATCTTTAAGGGGTTGAGCCCAATTGAGTTGGGCCTATTGAGGAGTTTGGCCCAACTCAACAGGGGCCGCTGCCCCCCTTATGCTACATGTAGCTCCACCTCTGGTGGGAGGGGAGAGAGAGAGTACTAAACTTGTCAACTAGAAAATCATCCTGAGTTGACTGGACTCGTATTTTAAACGAGTTGAAAGTCAAACAACCAATTACTCCAAAAGCTTAGGTTGTTAGAATTGGTGTTATTTAATCATTTGTACTAGATCACTCCCCCTCTTATTTTGGGTTGCCATACACATGGATTTTTAATATAAAGTTTTTGTTTGGTTTTGAACCCAAAGCCTGCCATGAGATAATATCTCTGAAAGAGTTTCTATTATTTTTTAATCATTTATACATTGAATTCCTAGCAACACGTGAGACATAAAAAGTGCAAAACCCTACCGGAAGATTCGAACCAACGAGCAAAATAACGCCAATATCTAGGACTTTAGGCTCGTGTCAAATTAATATAACAAATATTAAAATATCTTCTTCTTTTTTAATGGTATTATTTAATTAAAAGGGAGAGACATTTTAAAAAAATTAGAAGGGAGAGAAAAACCTCCAAGACCTAGATGGTCAAAAATACAAAAGAGAAGAGAGCAATAAAAGAAAATACAGAACTTCAAGGACGAAGATGATCAAATATCTCCAATCTCGTCCAATTAACTTCATCTCTAGCTAGCCGATCTGCCTCTCTATTTGCAGAACGACGGGCATGATTAAACTGGACAAGATGTCCATCTATGTGATCATGAATCTTAATATATCTATTAAAAATCAATGCATCTAACAGGAAGGAGTAGTGTGTGTGTGTGGTGGTGGCGTGGGGGTGTGTGTGTGTGTGTAGTGGTGGTGGGTTGTGTGTGTGTGGGGGGGGGGGGGGGGGGGGGGGGGGGGGGGATGGGATGGGCCGCACATCCCACATGGAGATTTTTGGAGATTATAGATGAGATATTCGATTATGTGGAGAGTCTCTCAGTTTGATTTAGCATACTCGGAGGTCGGCTAATAGAGAGACAGATAGGCTTGCCAGGGCTGGAGTAAGGCCAGAGTAGAACGATCGATGTTGGAGATATTTGATTCCTTGCTTCCTTGACTTCTATTGTATTTTTGTTTTTTTCTTTTTCTTTTTGTTTTTTTTTGCAATGCTTGCGCTCTCAACCCCCTTGGTTTGTAGCTTTCTTTTTCTAATTAATAAATCACCACCATTTCAATAAAAAAAAAATGATGTCCTCCCATTTTTATAGGGTTAGAGATCACTTGTTTGAGCTAACTCGAGCTTGACTCACTTTTAAAATGGAGTTTTCATTTGAACTATATATGTGGGTGGTCTCTTTCATATGTGGCAGTCTAGGTACAAATTTCTATCCAACGATCATTGTTGTGATTATACTAGACTCAGACCCCTATCCCCATATTTGCTACTCCCAATGGTCCCCTCATGGCTCGGAACGCGGCCCACGAGTATAGACAAAGTGTTGAAATAGATATCACTATGGCAGCAAATGACTGGACTGGGAAGACACCAAAAGCGTATCATTCGTTCCCATTAAAATTTGTTGCATCTCATCCATTTACGGGACAATTATTTGGACAATATTTGTCTTCATTTGTTCACCCGTATTCAACATCTATCTACTACAGATGACGACGCTTGAAAAAATCTACCTCACTCTCTCCCTCTCTAAGACCAATCAATATAGCATGGGATTTGTGTTGAGTTGGTGATACAAAATCACCGGTTCTATTTCATTTTTTGAGTGGGTCCCACTTGGCCCTGGGATGTGTTTTCTCACTGTATAGAGGGTATGTATTTGAAAGAGAGGGTTTGAAGAAGGAAAAATGTAGGGAAGAGATGAGAAAGGGTGGGGCAAGACAAGTGGTTTTCTCTGGAGGGCCCCTAGGAGGGCTTTTTTGGTGGAGCTAAAGTAAGGTTCTTTTTGCTGAGAAAGTTAGGGCAAGGCAAGAGGGGTTTTCTCTTGGGGGCTCTAAGAGGGATTTGGTGGTGATGCAAAAGCAAGGTTCTTCTACTGAAGGTTGAGAAGAAATTAGGGCAAAAAAAGGGTTTTCTCTTGGGCTTTTGGAAGGCTTTTTGTAGTGAAGCAAAAAGGGTTTGTCCTCCTCTTCTTCTTTACTCAAGGTGCATTCTTCTTCTCCATTGGATTTTCTCTATTGTAGCACAAGCATTGTGTTGGAGGATTTTCCAACTATTTCTCATAAAAGGTTTTTCTATGTGCCCGGTGTAGAGCTTGAGGTTATTTTGTGGCTACGTAGAAGGTTGGAGAGAATGGTTTTATTGGTGGATTTTACCGTTGACGGTAACATTATACTGTTTTGGTTCTAAATAGTGGATTGAGTGTTGCCTTGTCCGTGGAGTAGCCCATTGTGGTGAACAACGTATATTGTTGTCTTCTTGTGGTTGCTTGTGAATTGCTCCATTTTTGTGGTTGTGGTTTGTTTGCATATATTTTCTCCATCTTCTTGTGCAAGATCTTGGGTATTTCCGTGTGTTATTAGCGGGTGTTATTGGCGGTGGGGTTTGGCCACTACAATTTTGCTAAGTCATTTCGCAGCTCACTTTTGCCCACTGCATAATGAGAACCATAGTAGATTTAGGAACTTGAGTTGTAAGGGTTTAATTGCAACCAATAGATTAGATCAATGGTTTAGGTAGAGTTTTGTTTGAAATAGAAAATTAGTAGTTTTATAAAACGTATGTGGAAGGTTTGTTTGCACAATTGACTATATTTGATGAAAATCAAAGGATGAGAATGTTTCTTCTTGGTTTTACTCTGTTCTTCATGGGTTTGTAGAATTTTCCTTTGTAGATTCGAAGGTTTACTTGATCGGTGGTTGACGGAGATCAATCCCAACTAGTTCTTCGCGCTTCCAGCTACTCCAAAATGCCACTTTTGTAAGAAAAATTAATAATAATAATGATAATAAGAACAATAGTAATTTGCAAAATATTTAATCAAATCTTTAGAAAGAAACAATGTTTCTCTTCATCTCCCTAGCACGAAACCAACTTCCACCACTTATAGAGAATATTAAATAACAACCACAATTTGCAAAATATTTATTCAATCTTTTAAATGATCTATTAATTATCAAGAAACTTCCAATCCCCACATCTCTATCTCTCATAATCCAGACCTCAGCTAGCTTTCAGTTTCCTTGACGGGTTGCATTCACTTCAGATATAGGGGTCGTTTAGATGCTTGGATATAAGTGTATGTAGGGTTTTCACCTTTTGGGGGTATTGGATGTGAGTGCATATGGGGTTTTCGTACTTTATGGGGCCGTTTGGATACACGGATTTTAGAATCCAGGTTTTTTGTTTGAAAACAGTGTAAACGAGGGTTCTTGATCAAGCTGTTGTATGCTGTCATGACCAAGGTTTAAAATTTCGGTTTCGGTAACCGTTTCGGACCCCACAAAAAACCGAAATTTCGGATTTCGCCGAAATTTGGTGATTTGGTTCCAAATTCCGGACTTAAATTTCGAAATTCTGGACCGAAATTTTGAAATTTTCGCCGAAATTTTGTAACACTTCTTTTTTAAAATAAATAATGTCATTAAACCGAAATTTCGGACCGAAATCCGAAAATGGCGAAAAAATGAATTTCAGAAATTTTTGGTTTCGGTCCCCACCGGTATCCGAAATTTCGGATTTCGGTCGAAATTTTAAACCATGGTCATGACAGCATTTCTTGGATTTTAAGTGAGAAAATTAGGTTTTAAAAATCTTTCCCGCATCTTGAGATTTCTAAAACCTGGAAATATGGGGGAATCTGCTACTCTCTTGCTGACGGAAAGAAGGGTGAGAAGTCAAAAACGACGGCTGGTCCGCTTCTTCTCTTGTCTCTTAGTTACAATTTTGAAGAAACCCCGGATTCTAAAATCCGCGTATCTAAACGGCCCCTAAATATCAACGATGTGTAGTGAGTTTATTCTACATCATTTTATTTTTCATTTCTTCTTCATTTATCCTATTTTTTGAATGGGAAAGATGTTTTACCAAAAGATCGAGGAGATTTTCATGAGAAAGTCAAAAAAATTAAAAAAATCAAATGTTAGAATAGTCGGACACGAAACATCCATGTGTGCGCCCCTCCCAATAATTTTGCCCCTAAAAAAAACTAGGGTACAATATATTTTGGGAAATATTATCAACACTATTGTATTTTTATGACCGCACTCCTCACTTCATTAAAAGTATGGTATGGCCCGCACCATAGGATGATCCAAACCGTCCATTAGATGGGCCACAGCGTAAATAGGTTGTGCCCCAAAAATCATTTCCACACCCTATATTTTAGATGCTGATATTAGCTCGCCCATTTGTTGGCATTAATTCATCTCGTCTTCTACTATTTAATCAGCTGTCAAAGGTTGTTAAATTTACCAAAAAGCTTTAATAACCAAATTAAAAATGAAAAGACAAGCTGAGTTTTTGAATTTTTTAAAACATGGTAGTGCCAATATCAGTTAACTTATATTTTTATGAGTAGCTTTGACGTGAACAAAAATCCATCCCGACAAGTTTCTACTTTCTAACCGAAAAAATAAATAAGTTAATGGCTTATTTCTATGCAATGTTGCTCTATTCAATAAAAAAGAGAGCTTAGCCCACCCTATTTGAATTGCAAGAAAAATATTTCTTCCTGGGACAATTATTTCATTTCCACAAATTAGAGAGAACTGATTTGTGGGACATCATTATAAATTGAAGGTCCCTCTAAATAAAACTTGAACTGCTGTGGTTAAAGTGACTTCTTTTTCATGTGTAATCAAACAATAAAAAGGCTGGAAACTCTGGAAAAAAATCTCTTCTACCAACTTTTCCAGCAAAATCTTACAATGGTCTTACTCTCCCTTTATCGGTAGAGAATCTCTCCATTCATTTCCAGCTTAGATTTTTCCTACATCTTTGTTTACCTACTACTTCAAAAAGTCTTATCCAGCTATCACTGGTAGTTCTTTTTCTTAACGATGTGATCCGACGTGATCCGTTCTGTTGATCCAATAGGTAACCATGTACGCAAACAGCTGCCGTGGGTCCCATCGTATTTGGATTAACCTAGCCCTTGATCGGTAAGTCACTCTTGTATGCATTGATCTAACGGATATGCTGTTCATCCAGGATAGGCTATTCAAACTCTAATATATGTAGAGATTCCACAGCAACATCGCTAACCAAACCAAAAAGAAGCTAAATATAGCTGAAGTGACTTTTTTTACTTTTCGTAGAAGCACCCGAAGAAGAAACTTTTGATATTTGACAACTTTATGGTGGAGGGTGATTCTCTCAATGTTGTCTGATGGTTGGATGGGAGATCTTCCCACCCTTGGAGATAAGAGCCTATTGATGAGAATTCTCATGGAAAGTCATTTAGTTCAATTCCTCCATATCAGGAGATCGGCGAATGGAGAGGCTGTCACGTCCCGATCCCACTGTGTCGATATTGTCCGGTATAGGATCTTCCACCCTCCCAGTTTTGTTTTCCGGCAAGACTAACTGTGCCTGACCCACTCTGCGGCCCCCCCTTGGAGATGCTGAAAGCACGTCTACAATGGGAAAGAGGGGGTTCTAAATGTATAGCTCCTCTTCCTTTACGAAGTGGGATCCTACAATCCACCCCCCTTTGGGCCCAACGTCCTCGCTGGGACATCGTACCGGAGCTGTATCGCCCCGGATCGGCTAGCTCGGGCAAGGGCATCAAGATTGGCTTTAGAGATTTTTATTTTCTTCTGCCTTGGGTTTCGTTATATGAGTTATACTCTCTCTCTCCTACTTTTGTCTGCCTGGACTCTCTTGGTCATGCGTTTTTTAATGAATTACACCGTTTCAAAAAAGAAGAAGAAGAAGAAGAGATATTTGAACCCTTTATATATTTTTTAATGAGGAAACTTATGGTGAACTAGCTTGCCCAATCACATGGGTCCCAGATTTTGGGGAATGATCCAAACCATTCATTTGCAAGGCCTTATCATAGATAGGGGGTGTACCAAAAATCAGCTCCATAGGATCATCCTAACCCCTCCAGTTGTGGAGGACAAAAATGGGGCAGATTTGTGTCTGTCCATTTTTGTCCTCGACAAATGGAGGGGTTAGGATGATCCTATGGAGCTGATTTTTGGTACACCCCCCATCTATGTAAGGGACTTTCAAATGAATGCTTTGGATCATCCTAACAAAGTGGGCCCCCATGTGATTGGGCTAGCTAGCTCACCATAAGTTTGGTAGTTTCCTCATATGTATATATATTCAGTTTAATTTATTTCATTTTATTTATTTACACAAAAATTCAATGATAATAATAGTATGAAATGTTTTTCAAATTAAGCTATATAAACACTAAGAAAAGGGGAAAAAAGGTTTCAAAATTTAGTTCTAATAATCACTTACTTGGATCAAGCTCACTGCTGACAAGCTCTAGAAGAAGAGATTTACCAAGCAAATCGCTTATATCGTCGAGGCCACGGCCCAACCCTACGTTTGTAAGGAAGCTGCCGATGGTTACCTTAACTGTTACAATGGCATTAACGCTGACAGTGGTCTGTTCTGTGTCAGTGGCATATACGGGAGAGTTGCTTGAGACCTCACACCGAATGCTACCAGATTTTGCTCTCCGGCTATGGAAAACTGGCCTGACCTGGGAAATGGATGTAGGACTCAAGTAATGGGAAGTGAAGGAGTTATGGAGCAGGATGGTGGAGGGAGCAAGGGGAGACTGTTGAAGGAGCTGAGGCTTCAACATCTGGGCTAGTTGTAGTTAGGGTTTGGAAATATGAGGGTTGGGTGATGCAATTGCTACTTATATAGAAGATGGGCTAGTTGTAGTTAGGGTTTGGAAATATGAGGGTTGGGTGATGCAATTGCTAATTATATGGAAGAGCTCTCTCTCTCTCTCTCTCTCTCTCTCTCTCTCTCTCTCTCTCTCTCTCTCTCTCTCATGCAATTGCTACTTATATAGAACTCTCTCTCTCTCAAGAAAAATATGAATAATATGTGAATGAGTTTCATGTGGTAATTATTTAAGGTGGAATACTATTGGATATGGGTACCTTCTCCTCTCATTAATCACTTTATTAAGCATCTCTCTCTCTCCATTTTTTCCAGGAAAATCGGAACAATTTAGGCATATGATACTTCAGAAACGTTGAATAGTAATAATGGCTATATTTTTAAATAGTTGCTATATACCCCTCTCATTACTTTAGGCGTCCACACCTATTACTTGGGAAGTATATCAGAGTCACTATCAGCCATACCATTCGAATCTTCCCACAATTTGACTATTCATGCATATGGTAAAAAGTAGAAATAAATGAAATAGGAAAATGTAACATGGGTGGAAAAGCCTAAACTTATAGGTGGCAATCGAGTCCTCTCAAGTCTCAACCAAGTCATGGGCAATCACAAAATAGTGAAAAAAGATCATGTTTTTCCAAAGGGAAATTATTTCAGCGCTCCAATGTTTTGATAAACATGCGCCCCCATATTTGTCTTGTAGTATTTAAAGGGTTGTTAGAGGAATATTGCGGAAGGGTGCATATGGAGTAACCGGTAAAGCCGTATAGGGCAGCATTTTTCAAAAACCATTGTATGGCTTACACTATAGGATGATCAAAACCGTCCATTTGATGGGCCACAACTAAATAGGTTGTCCCCAAAAAATCATGTTGCTATGATGATCCTAGCCCTCCGATCTATAGAAGGACTACGTATTAAGGAAACCTCTATAGATATGAGGTTTGGGATCATCCTATGGAAATGATTAATGGGGCACAGCCAATTTACTTTGCGGCACATCAAAAGGACGGTTTGGATCATCCTATGGTGTTAGCCGTATAGGCTTTTTGAAAAATACTAGACTCTACGTTCTTACACCATAGAAAATCTCGCTCCGATATTGTATGATCAAATGATTCTAACCGTTGCATGGACACCCCATACATAGACAAACAAGAAAAGTTGTGGGCGAAGTTCCACATTCGATGGCTAACATGTATTGGTCCAAAGTTCAACATTCGAAAGTGGGGGCCACTGATATGGATGGTTTGGATTTATCAAAGCTCAGGGTCACTTGCGAATTATAGCAACGATGGATCATAATATGATCTGAACTGTTGTCATGGTTATTGATTGCTGTCCTGATTAGATGATCCTAACCATTCAATGAGCGGGTACCACCATGAATCATCTATCTAGAGTAGAACCTAACCACCCAATTAGTGAGCCCCACTGTGAGAATGTTATGTATAGATGACTGTAACCATTCAATGAGTACCTTATGTTATGAAAAAACCTCTCTTCTAAAGTGATCTGCAATTTCAATGGCAGAGCAAAACTAAAGAGCAAACACAAGCAATCGCAAAAAAGACATAAAGATTTACGTGGTTCAGCAAAGCCTACGTCCACAATAGAGGCAACGAGAAAATTCACTATATGCTCAAGAGATCACAAGAGAAGATCACTGTCTTTCACCAAAACCCATACAGGAAACTCTAGCACCCCCATCCCCTATTTTTTATCTCTCAACCCTTTCCAAGACTAGAATACGAAATAAGCCCTAAAGGCCACTTATAAAGCGGACCATAACTTTTTCTTAACGGGCCAAAAAAAAACATAAAACGGGCCGGGCTAAACGGCGACCCAACCGGGTTTAATTCAAGACAGTCAATTCAACAACTTAGATCGGTGATATAATTTGGGGATTATGTTATTGCTTTTTCATATTTAGTTTTTAAAGAAAGGTCTTTACTGCCCGTGATGACCGATTTAAGTTAAATACTACACGTAGTTACTAAATACAAAATTATCATTAAAGCTAAAGTGTAAAAATTTGAATTTAACATCCTCTAATTATCAAGTTATCTCATTGATAATCAATAGCCTTTTTTATTATCTACTAATTTGTTAAGTTTCTAATTTTAGAACAGAAATGTAGTGGCTACTGCTGATTTGATGGGGGCGACCTAGTGGGCCAGGTTCAATGTTGAAGGGAGAGCTCATCAGCAAGATTGAGGATAAAATCACTTGCTAAAAGTGGCTAAAAATCAGGAAAAAGTCATCTTCACCGTAGACACTAGTTTCCTGACTTTCCACTTCACTCGCATCTCCACTCGGAGACACCTATTTATCATGGGAAAAAAATTCAATCTTGCATAAATTTAACTGAAAATGATGTCTAGATGTTTCTTTAGCCATCAAAGTTAGGGCTGCAACTCAGGTCGGGCGGGTCGGGTTTTGGAGAACCCAACCCTACCCGAGAAATATCTCGGGTCGGGTCGGTTCGGGTTTTTTCACGTTGACGCAATTTTTTAAAGGAAAATTCTTGTTTGGCAAGGCAACTCAACTCATAGAAGCAGAAATTACACTCACATTACACTTGAATCAAACAATGATGTAATTACACTCACATCACACTTGAATCAAACAATGCTGTAATCAAACAATGTTGTAATTACAATCAAACAATGTTGAATCAAACACTTGAATCAAATCAACTCATAGAAGCAGAAATTACACTCACATACAGTAACAGTAACAGTGGGTGCGTGGGTTTTCACTTTTAACTTTTAACTAACAATAGAAAAAAATGTACATACTATACTTATATACTTATGTAACTCGGGTCGGGTCGGGTCGGGCCCCATCAAACCCGGCTCGACCCGAGATTCATGCGGGCTTTTGAATGCTCGACCCGAAACCCATGAAACCTGAACCCAACCCAGGCTATTTTCGGGTCGGGTCGATGCGGGTCGGGTAAAACCCGGCTCAAGTTGCAGCCCTAATCAAAGTATATGCCTCAATGTGCAATTGTGCATGAGAAAATTTTCAACAGCTGCTTTCCAAACACAATGATGATGTCAGCACTTTCCCATGGACTCCTATTTCGTAGGGCCCATGCCTATCTTGAAGTAAAATCGGGTCGGTTTCTCGTATAATGAATCCCTGAGAATTATTGGCCGCAGGTACATGTGGGGCCTACTTATTTAGTGATGGATGGGCTATGGAGCAAAATCCACTACTATTAGAAGATTCTATCTCACTAATATGTGGTTGTTAAACGGCAAGATTTAAAAAAAAGAAAGAAAAAAAGGAAGGCCTCAATTCATGAAGAAAGCATGATACTAGTGCAAGTCGATCGGGTCGAGTTGGGCCAGGTTAAGGCCAATCCTTTGCCTGATCCAAAGACCCAAAACCTCCACACTAACCCGCCCCAACCCGAGTTGGCTAGTTGCTTCAAGTAAAACCTAAACCAACCAGCCTTTGAGGGCACATTTGGCTACCATGAATTTTATTTTTATTTTTTTCAAGATAAATTGGTGTCTCCGAGTGGAGATGAGGTTGAAGTGGCTAAACATCAAGAGACAAGAAAACAAGAAACTAGCGTCTCTAAGTGATGATAAGTGGCTAAGAATCAGGAAACAAAAAACTCTAATCAAAATTGGCTTTACTTTTTCCTCACTTTTAACTACTTCTCAGACTCATCTCAATTATGCCCTCTCAAATCACCTATCCTTCTATCACTGCCCTACCCCTTTATCACCACTTGGAGATACCAATTTATCATGAAAAAATTATTCCTGGCAACTTGACATGGCCTTATCTCTCAACCCTAGTCTCACCCATCAAACCCAATTTTCCAAATCGGTCTCAATTGGGTCGGATTGCGTTAGGGTTGGGCTTGTGCAGCAATAAAAAAGGACCAAAAACACATAATTTTTACTTATCATGTGGGACCTCTTTCCTTAAAAAGATTCCAACATGTCCTGATCATGGTAGCCTAGAAAATCCTCCTTCCATTGCTACCGTATATCTTATGAAAGAACCCAACACGAGTTTTCATTTTGGAAAGTCTCTATCAGTCCTGGGAGAGAAGCCCACGCGGGACGACTGTCCTTTCAAAAACAAAAAAAAATGTTTAACTCCATTACAACCGTCCTGCGAGAGTCACGAGGGATCACTAAATGCAGTTGTACTATATCTCGCATTTATCGACAACAAGGGATGTGAAGTTTAGAACGTGGCGTTCAATGCACATGGTGTGGAGACCACTGAATTGTCTTAACATGGGCATGCGGTAATTTTGCATACAGAAGAAAACTGAAGCAGACAAACAAATCAGGGTCAGATAGCGTTTTTTGAGACGGGCGATCCATCGTGGATGGATCCGATAATCCATTGTAGATGGATCCGATATGGATTTTGTTGCAAACGAGGCACATGGGAAGCTTATTGTGAATACGTTTTTTTAATTAAAATAATATTGATCATGATAAGCTGTAGTGTTCACTATCATAGTTATCAAAACCAAGGTTTTAAATTTTAAGGATTTCGGTCATCACCGAAACCGAAACGTAGCATAGCGAATTTTGCCCTAAATTTCGGTATTTCGCCTAATATTTCAGTTTCGGATAGGATCGAAATTACCTCCGAAAACAAATTTAAAACCTTGATCAAAACCAAGGTTTTAAATTTCGGTTTCTGAGTGCGTTTATATCCTCACCGAAACCAAAATTTCGGCTGAAATCAAATTAAACTGAAATTTCGGCCGAAATCAAATAAAATATTATTTTATCTCCTACGAAATTTCTGGTGAAATTTCAGGAAAACATATAATAATATATAAAATCGAGATTTTTAGGTGAAATGCCTTAAATTTCGGCAAAAAAAGAAGAAATTTTTAAATTTCGTTCAAAATTGGGTAACGTTTCGAGTATACTTGATTTCGATTTCGGTGGAAATTTCAAACCTTGATCAAGACTCCGTTTGAACACTTGACCTTGTAGCTAGCTGGCTTAAAGCAACTTTACTGATGTACGTAGTAGACAATGAGCCCTATTTGTCCCGGGTTGGCTCGGCCTCTTCTGCCCGTGTCCAACAATTTATGGACCACCGTAGCATTTGTCATTTTCAATCGTGTTTGGATTAATTGAAGGAAAATGATTTGGATTCTTAGTCAGAACTCGTACCCACATCTATATATGGTGATTGACGAACCATCACTAAGGCCCTGTTTGTTTAAGATTATGACAACCGATTGTGAGTCCCAAACTTATTATTGGACTTAAAATACTTTAAAACAATCGGTTGTCATAGTCTTAAATGAACAGGGCCATAAGTTGGGCAAGAAGTTGCTCTCACAATTAAATAAGGGAAACGATTTCTGCTCTACAATGTTTTGATAAACAGGCGCTCCAATTTTTATCGTGTAGCATTTAAAGGGCTGTCAAAGGAATATTACGGTTCTCAAAAACCACTTAAAGACCTTTAAATATTACATGACAAACAAGTGGATCGCATGTTTATCAAAACAATGGAGCGCTGAAATCACTTCCCTTAAATAATTCTAACTCAGCATATTAGCCCTTGTTTGTTTTGGATTTTGATAATTAATTTTGAGTCTAAAACTGATTATTGGACTCAAAATTATGTTTAGGCGCCTTGTTTGTTTTGGATTTTGAGAAGCGATTGTGAGTCCTCAATAATCAGTATTGGACTCAAATTTACGTTTAATTTTGAGTCCAATAATCAGTATTGGACTCACAATCAGTTCTCAAAATCCAAAATAGAGAGGGCCTTTCCTGGTAGGGGCAATGATCTCATTCTCACTCTCAATCTAATGTGTAACTTAACTCTCTCTCTCTCTCTCTCTCTCTCTCTCTCCACATTCGTTAAACTCTCACCCACGTGTATTTATTTTCTCACACTCCTTGACCTTCAATCTTTATAAAAATATTCATCTGTTCTCATACTTTTCTTATTTTAAAGGTCTAATTTGATATTTTTGTCATAATTTGGGTGATATGATGGTGATATCTTCTATACTTCCAGGGTGACGAGATGGACAAATAGGTGTTGATGTGCATCCAAGTCGCATTTCATTTATGGAAACATTATATGCGACGTGTACAGGGAGTAGGGGTGGCAACGGTTCGGTTTCGGTTCAGTTTGACCCCCAAACTGAACCAAACCGAAATTTGAATCGGTTCGGTTCGGCCAATTTTGCCACCCCTTACTCATAATCATTGAAACTTATGGGCAAGGGTTCGGTTTCGGTTCGGTTTGAAATTTGAATCGGTTTGGTAGAACCAAACCGAAATTTGTATCGGTTTGGCTTTACCATACCAAAACCGGATTTTCGGTTCGGTTTCAGTTTGGTATTGGGTCGGTTTCGGTTGGATTGCCACCCCCAATTGTGAGTACAATGTTTAAGTTTTCAACAGGCGAAAATGGGACTAAAACAAATTTTATGCCCATTTTTTCCCTTAAAATTGAGCTTAATTAAAGCTTGTTTTCCATTTTATGTCAAAAGAAGGAGACTTATGGAAAAACTAAAAAGGAGACGAAGAAAAGAAGAAGAGGAAGAAGAAGAAGGAGAGAGCTGATCATATTGGCACACGTGAATTTTAATTTTTAGAAGACGTAAATCTTTTCAAAATATAAATTTCTTCATTTGATACTAAATAATTTTTCTTCCCGTACATCTTACCGGCGAGGTGTTTTTCTATCTACTAACAAAGTAAAAATCGACAAACACCGAACATAGGTTACATCAGCATTCATGGGGGGCTAGAATGAAGAACAACACATCAAGCAATTGTGGTCCCATTTAGGTAAAACTGAAGCACTGTGGGTGTTTCTGCAAATTGATAGATTACTGTGGCATCTCGCACTCACATTTTCTGAATGTGGATTGCTTGGTGAGAAGGGCAGTCCCCCAAATATTTTGATTAGACCATTTGTTGTACACGCAAAGTGGATTGCAAGTAGTCCCATAAAGAAAAGTAGAAGATCTTCTAAAATGGGAACAATCCGGAATTTCAACCTAGAACTAATGAGCCATAGTTATAACAATTCACGGGGAAATGAAATATGTTCCCCCTTTTCTTCCAAGGACCTGTTAAAGTATAACAGATCAAATGTATTAAGCTTTTGGAGTAATTGGTTGTTTCATAGGGCTACCCCCTTGTAGTATAAAAAGGTAGTCATAAATACACTAGACTACTAGAGGGGGTGGCTTGTGGGAGAAAAGGCAGTGAATATGTCACATTCATGGCAGCATATATTTCCAACCCCTTGTGTTGGTAGGGCTGCACAAAAAACTGGCCAAACCGATAAACCGAACTGAACCGAGCCTTTCAGTTTGGTTCGGTTCGGTTTTTCTAGGCATTGATTCGGTCACGGTAAAGACTTTTACCGAACTGATCCCATCGTTCGGTTCACGGTTTTTGAGTTTTAATCAGAAAATAAACTGAACCGAACCGATGGGAAATTGTAGACACCCCATTTTGGCCACCCCGTGTAGACGCCCATTTTTGGCCGCCACCCATAACCCAAAATTGCACCTCCTTTCTTTTGTCTTCTTATTAGAGGGCATTTTTGCCATTTTGGGTAGTCTAGGGGTAATTCTGTCATTGCAATCACCCTAAGAATATCAACCCTAGATATAAATGCAACATAAAAGGCTTAAAAGCCTCATTTGAGGGAGAATTTTTAAAGTGGAATAAAAAATCGGATAAACCATGAACCGAACCAAACCAAACCGGTTAAAATTGGTTCGGTTTGGTTCGGTTATACCCTCCATCAGTTCGGTTACAGTTTGGATTTTCTCCAAACCGATGGGATCGGTTCGGTTCAAAATACCTCCCTAAACCGAACCGGACCGAACCGTGTGCAGCCCTATGTGTTGGTATTCCTTTTACTCTTGATTTCATTAAAAGAGATTGGGAGGACTAACTTCATCACTAAAAAAAGTAGGGATTTGCTAGGGACCATCAAGGCATTTCTCACGCAGGCTGTCGCATCAGAGAGCAGACACATAGGCTTTCTTTTCAACAGATTTTGTCTTATTAGTGTAATTCACCTGAGGTGGCTGCCCTCTCATGCAACAGCTGGTCAGCAAAATGCCTTCTGCAATGGCCCCTAGCAAATCCCAAAAAAGCAACTATTTTTTGTGACTGACATCAGCCACCGTCATATACTATTTCTTTGTTCCATTTTTAATGTCAACCCTTCACAAGAAACTGAAAAGGCAAAATTTTGAGCAACGAATTTAGTCATATTTTGGACTTGAAAGCGTGATTGGACTCTAATATGTGAATATTGCCACCTTATTTTGTGTTAACATGACCTTCACTGTCTCAAGCTCCTTATCCTGAATCAAAAAAGGTTTCAGAGAAATCGATGGCATAGCCAATAATCCAGCAATCCTATGGATGGAACCCTGTTGATTCATAGATAGGTTGAACTGTTCAAATGGCAAAGAATAAATAAACTGGACGGTGTAGTTTGCAAATCACCATTAATATATTGATTTGGTTTTTCCTTTGCATAGGTTTTTTTTCCCGATGCCAAGTTCATGTATTTTTCCGTGGTGTTTGATATATCAAATACATGGCTACTTGATAAAGATATAAAGCTTCGTTTGTTGCTAATTGCGAAATAAGGTTCTGATGTTTCTTGTAGGGTCGATTAGGAATTTTTGTGGGTTTAACAAGCCCGCTGAATTTTCAGAGGCCTAATAAGGAAGAACATGGGCAGATTAAGATACAATTCAAAAAAAAAAAAATTTACCGTAGTTATCTTAAGCCTTCTAGTTGGGTGGGAAGCGCACTTCAGAAACTAAGTTCATTTTGCTTTCCAAATTTAATGGAAGTGTGCCTCATACACACTTCCTCGTAATTAAGAAAATGCTTCCTACCTAGGTGATTATTCTTCCTAAAAGATTTTTTTCCCCTGTTGATAATGCAGGAAAATTATATTTACACAAGGTCTTTGAGTCTTTCTGTACCAGTCTTGAACCTACACCTCATGGCAACATGAGTACTTATTGCCTCTACCACTAGAGCATGTAGGAGATTGGTCATATTTACATAAGGTGTGTATTAAAAACTTATAAAGTCATTTTAAGTTTCAAATATAATTTATGTGGATCTGTGTCCAAAAAATTAACATTAAATCTGCATGAATAGAATATGTGAAACAATAAATTCCTAGAACTTTTAATTATATTTAGAGGTGAAGTCCTCTTTACTTGTGATCCCAACCTACATTAACCATTCCTCCTTAACTTATTTGAACTCCATCTCTTTCTTCACGCTTCTTGTTCGCTTCCAGTAAGTCTTATTACATTCTTCGTGTTGATTTTCAATGACACTACATTTCTTATTCCTTCTTAAAAGCTTTTCACTTCTCGCACCCGCTTCCCCTCATGACAACTACGATTCTGACTGAGTTTTTTACATGCAAGAAGTCGAAGCTTTAAATTTTCGAACACCTTGCAAGGAAAGTTATGCTGTATGACTAGCATATAGACTCCTATATATGATATGCAATTATTGAAGTGTGCCAATTTGGTTTGAATTTATGAATTAGACCTTGTAATATGAGTTATGGAGAGGTCCAAGACCAGTAAATAGAATCATCATGCCCCAATGGCAGAGTTAGAGGTTTTGAGTTTCCACGGGTCTTGTAAAATGAGGTTGAGTGATTTCCCTTGTGGTGGTGATATGTTAACAACATTTAAGCTCAGAGTGATGTGAAGAATATGACTAGTTTGTTTACCAAGTTTATTCATATATGTGATTGCAAATCTTGTTGAAAATGTGTACTTAGATTCTATTCGAAATAGAATGATTAGGAAATTACTTTGGTTCAAAATTAAATGACTTATTGAGCTTGATGGAATCCCCCGTAGGTTATGTAGATCTCAGCTTTCTAGCCATATTATCTCCATGAATGACTTCCATATTATAGTTTCTCCTAGCTAGGCATTTGCTTCTTGGATGCCCCATCATGTTCTAATCTAGAAATGCCTAGGCTTCATTTTTTTTCTGCCCAACCTGAGTATGTTTTCATTTTATTGACAGTTCTGCAATATAGTATTGGAACTGTGAAAGGTACCTTAATTTGCTCTTAATTCCTCAATCCTCTAAATAGTTTTGGTAGAAAATCTGTCTTTAGTCCGAGTCTAACAATAGAGATGAAATGAGTATGCCTAAGCATTGAGCCCCATGCAGGTTTCCTTGACTTCTGATATATTAAAACCTTGACCAGTTGGAAGACACTATTAGGATTATAGATTATCATGTCTCCTTAAGATTCTGAAGTTAAAAGCGTGAATCACTCACTAGACCGCCTTATTTCTAAACTAATAGAATTTCTCTCATTTCCTTGCAATAAATGAGAACTGTATCAATTAGCTTCTCTTACACACATATTTTGGTTCCTCCTTTATTTAAATTGAACCCCTAACATTTTTCCAGATGTCACTCCGAAGAAATTTTTGAGTATTTGAATGAAAGTTATCGTATTCAATGTCTCACAAGGCTTTTCTAGTATTCGAAGGTATCAATGGTAGCCTTAGATCATATCCATATGAAAACGTGAAATATTGTGGCCTTATAGCCCAGAAAAGTTGCTCCAACATACTCCAAACCTATGTTGGAGCAACTTAGCTTGCTTTTCGTTTTCAGCTAATTTCCATGCAAACCCAGTTTACTTTTTAGTTTGCTTTTCTAAAATGAAAGGAGTGGATGATTAGGGGTTCTAATTCGTGTAGATTCTCCCCCCAACTAACGAAGAGATCTTGGCAGAATAGCAGCATGTGAAATTGAATACAATCTTGTAAAAGATTGAGCTTCTCCTATACTTCATTTTGAGGCTTCCCATAGTATCATTCCCCTAAAACACTTCTTATTTGTGAAGGAAAAATAGAGCATTTTATGCATAAATTGCGTATGCAAATAGATAGGCACATAGTTGGGCAGTATGTTAAACCCAGGGATTAGCTTATTTTGACTACAATGAAACAAAGAGAATGTCTCCTCCCGTAGGAAGGAGTTTCTCCTCCCATGGAATGTGGAATGCTTATTTGTCTTTCTTTCTGGGATTGAATTTCCATTTCTTTTCTAATGATACGGAAAATTTTCCATCTTTTTTGTACGCCCCTTGCAGTGAATCCTTGTTTAGTACTGTATCGTTGGATCGAATGCTTTGTGGCCATTGGATCCTTCCGATTGATGAACGGACATACACCCGTTGGATCCTTCTGATTGATGAACTGACATTCACTGCTTTCTTGTTGTTTCTTCTTTGAAAATGAGGGATGTATTGAATGCAGGTGTCAAGGGGTGCCATTACATTATTTAAGAGTTTCAATGGATCCAGTTTGGATACGTATGGATCCCATATTGGAAGTGTTTTTCAGATTCTACTATTCATTTGGAATTGGCCCCTATAGGAGTGTCCTAGGTCCTACCTAAGTGGTACACAAAATTTTGGAAAACAAAAGTTGGAATATTATGTTTTACTATTAATGTGTTTCCATTTACTTTCAGTCCAATCAATACCTTACATGCGACTAATCTAAACTTCTAAATAAGTAAAAGGGTTTTGTCAACGAGTGTCCCCGCGTTAAGGTGCATTGGAAACGTGTATTTGCACATGGTTTGAGAATGCATCCTCAAAATATTTTTAAAACTCTCAAACAATGTGTAGATTTATTGCAAATATACTATTCCAATGCACCTTAACCTTAACAAACCCTAAGTAAAATAATGCTTGTAAATAAAAGAACTAATCTTTATGGATTACCTAACTAGTCAAGTGGAGCCAACAAGGGAAGAAGGAAACTAGAGACGGTATGCATTCGGAAGGAGGGAAAATTGTTCTGATTAAAAGTTTTATATGATGAAAATATCCTTCATAAATACTCCTTCATTTATAATATAAAGGGCCGTAATGTGGATTTTAGAATCTTGGATTTCCTCAAAATTGTAGATGGGAGACGAGAGAAGAAAGAGACCAGCTGTTGTTTTCTGATTTCTTGCCCTTCTTTCCTACAGCAAGAGAGCAAGCAATCGTCCCATGTTTCCAAGTTTTAGAAATCTCACAATGGGGGGGATATTTCTAAAACCTGGATTTCTTACTTAAAACCAAGAAACGCTGTCAGAACAACATATAGCAGCTTGATTATGAACCCTCTTTTACACTCTTTTCAAACTAAAACCTGGATTCTAAAATCAGCGTATCCAACGGTCCCTAAAGGTGTTTTTGTACGTTAGCAGTCGCCTCCAAACAACGAATTCGGATCTAAGTCGGTATGGGACGGATCCAACTGTTATGCCCAATTCCTATCCTATTAAAGTGCAACCTTTAAAGATCCATCAGACCACTTGTGTCCATTGACATCCTACTTGTATTCCGGTCATGCGCTATCTATTTTTGGGTTTTGCTTAGAAAAAACGTTATTAAACAGACGAACCTAAAAGATATAGCCATGTATGCATGTGAAGATAAGCAATTGCAATGCCTCTGTTCTTCATGAAATGACTGAAATACTCTTGAATATGGTAGTCATTTTCAAAGAGGGAATAATGATACTAGAAAATCTGCCCGGACGGGGCAATCTCGACTTACTCTTGCGATTTAACCGACCATCACGATGATGACACACGATCTAGGCCGTCCATTGGGGTGACCTCTGGAAACAAAAAACTCAACTCAAAATCCGAAGATACTAGTTTCCAGTATTTTGTTTCCCGATTTGTAGCCACTTCACCCTCCTCCCCACTAGTAGGAGACACGGATTTATCAAGAAAAACAATTCATGGTAGCCAACCGTGCCCTTAGTTTTGGTAATTCTTCTTCTCTTTTTCTTGGTAGATGGTCATTTTTCTTTACCCTAGCCATTTGACTAAATAGATTTTTCTTACGGCTATTATTGTCCAATCAATATGATTTTTATCTCGTGGCCATCCCACCATGTGGAGATAGAATCATCCAACCGAGCTATTAATCTATTAGTGTTAATTAATCAGCGTGAGGGTGTTCTCTAGTCATGCGATTAGGTGTAGAATGTTCTATACATCTAATCTTGAAATTTTGACCGTTGAATCCCTCTAATTCCTTGTTAACTGTTAATGGCAAAGAAGTGGGGCCCACAAAAAACAGAGCTGAAATTAAATTTGGATAAGAAAACGAAAGTTTTTTCCCGCAATATCCCTCTTAATCTTTGGCAGACACGTGGCAGTGTAGGATTTGCGCTTGTAATTTCCATGGCCCTACTACTACTTCATTCATGGCTCCTCACAGAGAGAGACTAAAATCATAGCAATGGCAAGTCTCAGCTGCTGCACACCCTTTTCTGGTCAAAGGTAATTTCTCTCCAAAATTCAATTCAACTACTCTTTTGAGTTTTCTCCTTCTGATTTTTTTTTTCTCTTTTTTCCTTTTCTTTTTTAGGCGTTTGGAAAAGGTTTTTTTTTTTTTTTCATTTTTATTGGAAACTAAGATTCAAAATGTGTTTTGGGAATTTCAGGACAAGGTGGGTAGTACTAGAGATTAATCGTGCGGAAATCACACCATATAAATCATTCAATAAGAGGTGCATGAAAATTAGAGCAGAAGTGAATTTTGTGAATGGGGAAGAGGCAAAGAGACTGATAGGGGAAGAAGGTTACACTGTTTTGGATGTAAGGGACAGAACCCAATACGATCGAGCACGTATTAAGTCATGTTATCATGTGCCCCTCTTTGTGGAAAACAAGGACAATGATCTTGGTATACCCATTTTGCAACATGGTTAATAAAAGCATTACTTAATTGCTAATTTATAGTTTTATTTTTCATAGTTTTAGTTTTGTATGGGTAATTTGTAGTCAATTTAGTGCTTTGTTTTGATCAGAACTCTCTGTTCTGATAGTAACTGAAAGTGTGCAGGAACGATTGTGAAGAGGACAGTACACAACAATTTCTCAGGATTGTTCTTCGGGTTGTCATTCACTAAACTCAATCCTGACTTTGTAAAATCGGTGAGAGAGCAGTTTTCAACTGATAGTAAATTGTTATTAGTATGTCAGGAAGGATTGAGGTCAGTAGATGTTTTTCTTGGTGCTATTTGTTGTTTATTGATCTGCGATGAACCATATTAGTTGCTTCCTAGAGAGTAAGGCACTGCATACATATTTCCAAAAAATTGATTGTCATCATATTTTATTAATAATCAGATTAGGTCTTTGATGAATTATCCGATAATTGTTTGTGGTTTGCCATTATTCTTGTTTCATGGGAGGAAATATACTCTGGAGACTGATGTCTCTGTATAGAAGTTTAAATATGTAAGAAGAGTGGCATATTTTAGATTTTTGCCATGATACTGAACCATCTTGGTCACGCATGCATTTACGATGTTGTCTTCTTGTTTCATTTATTTCTTATTTCCAATGATATGTGGACACGGATCCGTGTGTAGAGTGTCGACACATAGATGAGGTGTCCGACACGGGAACCCGTAGAAACTAAAAATGGGGATACTCCCATACTTGTACATACATGAAGTTAATGATTACTAATCATAGTTTGCAATAAGATAAATATGGTATTTATTTAGGCTCGGTTCATTTAAGATTATGTCAACCGATTGTGAGTGCTAAACCGATTATTGGACTCAAAATTATGTTTAAATTTGAGTCCAATAATCAGTTTAACATTGGCAAGCGGTTGACATAATCTTAATCGAACAGGGCCTTAGCAAATTAATAAATCTTAGGATTAAGGAACTATAGGTGTAAAACAAACATGAGATAATCAAATAACATTGCAGTAAGAAAAAGAAAAAAGCATGATACAATTAATATAATATTAGAAGAAGAGTTTGTTTAGGGTTTGGGTTTAGGAGAGGGGGATAACAAATATTAGTTAAAGAAGAGTTTATAATAAAATAAGAGATAATGATAAAAGAGGGAGTAAACGCTATATTCAATAATAAACTGCTTTTCACCTGACAGGGTTCAAAAATTTGTCGACACATCTACATTAAGTCTGAAACATCTAGAAGTATGTTTACAAGTGTCGAAGCTCGAAAAGAGTGTCAATACGTGTCGACGCACGTGTTAGCAGTAAATTCAAAGTGTCGGCTAAATCATGGCTTATATCTGTATGTAGGTTCAGCATGTATTTATGTATCTGGATACATTTCTTTATACTTTATGTTTGTGTTTACTCATACCTGGTGTAATATTTCCCTTCCTCCAATAATGCTGTATAAAATCCGCCATCGAGGTTCTGACTGAGACTGATTGTTTGTGGTTATTCGTATAGGATATTTTGATTAATTTGGACATATTCGGGCTTGCAACCAGTTCAGCTTGCAGTCATGCATCTAGCATTTCAATGGCCTGATTCTGTAGTGCCACATGAGAGTTGCATATTTAAAGATGGGTGTCACATCCGAACTATTGGTTACCTGATACTGTCCTCTTAGCTTGCTTAGCTACTTGATCTCTTAAAGATTAAACAATGCTGGTTTTAGTTTCTGATCCTAGACTAGAAGGTGTTAGAGAATAGGTGTTTCTTTGCATAAATAAATCAAAGAAATCTCTGGAGCTGCATTTGAACATCTGAACTTTTGTTCTACGGGTTGCATTTGTTCGCTTTGCAAGCAATAGTAATTTCATGGAAAGCAAGACACCACTGTTTACTACACATTTGATAAATGTCTGATAAAGTTGCATGTTACTATTATTGGTGACTCTTATGTAGCATCTCAAAATCATATGAGTTCTGCGAGGGAAACTGAAACTATAACCGAGCGGGAAAACCAGCAATCCCATGTTGCCGCGTGGCTATGAGAAACTATTCATCCAGTTACCATTTCTTATATCGAAATTTAGATTTGAAAAAAAAAAAAAAAATATATATATATATATATATATATATATATATATATATATATATATATATATATCGGATATCTAATTTCCCACAATCAGACCTGTCCTTCTGTCTTATTGTCTCTCTATTCTTTTTTATTTTCTCCCCTTTCAAGAAGTTCTTCCATCGCCGCGCATTTGTTATCGAAAGGGATCACAGATAATCAAGAGGATTGATGGACTTTATTTGGTTTCTGGTCTAGGCTTTAAAGCCTATCGATCTGGTGATTTTTTAGAATAAAATTAAAATAGGATGCTGGTTATTATACGCTGCAAGCATAGTTCCCTTGGTGCAGTGTGATATTTTGAATGATTTGGAACATCCGATTGTCTCCTCATGAGAAAAGTTGTGCATAGGTTCTTCTTCGTCGGGTGCAAAGGAGAGAGATCTTAAACTTGAAATTGCAATGAATTAAGGGAGGATAGGATACACAAGTGGCATACTAGTGGTGCTATTCTGCCTTTGAGTAGATGAGGCGGCACTTGAGTGTTTTTACTTCTGCCTATGTTTTTTGTTTTCTTTTGTAATCTTTTTACCATATTAATACAGGCTCTGTAAGATTCACTTGCGAAAGTTTAATTAGACACTTACTGGATAATGAATCCTACTGGCTGTAGATTCCCTTTCCAGTCAGTTTAATATGTTGACTCCAAATTGTTTATATGGTTGAGCATTGATGGAGAACAGGTGTTACATATGATTATAGATAGCCTTTTATGTATTACTGAATTGAAATACCAAAAGTTTCAAAGACAACAAGTGATGCATAGAATTGTCTGATATTAGTGTGGGTTCATGACATCTGAGAAGCAATGATTAAAGAAACAACTGTGGCTGTTGATAGGCATCTGCAGAATTTGTATGCATTCAGATCAAATTGAAGGTTCAACAAGGAGTCATGGATATTTGAGGAGAAAGGAAGTATTAGTCCTTCATCTGGAGACCTACCCTTAGGCATGAGTTTTCCACAAGTAAATTGTGAAGTGCTTTCATGCATAATAAACAAGTCTTTTTATGGTAACAATAACAATCATTGAATAATTTAATACAAATATTTACAATTCTCTATAGATTGTAGACTTTCTCTCGTCTCTAGGTTTCCTGCTGTATGTATTTACTATCTTAGCTTCAGAAATTGAATTATGCTACGTTGTTTGCTACTTCTGATCTTAGCAAATACCTTCCAAACATCATAAATAGAATCTGAAAGGCTTAGCTTTGTAACAAAATTGACATGATTGTTCTTTAATTATGGTTAAGGTCTGTGGCGGCCGCTAATACGCTAGAAAAAGAAGGTTTCCAGAATCTATCCTGTATTACGTCAGGACTTCAGTCAGTAAAACCAGGTTCAGTCCAGATCAGACAAATCTATAGTTGAATTTAGTTCCTCGTTGAAATAAAAGATCTTTATCCGTACAGTAAGAAAGTTAAGGATATATATTTTGCATGTTTTGCAGGAACATTTGATTCCATTGGTTCTACTGAGCTGGAAAATGCAGGCAAGGCCGGTCTTGTGACTATTCAAGGCAAGATATCGGCTGTGCTAGGAACCGTGCTTATCTGTAAGTTGTTATACTTTGTCATTTTGCCAGCGGGTGGAAGCAGTAACTTCTTTGTTACATTAGCACTTAAAATCTGGATGTGTACTGAGTTTTGAGTTTTCACTGTAGTGATTTACTAAAGCATTTCTGCATTTCTTAACCGCTTCTTCAACACTTGATATTATGACCATGGATTTAAATTTCGGTTTTGGTGTCGGTTTCGGCCACCACTGAAATCGAAATATTTCAGTTTCGGTGGAAATTTCGGCTGAAATCATGTAAAATTCAGTAAAAAAATTCAGTATTTTTTTAAAAATTTCGGTGGAAATTTTGGCTGAAATTTCGGATTTCAGCCAAAATTTAAAACTATGATTATGACTGATTTGCGTGAACAGTTTTCATCTGCTGCATTTCAAAGATAATCTGGCACACCTTATCTGATGCCATTCATATGCAGGTGCATATCTTTTTATAACATTCTTCCCTGATCAAGCAGAAAAGATACTTCAAATGAGCCCTACAAGCTAGCTCTTGGAACAGAAGAAAATTTTTTAAATGCTCCCTCTGTCATGTGTTCTCGGGAAAAAATAGTGGTTGGCTGCTCATGACAGAAGATGTCAATGGGATGCAGAAGCCAAAATTTGTTTGAAATCCAAAATGCGAAGACCTGGATCCAGTATGTAAGTACTACCTGTTAGAGAAAGAGATCATTTTGTTTGGAAATATTGAATGTGTTCTCAAATGTTGAAATGGCCAAAAAAGCCTGTGTTCCACATCTTTTCAAATTGAACTGAATTGGCTCAATGTCTCTTTCGCTTTCTCCTGATTGTTTTGACAGAATGTATGTTTGACGCCGTAAAATATCCAGTTTGTTTAGCTGCGAACCAAACCATCTTGCATTTGAACTTAAATGGCACCAAACATTCAGTTACTTGAACTTGATGGCATCGCTCAAAGTATAAACTCATTACAAACATTTGGTAAGTTAAAACTTTTGAGTCTAGAAAAATCAGAGAAGTCCATGTCACTTATATCACCTGAGATTAGATTTATTTCAGAGCACATGTTACATTATGAGGAGAAATTATAAAACTAGTATTGGTCTATGAATTACTTTGAGCAGGCAGTTTCAGAATTTCTTGATTTTCATGTGTTTCTGTTTATACTGAAAACATCTCTTGGTTTAACAAAATGTAAACCCACTCCTTGTGATTACTACTATCTCTGCTTTAACAAATCGACCTCCTTGCACTAATTTGGAAGAAATATAGTATTTTACCCCAACTACTAAGTGACCCTGTTGCCGGGGCTCTGACCAGCTTAATCAGTAAGCAAGGAAGAATTACCATTCAAAGCTAAGAAATTGAATATACCATTTGACCAATACTAGTGTCGTGATTTCTTAGCTTTGAATGGTATTTTTCTGTCATGTTTTATGGGAGAAAAGGGTGCCACTATTTTTTCCTTGCCAGTTGCCATTCAAGTTATTGTGAGCATGGTTACGAAATTCTTCGAATGACTGAAAAAATTCTTTTAAAAAGTCCAATTTTTATGGCCGTTTTTACTTTATAAAATCTTTTATAATTTAAAGAAAAACACGTTTTTATAATTAAATACGAAGCTAACAAATAATTCACCAATTCTGAATATTTGTTTATAAATCTCAATGAGACAAACGGAAAAAATAAAACTCATTTTCCATGGATTTGTTAGGTACCTTACCGATACACCAAAAGCTCCAGAGCTGATGGAACGCGTTAGGCAAGGCCCTTTAAACCTGTCCCATACCAGGTTGGGTCCCACCTAGTCCCATACCTAGGCGGCCCCCACTTAAGACCGTAACATACCACCATGCTTCCGAATCCGCCATCCTAGGTGGCCCACTTTGTAACGGCTTTCATACCGGGCTGGGTCCCACGCAGTCCCATACCTAGGCGGGCCCCCACTTATGACCATAACATACCACCATGCTTCCGAATCCACCATCCTTGGCGGCCCACTCTGTAACGGCTTTCATTCTGGCCTTTTTTTCAGGCAGCCCTTTTCCACAGGTCGCCCCTTCCGTGACTCAAACACAGGACATGGTAGCTGCTCTGATATCAAATGTTAGATACCTTACCGATACACCAAAAGCTCCAGAGTTGACGGAACGCGTTAGGCAATGCCTTTTAAACATGTCCCATACCAGGCAGGGTCGCACCCAGTCCCATACGTAGGCGGGCCCCCACTTAGGACCGTAACAAGATTTATTTATTTTTGATGGGTAAGCTGGGTTTTAGCGGGGACCCCTACCGATTCCATGGAATTGTTTTTCAAGATAAAAAATTTTCACTACTTCCAAGAAAAAGAAAAAATGCTAACTACTATAACCTAGAATTTTTAACTATGGGGAGGGGGGACCACCATTCAATATTTTGTCCTTCTGAAAATGCTAAATAAAGGGTAGCTGTTAGGCTCCTTCCTAAAGACAATGAGCCTATCTGATCAATCCGTAGGTCCTACTGGTAGCCACAAATCCAGCGAAATGCCGTTGAGATCACATTGATCGTATGATCCTAGGTCCTTGATCTATCAAACCTTGTTAAGGCTTTTTTTCGTCTTTTGAATTTCATATTGTTGACTATATTTGTTTTGCCTATCTGGTTTCAAGTCAGCAATTGAACAATCCTAGCCATCCATTTATTGCAATTTCTAGTTTGTGTCTAGATAGATGATCTAGATCACAGTGGACCCAACCAATTTATAGTAAAATCACCTTCTTAGTTAATTGCTAGAAACTCCTTGTTCTTAACTGAAATACTGAATTTTACTCCTCAAAGTCAGCCCGAGAAATGATAACTATCAGCAGGCATAAGAAGCTTGATAAGGGCCCATCCACATGACACTGCTGTAGTCCTAACCCTTGGATGATCCACATTCAAGTTCAATTTGTCAAAAGATAATACCGTGGATATTTCCTTCCATCCTTGGAAAAGAGATTGCTTTCCAATACAGCACATAAACTCCCTTATTTGGAGGCTAGATTGATCACCAATCTCTACCTTAGATTGGCCTGTGGTTGCCAATTTAAAATTGTATATAACATCTGTTATTCTTTTAGAATGGAATGTATTACTGCCGATCTAGGATTGTATGTTAGATTGGAATGTATTACTGCCAATCTAGGATTGTATAGAGATTTATTAGGATTTTATTCTAAACAACTATATCTTACTCATATAATGGAAACGACAGCCACCACAAAGGTAAAGCTGATAACTGGTTTCTAAAAGAAACTAGTTGGGCCTAGCAAAAAGCCTCGTTTAGATGATCCAAACATCAACCATACCTCCGGCCAAATAACACCTTGATCGAATGATTTTAGGCCCTTAATCCATCTGCCTCGTACGGGGTTCTGCTCAGAAAAGCTAAATCATTGATCTTTGTAATGGGACCAAGAAGACCATGTAGGCCTCCTTATGATTTTCTACAAAATCAACGCTCTTAATTTTGCCTCATAATGTTCTACAAGATCAACGGTCTTGATTTCAAATACATTCACACCCATGTCAAGCTTCTTACTCTTCTCACGGTAAGTGACTCTCATAGTATCGTTTCCTTTTTCTTCCATAAAAATTAGAAAGCTATTTATCAGGAACTTTCCCCTGTCCCCCTGCATCATCTCTCTCGAAATTCTTCACAAGAAAACAGCAAAATGCCTCTAACAATGGTGGATGCGACTGTGGCCAATTTCGATCAAGTTTTCGAGAAGTTTAGATCGGAGACCACCAAAAATCAAACAAAGCTCCTTCTCTTCCTAGCTGACAAAGACCCATCTACCTCTCTTAGCTGGTGCCCTGGTATTTTTCTTCTCTTTTATTTATTTACTAACAGAGAATGGGAAATGGTAAATTAAATCATTAAGGGCAAGAAAACCCATGTTTATTTATTAACAGAAAATGGGAATTGATAAGTAAATCACTAAGGGCAAGAAAACCCATTTATTAAAATATTGAAAAGGGTTTTGTCAAGAAGTGGAAATTGATAAATCTTTGAGCAATGGAATCATGCTGCCACAACAACCACCCATTTATTTTCTGTCTCGTATTTTTTTTATCAAAATCAAGAACACATCGACTTATAATTAGGGAAGCAACTTGGGCCGGGTTGGGTTGAGCTTTTGCTAGAAAATGAATTGGATTCAACTCTAATCCTGGAAGTTTCCCCCAAAATAAGCCCAAATAGCACTCCAGTATAGTGGATTATGCTTATGTAACGAATTAGTGAAATTTTTTTGCTTTCAGATATGTTTATGTGATTGGTTTTTGTTTCTAGCTATGATGGTGTGTTATTATCATGATTTTACCGATAGATTATACAACATATACAGAGAGATGTTGATCTCATTGATTTTAGCAATAGATAGTACAACACGTATACTCTTTTGACTAATTAAGTTCATGAAAATAAGGGAGCAATTTTGTGAAGTCTAGAACAATTTCAGGAAACGTTGAGGAAGTTCATGATAGTGAAAATCAAGTTCACGAAACAATGAGACCAATTCAAAAATGACATCATATTTGCTACCTTACAACCCACAACAGTGTAACCCATGTTTCAAGGGGGTGTTCTTGTATCCTGGTAGGCAGAACCCTTATTGTAAGGTTTTCCTAGGGCAATTAGAGGTGGTCTGACTCTGGCTCCTATAAAGAACCTCTGTTAGGAGTTTCAACTTCCACATATGCAAGTGACACAAGGAGACTGAGGTGGGTCTTCTTCTGTCTCTCCAATTTGCCCCCAAACGATCATCAAATCCCTGTTCTAAAAGGCAAAGTATCCTTCCTCTTATTCTTCACAAGCTTTAGTACCCGTTCAAACAATGCAATCTTGCAAGGTAGAATGATGACACGTTTGGCAATGCAATCCTTATACTGTTGCTCAAGTACTGCTTTCGATGTCAGATTCCTTTTGCCTTCTTCTCTCATATAAATCACAAGGATCACTTCAATTGGATTTGACCTTCTTCCCCAAAAATAGCACTTCTTCTCGAGGGAGTTTAGTTGTTCTTGAATCACTCAAAAGGTCAACATCGTTAATTCTTCTTTCCAAAGACAAAGATCAATAGAGAAAGAGAGAGGGATGGGTTTTTTTAATAAAAAAAACAAGTTTCGAACTTAAATTCAACCCAAAACAATATGAAGCACATATCTCAATAAATAACAAGAAAGAGAGTAAGAGATGGTGTTGTTTCAAAGAAAAAATCATAGAAAAGGCCAAACTATTCTTTAGCTCGTCAATTCAAATCAACACCCTTCTTGTACTTTTTATTGCTTTATTCTATGACCCTTCAACCCATAAGCTACTTCAAATGAGGTTGTCCCAATACGCCTTTTAACAGAACAATCGTATGCAAATTTCTCAATACGCCTTATGTGTGCGTTACTCCCATTTGTGCTTGGTGTTCACGTGGAACCGTGTAGTACAAGCATTCATGTGAAGTTTTTTGACTTCTTTCATTGGTATTGTCTATAATTAGGAAGTATATGTTTAGGACATTTCGTTGTTTTATTAGCTCTTAGAAAGCTGTGGTTTATTATATATTTAGTATAGGAAGTTTTTATTTCAGTCACTAGTTGTTTAGGCAGCAACTACACGATAATAGCTAGTTTCCTTCTTCGTTAGGAGCATATTGTCATCTCAGTTCTTTCTTCTTTTCTTGCACCTTTTGTTTTTGGAATCTCATGTATCCTGTAATGACGTTGGAGGAAGAAAGAAAAGACAGATTTTCTGAGGCTTCTTTCATGCAACTCTTTGGCACTTTCATGCTCATGTTGTGTCTCGTGTAGGAATTCTCTCATTTCAAAGCCCCACAAATTGTTAGCACATCCTCGCGAGTTTTTTTCATTTGTATCGTTGTTCGATCACCCGATCACCCTACGCCAATAGGGTACCAAACTCCATAGGGATCAGCCCATCTTACCAAAGGGGCTACTAAGCCAGTATAAGATTGTTCTTGTAATGGATCTATGGAGTATGGAAAGCCCGAGAGAAGCTAAAACTTCTGATAATGGCCCTCCACAAAGCAGATGAGAGGGGGCAATGAAGAAGGTCGTGATCTAGGATTCTTCGTCGGACTTGCAAAAGATGCACCTTCTGACGAGAGAAACTTTTTTTTTTTTTTTTGAGGAAGATGAATTTATTGATTAAAGAACAAATGTACAGAAAAAGATAGGGGACAAGTTGTCCCCATCAAAATATGATGTACACATATAGCGTAACACAAGGGATATTAAATCTACTCTACACCTCAGCCAAACGCCCCTGACCATCAATAAGGCAAGACTCTTCCATATGGTGTAGGTTCACTCCGGCCTTTGCAAGATTGTCAGCTTTATCATTGGCTGACCTGTGAATGTGTGAGAATCTTGGGCAAATGACCTTGCAACAGTCTTGACCGAAATGATATTAAAAAGTGTCCAAGTAGGCTTCTCCGCTCGCCCAACCAATAATGTTGGAAGAGTCTCCCTCTACTAATAAGGGGCCAAGATGATGAATAACAAACCACTTGAGTCCATACAATAGCGCTCTAGCTCCTGTCTCATTGGACTCGCATATCCGAGCTAGGCTGGAATATGAGAATATTGCGTTGCCATCTGCATCACGGATGAGACCTCCGATTCCTGCCGGCCCCGGTTTACCTTTAGCGCTGCCATCAAAGCTGAGCTCTCAAGATGGTGTAGGGCACTTTTTGACATTTTTCTCCCAAATGATTGCATGCCAATTCCTCAAAATATCGGATGCTGAGTATGATGTCAACATGTTGACTGATTTTGCCAATGCTGACGAGAGAAACATTGCGCCTCTTGAAGCAGCCGTATGTGTTTGTCCGCTTGTTTAGCCACTGTCCAAGCAAAAGCTGCCACCTGAGGACGAGCCGACAATCGCCAAATTGCAGAGAATTTATTATCCATGCCGTACCGCTAGCCAACCTGCAGAAAAAGGAGCGAGTGAGCAACCAGAAAAAAGTTCAGAAACTGCTTCAATGATTTGTCTTTTTCAAGCTCAAAAGCCATTCTTTATGTCAAGCTGCTGTTGGGCATTCAGAAACTTAGAATCCATCGTTATGGTGGTGGTTGACTACCGAACTAATGGTTTCATCTTAGTTTTAACCGATATATTTGAGTAAAATTCACCACCCAATGTGCATCAACTCCCCCAACTAAAGCAACCAATTCAAGGTTTACTTTGAAGAACCTGTACAGTCTATTTATCATCAGTGAAAGCTTCACTATATTAAGCCCTTTACTCTCACTGAGGATTATTTAAGTGACAGAGTTGAAGAGATGTGAATGCTCAAGATTGCTAGCCAGCATATCTTTATCTATGAGCTGAGACGACAGGCCGCCCCAGTAGGAACAGCTGAAGAAGCATAGGTCATGGAGTGATGAGAGCATTTCCCAAGTTCCCCTTGATACTTAAATTGACATAGATCAATCCGAAATATAGTAGCGTTGGCTTCTTCATCCAGCTTTCCGCTATGGCTTGACTGTACTTCTTGTCAGCTTTTAGATTTACGTTTGTAGTGAGAGCTTTTGGCTTCCCTACCTGACTAGGTGTGGCTTGTATCTTTTCAATTTTAATGTGAGTTTTACTTTGCATATTAATCAGATTGCATACAAGTTCTCTTTATCTAAAGACAATGTTTTATGGGTTCCTTTAAGATGATCCCAGAAATTTCTTCTCAGACCTCTCACTCTTTGTCAAGTTCTCTCAGGTTTCATTGGCGAAGCCATGACACATCTCATTTATAAATTTGATTATTATTTTTTTGAATGATTAGTATTTATAGATAGGGAAACCATAATATGGGATTTTATCCCAATAAACAATGCCAAGTTTCTTTGTTTTTTGCAGATTGTGTTAGGGCCGAACCCGTGATATACAAGAAGCTGGGGGCGTCATCTTGTGACGTGGTGCTCCTGAGGGCGTATGTTGGGGACAGGCCCACATGGAGGAATCCTAACCATCCATGGAGAGTCGATGCAAGGTTCAAACTCAGGGGAGTTCCGACGCTCATCCTGTGGGAGGATGAGTCTGTCAAAGGACTCCTTCAAGATCATGAAGCTCACATTGAAGCTAAAATAGATGCTCTCATTGCTGGCAAATGATTTTATTCACTACTTTTTTCCCCATTGCTATGCTATGTAATAAAGCAGAGTTGTCAACTTATCATGCAATGACTTGGTTTTTTAACATATTTGAACAAAGTAGACCTTCACTCGCTAAAGAAAACTATAACTCCATACCACACTACCTTGCTCTGATAATAGTACGCATTTTATTCAGCGCTTTATTAGAGCTCTTTTGGTGCCCACAAAAGTCTAAGCCTTCCACTAAACAGTGTTGTGGAACAAAATCAACACGCTAGAGAGAATCAAGAAGCGAGGCTTTAGCGTGGCAAACAGGTGCATTCTCTACCCATGGAGGAAGAGTATAGTGATCACATATTTATCCATTGTAGAGAAGCTTACAAGATCCGGATCCAAGCCTATGAATAGTTTGGATACTAATGGGTGGCATTGCACTCGATAAAAAAAATGTTTTGTTAGGTTGCACCACTGCTCGACTAGGTTCTATGGGTAAAGATTCTTTGGTGCATCGTACCATTCGTGGTTATGTGAGATTTAACTTGAAAGAAATGCTTGAATTTTTTAGGATAAGTGTCTCCCAATACTTTCTAGCTTGGAAAATCAAATTCATTATTGGGGGAGGAGGTTTCCACAAAGCCGATATTTTCTTCTTCTCAGTGGTGCCTAATGAGGGTCGTCTTCCCATTCCTAATAATGACTCCACAGAGTATCCTCAAAAGCAGGAATTGGAGGAGTGTTTAGCGAGAATTGGAGTATTTAGAGGTTGTGACGTCATCATTTACGTGTTTTCATGGCCGATTGGATTAATAGACTCCACAGAGGCCGAGGTTCAGGCTATCCAACTCGGTATGAGCATATTAGGGAGCAGATGAAGAGTAAGTTAGAGGTGGAAGATGATTCGGTAAATTCCATCCTGGGCTCAAGGTAAGAGTGTAGGTCCTTGGAGACTAGCTAGGTTTTTGGAAAAAAATTTAGTAAGGTATGAAGAAAGATTTCTTTCTTTTCTCCATGTTCCTACTAGTGCCAACAATCTTGCAAATTGATTGGTCAAATCAAGAGCCTTGCAGGATTACTTGCATGTTATGCAAGCTTTGCCCACGGACCTATTGGAATGAGTGATTAGGGGCACAACCTCGTTTAAGTACAATGAGGTGTGCATCCCAGCTCAGTTTGATCCAGAGCGTCCATTTTATGGGCCTTGCTTTGAATCTCATATGGATCAAACATTACGTGAATCATGCAATTTGAATGCCAATTAAGTAGTATTTTTTGTTGCTGAATATGTACCCATTGCCCATATGTAGTTACTGACTGACCGTTCTCTTCTCATTAGATATTGAAAGTTTTGGGGATTGTAATACCTTTTGAAAGCTTATTTAAAAAGTGTGAAACAAAGAAAGAGTGGCACATCCACAATAGACCTCACCATCTCAAACAAGGGTCCGAAAACACACTATTTTTGGGCATTTCTAACAGCAAACTAATGAAATTCCTATTAGAGATAGAAGGATTTCAACCACTACTCGGTGAATTCGAATCTAAACTTATCAGAGATTGATGGATTTCAACAACCACCCATAAATTCAGATCCAACTTACTCTTGAAGATTTGAGTTTTGGAAGGAAAAACTATGACATGAGGATTGTATTTCATGTTGCTTGAAGCCACTTTCAACTCGAACATAAATTGCTGAAGAGATCCGAACGATGGATAGGCCACTAGCATAAACCATGCTGGGTGTTACTTGAGCTTTTCACTTTTTTTAATCTAGTAGACTTTATTAAAAGGGGCAACATTGTATTTACAGTAAACGATATATAAATAATATGAACTGGTCCTTCTTGGAGAAGGCCATCAGTTCTACCAGCAAGTACGACATTTTGATAAAATAAACAGATAATTATGGTAATAAGCATACCTTCTGAAGTACTGGACTTTTCCCTTCCAGAGAGCTCTTTAAGTTAACTAAAAATTTAGTGGTGTAGCTTGTTCATATTGATGAATAGAAACCAACTGCAACACAAAGCCAAAGAAAACTTGTATCAGTCTCAAGTTCAACCAGAAACAGGTCTAACTTCTAATAGCAGAACGAAACTGGTAAATTTGAGGGAGGACCCATGAGTACCCAGTTGTGTAATGCATGGGTCACCCACTGAACCATAGGTGGCTCCCATCATTTCCACCAGTTGGGCTGCAGTGTACTTATGCTACTGCTCGACCAGATATCATTTATATACTTGCATTCATGCGTGCACCCCCAATATTTTGTATTCATGCCAGTGGATACGCAGGAATTATCCATACCATTAAAAAAAACACAGTATCTAATGTTTATACCCAATACCAATTAAAATGATGCATGGACACAGCCATTTGGATAACAATAAGATAATGGACCACCTCAACTAGGTCCTGATTGGTGGATTCCACACTTCACCTCAGGCAATGTTGCATGAGTACGGGTATGAGTGTCGAAATCCCACAGAATCCCAAAAGGGTACTGAGTGTCGGAATCAGATTCAGCTGATCTCAGAAAAAAGGATTCGTGGATTCACTAATATGTTTTAATCAATTCTAATTTTGTATCTTTGCATGATAATATGGTTATAATAAGTAACATATTAGAAATTTTAGTATGTTAGGTAAATATAATGCTTTATTTCCATATAAAAACTTTACTATTAAAATAGATAAAACTCAAAACGCGTGATAATGATAAATTTGTTATAATAGTATTTTTTTTTTTTAAATTAAAAGAGGTCTAGAAGTGTCATAGTGAATCCTGAAGTATTGGAATCCAACATGTATCTGACATAGGTACATCATCCATTCAGAACAATCCATGTAACATAGCTCTGAGGTGAGCCTACCAACTAATAACTGTTGGCTCACAATCTTAAAGTTTAATATTGTGTAACACCATGTAATCAGCACTTAGATTATTAACCAGATCATTCCTCTGCAGATCTGCATGCATGCAGCCTGTGGATATGCTTGCTTAGTCACAAAAAAGCCACTTCTTGAATGGGTGACAAAGAGACGAATTGGAATTACATAATAAACATCCTCAATAGGACGTCCTCATCGTCATTCGATACAAATACTACAAATGCCCAAATTGATTCTGACATGAAGCAGCTGTACTATCTCTTCATGCAAGAAAGAGAACTGATTCTGCTCCTATGAACGACCAGTCTTGCCACTGAATGTAAGCAAATCCCAAGGTTCTTTACCACCCAACAAATCAAATGCACATTTTATATAGAGAATTTATATGATGCCCGACCGTGAAAATCACAAGGGCTAGGTTTGACGGTCGGGCATCATATAAAAACTCTTATATATATATATATATATATATATATATATATATATGCTTTAGACAAGAAAGCAGTGAGGATCATGAGGCCTTACTGCTTATGATACACAACTCTGAAAATCTATATACTATTAGTTATAACAATGAGACGTTTCAAGCGGATATGTAAATACTCTGAAACATAGGTACCACAAAAGCTAATATCAAAATGGAGGCACAAACCCCGATATGGATCACAACTCACAAGGGACATATTCAATTTTAATAAGCCACACTAAAAGAAGCTTAGAATTCTGAACTCCAGTTCTGTTTTTCTTGCTGTCTACAGTTCTGTTTTTCTGTTTATTTATGTTTTTCTTTGTATCTCTGATGGTCCATCTCGGCCCGTCTTCTTATATATATAATCATTTCAAAAAAAAAAAAAAATTCTGAACTCCAACAAAATTGTCTTCTTAGGTCCTAAAATTATGAGAATTGGCCGTGTTGGCAAGTTAAGGCAATGGATATGGGTTTAAAATCAAACTCAATACACTGATTTCAATAGGGGTTCAGATTGGATTAGTGGTCATCAATGGAAAGGCATTCGGATCTAGGTAAGAAGCTACACAGTTCTTACAGCCTAAAAAGAAAAGCAAGCCCGTGTAGATTTTCCACAAAAAAACTAAAATCAGACATGGCATATACCCAACATATTGCTTAAAAGATGGAGGATTGTCTATTACCAGTTTCACCTTTGTATATGATGCAGCCAGCGCCTAGCAAGTTGGAAAAGGAATAACTTTAGAATTTGGCTTTCGAGAGTGCAGAGGTCAATGAAATAGTAATATCACCATAAGCTTCTTCTTGTTGCACATTGATAAGCCCATAATTCTTCAAAACCTACATTGAACCAACTATAAGCAACTAATAATCTTCTAAAGTGACAAATAGCATACTTTAATATGCTTCTATTGCAAATGGTTTGGAGAGGACCTCTAGCAAGACTTAGAGTTTTGCAATCAATAAAGTGGAATGTGGAAGTTAAAAAAAGTATGAATAGATTTCTGAATGAAGCAGACCGAAATGATTTGGAGATTTTGTGCTGAAGAAAACTATTGAAGCTAACAAGGTGACAACAAGGTGATGAGTTCTTCCAGAAAACTATTCCACTTCATAAAAATGAAATGGGAGAGCTAGGAGTGAAGACCAGTTATAATTGGTTGGTAACAAAATGAAAGATGTTTGGCTTTTGTTGCATAAAAATGAATTGGGAGAGCCAAGAATAGAAGACCAGTTATAATTGGTTGGTAATGAAATAAGAGGTGTTTGACTTCTCAGTATAGAAATATGTCAACAGGGGCATTTAGGGCAGTGAAACATTCAAACACAATAATAAGTAAAAGACTGCCAAGAGGTTGTTTCAGCAACCGTACAAACATACAACGGAATACCCATGAATAGAACAATAAAAAAAAGTTCAATGTCAGTATGACATGTTAATTTCAGGTTAGAATTCTATGAAAAAGAAGAGGCCTTTACGAAGTGGAACTCCAAATTAGAAAAGATCACTTCACTAACACAAGCCAAAGGTTACTACAACATTAAAGAAAATTTCAATTTTGGCATTTCCAATAGTTTCATTTTTTTCTCTCCCAACTTTTTATCTTGTGGGATACTGGGATTTAATGGGCCTTATAGAAAAGTGCTGTTAGTTTTTATTGATACAAGCATACAACGCAGTGTCGGTAATTTGTATTTTGAGAAACGTTTTACAAGCATGCAATTCACTTTAAGAAAAAGGAAAACAATGTACTTCGATAAACTTTTTAGGAAATAAAAGATTGAGACCATGACAGGGCCTTTTCAAACAAATGATCCGACTTATTTTAACAGTAATGCAAAACTTTAATGGGAAAAAAAAAGCATGCTAGAAATTAGCTCCAAATGACAGTATTCAAAAAGGACTAATAGCCTCAGAATTTACCAGAGTTTCGAAAAACATCCGCGCACATTGTTTCCTTGCTTTTCCTTCTAAGATCCTGTTCAAGCTTAGATTTCCTGATTGGGCTTTCGAAATTTGAGTTTCTGGGGATTTCCTTTTCAGATATTGTGCCACAGCTCTACAACAAAGGCATACATTTACTAAAAGCACACCTTAAGACCGGAAAGTGCAGTAAAACTTATTCAAACATGAAAGCTCTAAAAGAAACTGCTTACCTGGTCCTCACAGATAACGTATTAACTTCATTTTCTCCGTGCCCTATTACAAGAAGGGAATTTTAAGCACCATATTAATCCTTTGAAGTCAAAATTAAGAACAATGAAAATGTTTAAATATTCAATTTAATAGTATTTGATATAACCAAAGCAACCAAGAAAATAAACAAGATTCAGAATATATAACATCATCGAAAACAGAAACTATGACAGAATGAAATCTTTTACACTTTACCAGCTTGTGTGCCATCTGCTTCCAAAAAACTTAGCTCCTACAGAGATAAGGTTGAGAGTCAGGACCATACAGTTTTTACATACAAGAAAAAAAAAAAAAAAAAACTAGGTGTTTATTTATGAACCACTGACAAGGAAGAAACTCAGACATCAGTATTTTCAAGGAGAAATCTCACTTCTGTTAGAGGAGAATTCAGCATTTCTGGAATCTCTGGAAGACTCGTGTCCCCTATAGATACTTGCTCCCCTAAAAAAGCTAGTGGTGTTTCACGCTCAAGGTCAACTGGTTCAGTAGAGGCTGGCATCCCAGGTGTCAGTAGTATTTCAGTCTCCTGAAACTTTTCTGTTTGAGACACTGATCCCAAATTGGTGGTAGTGGGTGTGTACTCTTCTCTTCTCAATTGAGATGGCCTGAATTCAGGTACACCATTATCAACTTGGGCTTCTACAAACCGAGGGTGTTCAATTTCCATGGCATAGGCAGGCATTCCAGCAGGCAATTGTGCAAGTTGGGCCTCTGTAAGAGTGAATTCAGGTATACAATTATCAACTTGTGCGTGCTGGGGCTCTGGAAGAGTCTCTGTGGGTATTGGATCAAATTTGGAAGCGAGAAAACCTTTCTTGAGAATTTCTTGGAGATTGGTACAGATTCCTGCAAAAGATGCACATTGTGTTCACACTAAACCAGTCCCGCACTCGAATGCAAAAGCTCTGAGATATTTACTGCACAAAGAAAATCTTCTCCTCACCAGAAATTGAGGGATCGAAAAAGATTTGCTCCATTCGCGAGCTTGTGTGGGACTTCCAAACTTGTAAAGTGGAGCAAGGGAGCTTTCTTCTTTTGCGAAGCAACATACTAGCGTCTTGGAGCTGTTTTTTCATGAACCTGTAAAATCCATGTATGACTAAATGCTTGAGCAAATCGCAAATACTACAGGAGTAGAGAACTTAAAAGAGCTTGTCATAATTAGTAAACCTCAAAGAAGAAAAAGGCCTGGATTTAATTTACTTCCTAGAGAAGCCAAATATATCATAGAGTGTATTATTAATTGATTAAAGAAAACAACCCTTCTATGTTTACTAGTTGACCATAAACATATACCTAGTTCATATGAATCATATCAAGGAAGAACCTTTCGAAGGGATAAAAGTAACTAAGATATCAGAAAAACTTACTCATTGGTTAACACCAAGCATTTATCAAATAACTGTTTTCTCTTCCTTGGATTTGGTCTTTGCTCCTCCACAGGTGGACTTGGTTGTAGCAGCATTTCAGGTGACACAGGTCCTATATTATGAGAATCACGAGTTAGGAAGCCAATGAAGAAGCATGTGGTTGTCTCAACAATAATCTATAAGATAAAGGTGAGGAATTGCAAGAGTATAATGTTCCAGATTTGAAAGAATATAAAGATACATTAATTAAAGGCAAGAAACCAACCCAAAGAAACCCTGGAACCAGAACTTTCAGGTTCTCCAACAGATCTAATTGTTGGAGAAATTGGATTTGGCCGAGATAGTAAAGATGCTCCCTCAGAAACAGACAACTCTTCTATAATTGGAGAAAGGTTCTCTTTATCAATCGTGATCTGAACATAAGGTTGGTGCTGTTCAACATCTTTACCAAAATCCAGAAATTCTAAAGGGTTTTCAGAACCAGAAGGTTGTACAGCATCCCGTAAAATCTCCATATCTGGAAGCCCCTCAGGGAAATGGTCCGCATAATGGTTTGGATCATTGGATCCTTCTGCATGATTACTCGGACCAGGATCTTTAACACCCACAACACTGTCCTCCAAATGTGTAGGATATACACTGGAAGGAGCAATATTGTTAACTCAAGTTTCTCAAATAAAAAGGTGACAAGAAAATATTCAAAAATAGTGAGCTTACTCTTCTTCCATTGGATCAAAACGTAGGTTTGACGGGCCTGTCTGAGGAGAAATACCCATCCCCATGTCCTGCAAAGCATAAATAATTTCAGGGATATAATGCAGCCCCAACTACTTGGGAATTTTGAAGAACAACTACTAGCAAAGCAATTGGTAACAATCGAGTTTGACCTCATCGATAAAGAAAGCAACATATGGATTTCCTTCCCCAGGGATCTGCTCTGTATGCATGACAGAATTCAGACACTCACAAACAAGTACATACAACACGAATTGATCGAAAAAAGGAAAAATAACCTACACTGTGATCACAAAACAACAGACACGTACCTGTTATTGTAATTTGCTCAGGAGTTTTGAGATGATTATCTGGAGTCCTGAGAAATAGAAAATATACAAATATATAAACTTAGAAGTAAGATTAAACCTCATATTAATGAACCAAGCATTGGAAACTCTTACTCTGGCAGGTGCATCACGTCATTCAAATCTAACGCATCAAGTTCAAATGTCTCTGGCAGAGTTACTGCGTGGAATGGTGCATGGGTCGCATCTTCTGGTAAATTGACTTGTATAGAGGTAAAGATGGTCCTCATTTGGGTTAGAAACATGTTGCAGTCATGGTAAAGGTAGTCAACTTTTTTCGAGTATATACGAACAACACCCAGTAGAAGGTATGCAGTCAACCTCAGAGCAATTGGGACTTCTGGGAACATGATGCAGTCTAAAGAAACCTCAAGATAAATGCAAGGGTGTTATTAAACATATTGAGAGCCAGATCAGGAAAAAGAAGAACAACTCTAAAAAGAAAAAGATAACATCCAAATCCCCGGGAACAAAATTAAAGAAACTGACCAAGATCAAAATTCTGAAAATCAAACACAAAAATGCCAGAGGTAAAACTGATAAACTGATTTTTATTTTTTTTTAACAAAAATGAACAGAAACGATTCCGACTCTAACAGAATCAACCTATACAATGAAACTCTATTCATTGATAATTAATTGCAGAAGAAAAAAAATTCTCACAGGAATCCAAAAAATTATTCAAATTTTCCAACTCTAAAAATAAGACACTGAAATTAAAAAGTATATTCATTGAAAATGAATAAAAAAGCATATCCATTGATAATGATCGAATAAAACTAAAATCCACATAACCCGACTGAAATCACGAACAGTTAAATTGGACACATAATTAAACAAAAAAAAAAAATCGCATCTTGGAACGGATTCTTCCAAGACGAATTAGCCTAGTCATCAAAAAATTGAGTCTTGGTCCAGGATGGAGCAATAATCGCAATAAGATATATAAAGAAGGAAATGAAATTATGTGCATAAGAATGAGATAAACAATGAAATGAGATTCTTTGCACATATTACTACATCGAAAAGCTAAGAGGAAGAGAAATCGCACAGATGGAGGTCGAGATATCGGCGAAGGAGACATCGGATTTGCGAAGCTTGTGGTGGAGATGAGCGGCCATCCAAACCGTTCCAGGAGGGGTTTTTCTAGCCAGGAGAGTGCGAGAGTAGAACATATTTTTCTTCTTAGTATTCTCTGATTTTTGGAAAATGGAGTTGTAGAAGATGTGTAAAAGTTATTATAGAAGCAGTGAGAAGGTGAAGAAAATGTGGAATGGCGGGAAATGGCATTTGAAGGTACGAGATATTACGAAAATCTCCTTCTATATTGAGAGATTGACAAAGGCATTCCTCAATCACTTGAATTGACACAAATGTAAGTGTTAGGGGGATTTTGGTAATTTTGCCAGCAAAGAGTTGTGAAACATATTACATGTCCTGGCAATTAGGATTAATTTCTTTCCCTTGTTATCCTAATCTTTCTATGTTTTATGACTTTTAGCCCTCTTAAGTGTTCCATATAAACATTTATCGTGGCCTAATTGTAACTATCATGATCAATAGAAAATCTTGTATTCCATGGTTAGAAAGGTGGTTTTAAGGAGCTTGAAATTGCCTTGCACTTGGCATTTGAGGCATGTGTTATTTAAAAGGAGAAATTATATGATGAAAGGCCATATGAACACGTAAAGGTGGTACAACAAAAGTACCGCCCTTGATATTTTTGATCAGATATCAAGGATGGGAAGATGGATGGGTACCATACGGCCCTCCATCACATAATTTCTCATTTAAAAGCGAGAAAATGATACTTCCACCCTTTTTCGAGCTTCCCTTATAGTTGGCCCAACTATAAGGTGGATCAAGAGCCTAGGTTCATCTCATCAGTCATCAAGATGTTCTCGATAGCATTTGGCTGGCCCTATTGTTGCCATTCGGATCAGCGGATTTGATCATATCAATGAGACATAAGCACTACTTAATATGACTTTCTTTATGCATTTTTATTTTTTTTTTAAATGGCCAACATTTCCACTTTCAGTCTTTCATTAGGAATACATCCATCGATCAAAACGCAGATACGGGCAAAAACTCAAACAAAGCAGATTTTTGTCGACTAGGCACAATATGATACATCGACTCATCGAGTATTTGGTTAATACAAATTCAATTGACGCAATCATAACTCAGGAGAATCAAAGGAGTTTTTATTGATTTTGTAAGTCAGAAGTATTTTTAAACATTGTCACCCGGTGTGAACCGCCATATCCCATGTACTAATCCAACCCAAAATTGTCCTTATAATCGGATCATGCCCGGATCTAGACTATTAAGCTATGATTGAGTCTCCTCAGCTTGCCCCTAATCGGCATCCTATTCCGATTTTACATATTTGTCATTTAATTCAAAAAAATAAATGGAATTAAGGTGACACAGAGGTGAAATTAAAAAGGGGGAAAACATTAAAAGCCATTTACCATCCCAAGAGGTGGTATTTTTATTCTGTGTGGTCAGAATGAGATTTTTATTGGATTTTTTAATTTTTTTATTTTTTTTTATTTGTTCATTCAATTTCCAATACAATCATACTAAGAATTGAAATAAAATGCCAATTTCATTTCTTAGTTTCGATAATTCCAATTCTTGATTTTGATAATCCAAACACAATCAGTGTAAAATGAATGTCTCAAGAAGCATAATAAAAAGTACACATTATAGAGGCCTCAACATTATAAAATCCCAAGTAAATTTTCCAGTTTACATCATCCGAGTAGATGGGCCCCACTGTCCGCGTGTATTTGCACGCCATATAATATGGAGATGATTTTTTCGCCCCCCCCCCCCTCCCAGGATAATACACCATCCTTTTAACGTGATTTCACTGATTTTGTAATACCCAGTCCTACACCTGTCTCCATGCGAGAGAAGGTTGTAGAGGGTTAACGATAACTCTTGCTTTTAGTATCTTTTTTTATTACTGGTTTGGTAAAAAGGGCATAAGGCTGGTCAAAATTACAACTTTGCCATTATGTCCTTATAAGAAGCAGAGAACGAGTGAGGCTAAATTTGTTGTTGTATGAAGTCTCATAGGTATATCTCCAGCCCTTTTCTCCCTTAATTAGACCCCAACTAATTACAAACACGTTTGCTTCCTTAGTTATAATTTGAGCCCTACACTTCCGCCGTACATCCCCCGCCAACAAATTCGGGTAAGTTATATTATGTTTTGTATATTTTTTTTTAGTTTATTTTCTTCACTCAAATACCTAAAAGTTAATGGGTCTTTGGGCATATTAATGATCAATGAATGAATTTCTAAGATAGGATACTACAGGGGATTCATTTGTGTATTTAGCATTTGTGTATTTAGATAACTTAAGGCTCTGTTCACTTGCGTTCCCGGGGAAGCAAATCCCTGGAAAACAACATCTTTTTTCCTTGACAAGATAGAATTCTGGTGTTCACTTGCTTTCCTGAGAAAGTAACAAGTCTAGGTGGAAAATGTCAAATAATGACATGGAAATTGCCAAAAGTGATGTGGAAATGTCTCTTTTCTCGCAAGTGTGGAAAACCAAATCCCACTATTTTGGTCGGATTTGCTTTCCCGGGAAAACTAGTGAAAAAAGGTGGGCAAGCAGTTTCTCGAGAAACCTTTTCCTGTACAGTTCCTGCGTACGTGAACAGGTGCGGGAAACCTTTTCCTACACAGTTTCCTTGGATTCCTTTTCCTAATGCCACATCAGAATCCCGAGAAACCTTTTCTTTTCCTTTCCCGTGAAAACAAGTGAACAGAGCCTAAGTGAAACCTGAGATTGTAAATTTTATGTTTTTGTTTATGTGGGGTGTAGTTGAGCGTGACGGCTCACAAAAAGAGAAGGGAAAGGCCGTGGCAGGTAAGTGATGTGATGCACCTTTAGCGTGTTCTGTGTGTGCATTTCATATTAAGACAATAAAAATTTGTACTGTTTAAGCATGATGTGATAAATTGTTTCTAGCAGTAATAGTAAATTGTTTTCTATGCATTGCTGGGTATATTTGTAATTGCCATTTGTCGGTATTTGTGAATACCACTCATGGTTTGGCTCATGATGGATGATACGTGTTTGTAAGCCCGCCAATGGGATAAAAATTCGTTGGCCCCTCTTATGTCAATGGAAGTAAAATAATTGACCATGTCGACTTGTATCAGATATCAGACTGCGAGAATGCAGTGTGTTTGTTGAGGACCATGCCTATTACATGAGCATATGTTCATATTTTGCCTATTCCGATAGCATGATCAGTATTTTAATATTGTGATAGCAAAGTATTTGAGTTTGCATCCTGTGATATATACCCAGTAAACTGTAGTTTATGATTTGATAATTGTACTTGTTCTTAGTTTAAAAAACCGCATAGACCATGTTTTAGTTGTATTATGTTACTTACTGGTTTTTAAGCTGATATGCGGTTAATAAAAAAAATTCAGAACCCAAATTTGATTGTGGACTTCTTGTCATTTTGTGGATGGTGAGTATGTATAGTCGTAGAAAGACTAGTGTAGTTTGAATAGTTTAGTTGCTCTGAATACTGCTCAGGTGTATTATAAATGAACTTTTAGAATTATATGAATGTTCAAAACAGAAAGCCTTGCATGCTTGTGAAATTTATTTTGCAATTACATAGTGCCTGTCGTGCCCTTGGTTCGGGGCGTGACAGATTTGCCATAAAAAAGCGTCGAAGTCTGCCACAAATTCACATTAGGGGCGCGTATTATCATATAGTGGTGCGAAAATACCATTTCCCCATATAATATCTCCATATCCCATCTTCCTAAGAGACGTGGCGTTCCCAGCAGCCGAGTTACATCATCCAAGTAGATGGGCCCCACTGTCCGCGTGTATCTGCACGCCATATAATAGGGAGATGATTTTTTTCGCCCCCCTTATGATAATACACCCCACTTTTAACCTGATTTGCCGTAAAAAATCGTTGAAGTCTGCCCACAATTCACTTTACAAGGGGTGTATTATCCTATAGGGGGTAGGGGCGAAAAAATCATCTCCCCATATAATATCTTCATATCCCATCTTCCAAAGAGACGTGGCGTTCCAAATTTGTCATTTAAAAAAAGAAGAAGAAGTGAGACGTGGCGTTCCCTGCAGCCGAGTTACACTGAAGGGAGACGCCAAAGCGTCTTCATACCATTCTTGAAATATAACAGACCCTCCCGCGCTTCCATTAGCAAAAATGACGAAAACACCCCTGGATCTCAACATATATTTTTACACCCTCGTCTGAAACTGAAAACGGAAAATGAAGAGAAAGGTTGCCGAACGCACCCTGAGTGAGCCCAAAAAGTACGGCCATTTTTCTTGGATTTCGTACTTGTTGTTTTCTTTGATTGATCAAAGTAAATCTCTCAAACCATCTGATTAGTAATTCGATCTCTGAATTTGGATTTGGAAAGTTGGAACTCTCATTTATTTTCTATAGTGAGTTTGAAGGATTTTTCCCTTTGTTTTTTCCTTGATCTAGACATGATAGAACTCGCAATTTCGTTTGAAAATGCATGTTTTCTTTTCTTGTAATCGTAAATTACAAACAGAAATACAAGAAGAAGAATTGTTAGAATCGATTTTCTTTATTTAAGTTATTATCATATTTAGGGTTTCCTTTTCATATTTTGCTGGTTTATGTTTCTTTATTTTGCTCCTCCTATATAATGTGGATATTGTATGGCAATTCAGCAAGGAATAATCAAATTTAGTGCAATTTGCATATTGGAGGTCGAGTTTCGTTGAATTAACTCATTCTTTCCCTTTCTTTATCATCTTCTTCTCTATTTTCTTTTCTGATAGAACGGTGTTTTATCACGATTTCAATAGATATCTAAGGAAGTGTTGAAGAATTTAGGCAGTCGTGAGGAAGCCCTAGCTTATAAAAGTTCGAGGTTGAAAGTTTTATGAATGAATGATCTGATCTGATCTTAACTTTCCTATAATTTGGGGATTCTTTTACTTTTTGGCATTTTTGGCAATTTTAGTACATGAGTTCTTTCAATTTTATCGAATTGTGTCGCGTTTCTTCGGATTTGATCGGATCTGAACTTTCAGGTACCAATTGTCAAGTTCGAATTAGGTTTATGCTTCCCATAAAACTTTATTTTTCTTCTTGTTAAATATGTGGCATCATTTTCTTTGTATTTTTTTACTCCATTTCAACCAAGCAAAAACACTCACTAGTTTAGTCTCAAGCCTCGTTCTTTCTTTCTTTCTTCTTCTTCTTCTTTATTTGGTTGGTGGCCTAGTCAAATCTGTTTTGGTTTGAGTGTTAAGTGGACTATGAAATGTGATCTATCTCTGTGTTGTTATCTTCATATTCAGTTTTGTTTAGAAATTACCTTGAACGGGTCTTTATTTTCTAATTCCTTAAGGCCACGTTTGGATACCTCGTGTTTTTGTATTTAGATTTGGATTTGAGTTTTGGATACAAAATTCATCAATCATCCTCTTGCTCATGTTGTATGAGAGGGAGGGACGCCTTGCTGTTGCTGCAGCAAGGTCGAGGAGCAGCGAGGGTGAAGATAATTGCCACAAATATTGATTTCCAATAATGTCTTGCAGAACAGATTTGCAAATCATTTTTTTTTTTGGAAATGATTTCAACACAGACATATTTTGATACAAGACGCTCATGTTTCTTGTCTTTTATATTTAAAGAGCTGTAAAGGGGTTTTAGGGCCCCCAAAAATCACTTACTGACAATTAAATGCTAAAAGACAAGATACATGAGCGTCTTGTATCAAAACATAGTTGTGCTGAAATCATTTCCTTTTGTTTTTTGCTGTTGTAGCTGATTTAGAATTCTAAGGATCTGATCCAGTTCCAAATCTCAACTGCAAATGTGAAAAATCCAAACCTAAATCTTGTGGGTATCCAAACATGGCCTAATGGAAATTTTGATTATATTTTACAATCTAATTTTATGCTTCTAATATGTGGTAATTGAGCATGGAAAAAATAGGTTGAAGCAGGCTGCACCGGAGATGACGCTTCCCCAGATTGCGCTACTTGGGGCTGGTATGTGTGCCCGCACACATTATATTCCTGTTCTTAGACAGATGGCCGATATCGTGGTTATTAAGACAATTTGGAGCCATACTGAGGTATGTGATGTTATTGTACTTATGGTTCTGATCTTATTGAGTAAATTTGATGAGCTTCAAACAAAGCAGTCATTTCTCTATTACTATGTATGTAGAATTTCCAACACTAGTACTTATCAAATAGCTTATCAAAAGTCTAACAGAAATGGTAATGCTTTCTCTGACGTCATTTAATTATGAAACTAGGAGTGATAAAATGTTCAAATTTAATAAATACTGTTTTCCATCAAAGCCAAAGTTATTATAAGCATCATATTTGTCTGAGATAGGAATCCAGAAGTCACGAGTGTGCCCAGCAGCCTATTTTCTTTTCCCAATGTTCAGGGATGAATGCAACATGCCTTGAGAGTAAGCCAACTTTTGTACAAAAACAAACAAGATTTCTACTAGGTTATGCATTAACACCTTATAAGAACATTATTCACTTTCTATCAGTTTGTTGCTGAATCTTTTGTTCAATCTTGTAGTTGAATGCCTTTTATTTTATTTTCATGTGTCATTTATCTAGGAATCTGCCAGAACGGCTATGGAAGTTGCACGCGATTTTTCCCCTGAGATAGAGTGTAAGTGGGGTGACGAAGGTCTTAATGAAATTAGTCGAGATAAGTCAATACATGGAGTTGCAATTGTTCTTGCGGGACATGTTCAGGTTTGATCAACTCTAGTAATCAACTGTTGCTACAGTTTTTTATTCCTTTGAGGTTTTCCTTTTCTTCATTTCTTAGGTCGATCATGATGAACTATCTTTTTTAGCTTTGTACACATTCCATGGCATAATCACCCTCCAAAGATAGGAGAACCATTCTTTTCAAGTAATCATCTCCTGTTTCACAAGGTCTTTTTTATATAACCTGCTGTGTCACATCTTACTTTCAACTTGAGCACCGATGAACTTTAGAGATAATACAATTTATCAACTACTTGACCACCATATAAATGCTCACAAATATGGCACAGACTGGATGTCTGCTCGTTCTCAATAGCAACAAGTAGACCCAACCAAGAACGAGGTTACTAAACAATATATTTGTGATAACATTTGAAATCATAGAATGTACACACACACACACACATGAAAATTCAAATGGGCCTTCGTCAATAATCAATATATGGCAATGACTTATTGACTTGTACAAGTACAACTGTAGGTGTCACGCCCAGAACCAAGAACACGGCCAGGCTCGTGACAGCACCGCATGCCTGCAAGGGGAACCTCACAAACATGCAAGGCTTTCCATTATCATGAAACATCGAGCCATTCATCCAAAATAAACTTTAATCGAGAATCAGAGCAGTTAATGTCTCATAGTGTAACTAAATCAACTATCAAGTTTGGCTCATAACCTCAAGTCAAGTTATTACAACCCATTTTAAACTGTCCAGATCTAATGAATACTCTTACCGGAAAATAAATTAGTGCTTAAGCGAGCTAAAACTCCCAAAGCTTAAGATTGTCGGACTCCTCAGGTCCCACGCGCAGTCAAGAATCTGGACCTGTAAAAATTGGCAAATAATCCACGTGTGCTCGAAAACCGGTAAATAACACAGCTCTACCCTTGTTGGGTCTAAGCATGCAAGAATAGAAAAGCTAAACATGGAGGCAAGTCGTAGAAGAAATAATGGGTGTAGTTCTGTAGAGTCATCATCCCGAAACTCTACTTTTCGGCAGATGGGTAACACCATTCTGGATCATACATAATCATATACCACCTGGTAATCATAGTAGGCACAGAACAGAATTCTAGAAACCTCAATAGCGATAGAGTCATCAAGAATTTGAGCATAATCATGCATAGGCAAATATAGGTCTAGGTAGTATCATGGCATAGCCAGAACAAAGCTGAATCAGATCAGGACATGAAAATGCACAACCTTAGTAATCATGGGCATGCACAGAAGGCTAAGTCAGAAATCCCAGTAATAGCAGAACCGATGAAATCAGAACGGGATTAAACATAAACATGAACTGGCTTAAGCAATCCCATGGCATAGCTTTGGATTACCACACGGAATCATGGGGTACATAAAGTACCAAATATCATGGGGTACGTGAAGTACCAAATATCATTGGGTACGCGAAGTACCAATAGCGTGGGGTACACCGAGTACCAATAGCATGGGGTACACCGAGTACAATAATAGCATGGGGTACATGGAGTACCAATAGCATGGCGTCCAACCTGTTCGTCCGTTTCTCTGAATCTTGATTTCCAAGCAGCTAAAACCACTGAATTCTTGTAAGTGGAGAGGAATCGCTCCAAGTGATACTTTTCTGCCCGTTTCACCCACTCTAAAATGCAGGGAATGAGAAGCTCAAAGAATGCAACCATAATTTTTGAAAATTTCCTTTCTACTATCCTACGTCTTCATCATAGCTGTTAAATTTTGATGGGCTCCACAGTAGGAACAAAGTTCCCCTGACACATCAACTTATGTATGCAGCTTGGTATTTCTCTTAAGATGCTAAAGGCCGGGAAGCACGTCCTTCAAGGTATTTTTAACAACATTCAAAAAGAAGGCTGATTTTGCCCCCTCGTTCTCAAGGCAGTTCCCGTAAACTTCTGCAGGTTCAGATAGTTCTGCTACTGGAATTTTCTGAACTGAAATGAAAAACTCTCCTTAAAATAGAATTCTTATTATAGTTCAAGGAATTTGACCTTAAAACCATTTAGTGATGATACAACTATCAAGGCTTATAGCTGCATCCATAAAATTGCCATTCTTGGTTGCTGCCATCAGAAAAGTTTGCTTTGCACTATTTCTCTCCTTTACAGAAGTAATCAACGCGACTCTAATTTATATTTGTCTACTGTATTGCTTGATTGGCTCGATGAATCTGAAGAGAAACCAGCTGGTGGCTGTAAGTTACATTCAATTTCATTTTGCTTTATTATACATGTCTGAAGCCATGGTTTTAAATTTTGACCGAAATCCTAAATTTCGGACTGAAATCAACAAACTCCTAAATTTCGGAAATTTACCAAATTTTGTCAGAATTTTTGTTAAAATGAATTTTTTTTAAAAAAATCCAAGATTTCGCCCGAAATTACTGAAATTAAAATGAAATTTGTTTTTTTACCCAATTTCGACCAAAATTTTGGTATTTCGGCCGAAATTTCAGTATTTCAGCTGAGCTTTCGGTTTCGGCTGATTCTGAAATTGATATTTAAATCCATGTTTGAAGCTTAAATTTAAACAAAAAACGGGCTAATGAATATCATGGACTAAACCGTTTGTGTTGGTTAATTATATAGTTGTTACTGTGGCAACATCTGCACTGTCGTGCTACAAATCATATTTCACCAATATCTCTCATCAGCCAATCTGGGCTGTCGGAGAAAATTATCGGTTTGAGCCTGCTTTTGTGGAGGTGCATATCTTTGGTTCTGTTTATTTCAAGTTATAGTTCTTCTCGGCTTCATTGCTTTTATAATGAACCATCACTTCATTTCTGAATCCCTCAGTCCAGGAAACGTGTGAAGAACATTGGCGATATGGTGAGTGTCCAATTCATTGTTGAAACATCATGGACAAGTTCAATTCCTTACTTCTCAAGCTCTTGGAGGCGAAATTTCACAGTATGTGGTTTGTCCAATAATAGAATTTGAGTATTATTGTCTGGAGGGTCGTGAAGGTTGGCAGATCTACTATTGTTATTTGCATATGTTGCTCATTTCCGACTTCAATATTAATGTGCATATTTTCTATTTAGGTGATTATGAAGAGCGCTTCCGGCATGCTTCCTCTTGATTAAGACTATGCTTGGAATTTAGCTGATTATTTTTTTCCTGAAAAAGCATTTTCCCCTTTTAGTAGTTGCAAAGGCGTGTATTTAAAATAATAATAAAAATCATTTTAAGTTTCAAATAAAACTTAGGTGATTTTCTTTTCCAAAAACTTAACATGAAAGCTAAAAGAATAAAACATCATGCCTATAAAACTATAAATCACTAAAACGTGTAATTCAAATCAGTCCTTGTTAGCTTGAATTATGGAATTCTCAATTGAGGGGCTTTCTTCCATTCTCTATTTCATATAACCCCTCAATTCCCACTTCTATTTCTCGTATTGCATCTCACATTCTCTTTTAACTATGGAAACTGTGATTGAGCCCTCAAAAGATTGAGCAGTCGCATCCAAATGAATGTTCAAAGCATGGAAGCCCCCTTCCTTTGTTGGTGTTCCTTCATGAATGTCCAAGCCATTCCATACATCGATCAAAAGCTCCCATACCCCTGGGTCAAAGATGGGAACCTGCTCCATCCATCACTTCCACACTGGTCCTGGCAGCCCTCGTAGCGCTGGCCTGGCCTTGCATTCAGATCACACCTTCCCATATGCTCTCACCATGAACAACCCAATTTTTGCAAGAGGTATTCATCGCCACCAAATTCAATGGTTCTCTATCTTTCTACGATAGAGTTGATGAGAACGGTAGTTTAGGAGCTGTTGAGTGTCATCGTGCTTAAGCCCATCAAATCATTGTGCCTGAGGGTTGAGGTGCTGAGGTGGCTTAGAATGGCATACTCTACATGGAATCTTCAATGATCATAACCCCTGACCCCAACATTAAGGATGCCTTGGAGGCTATGAACGGGATGCCGGACTGAATGAAGAAGTCATTTTGGTCATTTAAGCCAAACTTAGCTTTACAGATCACCAAAGTCAGGAGGGAGCAGTCGATGAAAACTGTGTGAATTTGCATACTCCTTACTAAGCGTCTTGATTGAATGCAGTCAATTCCACCACCTTGCATAAAATTAAACTTTTTAGTTTATCACCAGAATGGTATTACTCAGCCATGAGTGTGCACATCTGATCATATATCTAAACCAGATATGGAGATCCTAGGCATTGAGCCACAAAAGTAACCAAAGAAGCGTCAACAGGTCAGGAGTCTATTCTTCATGCATGGGAGAGCTTCAAAAACAAAAGGTCAAGTGAAACATACACTATGCTAAAATTTGGAATAACGTTGTCGTAAAATACAAGTATGCAAAATAGTCACATTTTATTTTTGAATGTATACAATAGAGTCACAATCGATACTAGCATTGTTTTTGCACCAATTTTGTGCATGCTTAACGTTTGGATGGTCTGATTTCAGGTAGCAGTAGCATAGCAGACAAAAAAAATAGGAACATTAATATATACCGAAAGTTTATTATGAATAAGACAATCAATGAATTCTTGCAGACGTGAATGGCCCTAAAACAACCACTCTCAGAAACCTCAAATTATACTCCATTGGTTCAAGAATTTAGCAACGCAGTTATTTGAAGATTTAGACTTTACTAGCTAAACCGATACATTTTTCCAATGTATTTATTCCCTATATTATATCAGGAATGTGCATGAATGAGTCAATGTTTAAGCCGTTGTGAGCATCTCGGGTTATGTCATACACTCTTCCACTATGGGTGACTATAATTGGAAGTGCAACAGTTTCCCACGTCATTCTTTAATGGTTGGATTAATTACTAAGGACTTCCTCACCATGTTTAATATGTTTTGTTTTGAAGTGATCACTAATACGAAGTGGAGACTATGGCTGAATCTAGGCTTCCATTTTGCAGGGAGGTTTCATTCTAGATTTAGGGGTACGCTACATTGCAGGATTAAGAATGGTAAGCTCCCTTGTTTTTATCTCTTTTTTTTTTTTTTTTCTTTTTTGAATGGTTGTAAGCTCCCTTGTTATTGCCATGCTTTATTGTCAATTGCTTTGGACAAGTTACTTTTGGCACTTATGATGGCATATCCACCCATGGGGTTTTGGGCTGATGAACTAGTGTCGTCATAGTCCTGTGGATGACCCTTCTTGGCAGCATAATAAAGCATATGATGCTTAAAAGCTTATTATACGATGTGCATTGTAATTTGTATTCTTAAGCTGATGTGAAGAACTTTCCCAAGAATCAGTAAATATAGCTACCATTTCCTTTGACAAATACAAAAATCTCCAAGGGTTTTGCCATCAATGTAAAAGCGTAAGACTGCATGAAACTTTTAGGAGTACTTGCTCTAGTATGACCTCATCTGTATTGGCAGGATAATGACGGGGACTTTATTTGAACAACAGTTACCATTTCATTATCATGAAGACATTAGGTGTAATCCATTTTCGTGGGGGCATTAGTTGTCTCAATCTCTGTTGGTGGATTATAGGCATTTCTTTGTAAACTGTGCATTTGCATCCGTATAGCACAACAAAAGAATAATTTATGTCATGATTTGGTTGAATAGTGCAGTAACAGTCAGTAGGGTTCAAACTAGTTCGATTTGTTCAATCTCCTCTTTGATGAAGGAGGGAAAGGGTTTTTTGATTCGTTCAATTCATTCAAACTGCTTCACTTCTCCTTCCATGTCTTTTTCCTTCTCACAAGAGGATTTTGGAATGTTTCTTCTAATGCTAAAAAGAAACAGGGTATTTCAAAATAGAGTCCTATTTTCTTTTATACAAAACCTAATTAGGATAAATCGCATGAACAGTACGAATCCTATGATTTACGATCAAATCAAAAGATTCAATCGAAAATTGCAAGATTCTTACGAATTAAGATTCAATCATGGTGTTCAAATCGAAATCCATATGATTCTAATAGAAATCCATAATATTTGATTTGAGTCGTAAATTGTAAGATTTTCAAAATAATAGATGCAGCAGCTTTTACAATTATAGCTGAATTCCTTACTATCTAACTAATTCTACATTCGATAGTTTGACACCATGAGATGATAGGTAAGAATGGTAAGCTTTTTACGTGTACACTGTTTTGTTTGACATCCTTGTGAACAATTCTCTTCATGTCGAATTTGATTTTTCCTGTCACACTTAAACAGATCATTGGGTGTGAGATTACTGCAGTTTCTGCTATTTCCTCTCACGTGGATAAGACTTTGCCTACGCCAGATAACATTTGTGCTCTTCTGTAAGTTTCTAAAGAATTTATTAAGTTTCCTGAGCAAAATTGCTTTGAAGCCATTAAAAGCCCACTAGAAGTGACATAGTGGACATTTCCTATGTGTAGTCAACTGGAGAACGGTTGTGCAGGTGTGTTCGTAATGGCGTTGTCTTCTAGATCAAACAAGGTGCCAAACAAGGTGCTAAAGTGATAAATTTTCCTCAAAACCCTATATTAATGACATTGGCACCCAGATAAAATTAATATGTGATTTTTGCACGACATAAGCTTCTAAAGTTGCACTTGTTGACCATCCTATGGGTTTGGTGTTTTTAGATATACTGGAGAGTTGTTGGCTCACAGGGTACATTGCAAGTTGAACAAGTGACGATAAATGGGATGTATGGCTACATGGTAAAATAGATTTCAGCTGTTTAGTATTGCATTTTCTTATGCATTGTTTGGTTCTACAGATAGGAATTACTGAAACATCTATTTTTAATGTTGGAATGAAAATCCTGTCATTGCTTGAGTAGCATTCGAGTCTTACTGGAGTTCTTTAGAGAAATGATAATTTTGTCGCAATCTCTTGTGATGTCACTTCAGGTATCATTTTGTAAAGCCAACGGCCATTGGGAAAGAAGCTTCTCTCCATCATCTGGGTTGGACGAAGAATTAAAAGCTTTCATTAATGACATTTCGCTTGCCACCCGTAAGGTAACATAATGTTTTGAAATAAACTTGCACTTTTCATGTGGTGTGCCTTAAATCTTTCCAATTCTAGTGAAAAACCAACTTGCTGCTGACATTGTTATACAGTTATATGTTGATATTAATTAGTTCATGTGAGTGTAAAATTCTTAAAAAAAGGAGTTTTTGGAAAATGGGTTGACCTTGTCACAAATACTTTGATTCATGGGGCCATATGCTTTTAAATGACCGTGATAGTCCCAAATTATCACTTACCAAAGTACTTTAAAATTAATGAGTTTTTTTCATGTGGTTTCAGATTAGTTTAGCAAAGATTCTCACTGACATTTGATTTGAATGCCTTGAACAGGATGGTGAAGCTGAACCACGCAGTTCCTTCATTGAAGCAACCCGAGATCTCGCTGTTGTAGAAGCAATGCTTGAATCTGGTAAGAAGCACGGAGCCCAAGTTCATGTCAAAACAGTCTAAACCTTTGCAAGAACCCCCAGGGGTCCGATGTACACCAATTTTCTACTTCAAGTCCATATGTAGTGAATATTAATTCCATCATCAGATCAAAGGCACATGCATCAATCTTTTAATATTCATCTATGTTTCTGTCTAATCATGACTTTATTGTTGCCATATGAAAGAATAAGAGGAATATTATCTTCTGAAAAAGAAAAAGATATACGAAAGTTAGACCCAAAACAGGTGGCGTGTTTGATTCCATTTGTGAATTTAGACTGATATTCATTTCAAATTTGGAACCCTGCAATCTAGCGGAGAAGCTATCCCCAAAATTCCAACATATGAACAGGTCAGCCAATGGGTATGCCGATGAGGACACACTACTGTGGGTCGAAGCTGAAGCAGGACTGTCACACAGAAAGATGCTGCAGAAAGAAGAATGGTTTTTTATCTCTGAGGTTAGCGGTATCAGTCTTAATGGAAAGCACTCATGCATAAACATGTCTGATACATCGTGATTGGCTTTTTTCCTGCGTGGCATCTATGTGGCGGAAATGTCCCCCCCCCCCTCTCTCTCTCTCTCTCTCTCTCTACAAGCCTCTATATTGGTAATGACACCTCTACATCTTCCACTAATATTCTAGAGGATTGTCCCCCAACCAAACACTACTTACCACTCTTCCACTAATCTTCTACGCATCTTCCACGCTTGTCTACTTCCCTTTGACTTCTTCTACTAATCTCCCTGCCACCTTTGAGCAACCAAACAAAGCGTAGGGATTGATTACTGCAGGTCCATGTTTTATACTTTTTTAACTAGCTTTTGAAAGCTATTGCAATTCCCAAAAACTCTTAACAGCCAATTACTTAAGTTTAGACTAAGTTGTGTCATTATCAAAACATAGTCGTGCAGATATTGGTCCCCTTTTCTTTTATAGACAATTTTTTAACTTGGCAAAATCCATAACGATAAAATTATTATTTTAGAAATGGGATTTGCTAGCCATGTAAATAAGTTAAATAAGAGAGAAGAATGAAGAGCAAAAAACCAGAGATAGTATTCCATTGATTTTCCTGCTGATGCATACAACCTGATTTTAAATAAAAGAAGGCTAACAACTTTCCTACAAATAAGCCACTACTACTTATCTTAAAGAACTACTTCCTATAGATATGCCACTACTAACAAATTAAAGAAACACACACACACATAACTGACATGCTCCATCATTATCTCAACCAAACCAAATCTGGAAATCTCCAGATTGGCTGAATAACTTGAGCCTTATTAGCCAGAACCACTAACTGATCCTAAGCAATGATCTCATAACAGCCCCTCTCATTGCTTAGTTGATGTCAGCATCCTTCATCCCCAAGCTTGTCTTGAACCTGTTAAACTTCTCCACACCTAAGGATTTGGTAAAGATATCAGCCATTTCATCATCCGTTGGTACATATATCAAGTCTACCTCCTTGCTCAGGACCTTTTCTCGTATGAAATGATAATGAATCTCTGTATGCTTTGTACGGGCATGAAATGTTGGATTGGATGCCAACATTGTGGAACTGATACTGTCACTCTTGATTTGAACGCTATAATCAACCCTTTCACCAAGGTCTTTAAGCAATTGAGTCAACCAAACACTTTCACAAGTGGCCAGCATTGCAGCTCTATATTCCGCTTCTATAGATGAGAGTGCTACAGTAGGTTGTTTCTTACTTGCCCATGATACAACTCATGTGCCCAAACTGAAACAGAATCCGGATGTTGAGCGGCGCGTGGATGGATCTCCGGCCCAGTCTGCATCTCAATAACCTGAAAGCTTGATTGGAATCCCGCATTTGTAGAAGACTCCTTCATTGATCGTTCCCTTTACATATCTTAAGATATGTTTGATAGCTTCCATATGAGATTTTCTTGGGTTTTGAATGAATTGGCTCACGATTCCTACTGCACAAGCCAAATCTGGACGAGTAATTGTTAAATAGATAAGGCTACCAACAATCTCTCGGTACAAATGTGGATCATCTATGAGTGCTGCTTCATCTTTTGTCAATTTGTGATTCACTTGGTGTTGACACTGGATTGGAATCCAACATTCCAAACTTCACAAGCAGATCTAAAGCGAATTTCTTTTGCATGACTAAAATGCCATGATCATCTCATACTACTTCAATTCCAAGGAAGAATTGAAGCTCCCCCAAGTCTCTTTCATCTCAAAACTTTCAGAGAGATCATTCTTTACTTCGACAATTTTAGAATTACCCCCCAAAATAATGAAATCATCAACATATCTGGCACATATTGACAATGATTGTGGAGAATTGTTGATAAAAATGCAAGAATCAGCATGTGAGGCAATGAATCCATGGGAGTAAAAGAATTCATTGACCTTAGCAAACAAGGCTCTTGGAGCTTGTTTCAGTCCTTACAGCTCTTTTGAGAGTTTGCAAACATAACTTGGCTTTTCATGATCTTTGAATCCTTCTACTTGATCCATATAAATTTCTTTGTCAATTTCTCCATTTAAGAATGCATTTTTCACGTCCATTTGATGCAGTTTCCATCCTTTTTCAGCTGTGATTGACATGATAACTCGAATGTTTGTGATTTTGGCAACAGGGCTGAATGTCTCATCATAGTCATCACCATAGGTCCGAGAGAATCCTCTTGCACTAATCAGTAGTCCCAAAGTTATTCCCTTTTTTTTGTGCTGTGATTCAGTTTCAGCTTGGCTAACTTTCCATGTATAGTTTAGGTTGAGCACTTCTGTTTCTTGATGAAAAAATGCATCCCCTTGACACACTCTAAACATAAGATATTGTACTGAGAAATGAGTCTCATTAGGATTATTTTATTAGGATTGAGTTCTACGCTAGTCTTCTGCACTGACACCAGGCAGTAATTTTTTTTTTTGGGTCGGTAAGCTGGGATTGAACCTCCGATCTCAAGGTCAAATAACAAAGCCTTTACCAATTTAGCTAGAGGCTCAACCCCAACACCGGGCATTATTTGCTTCTTTGTTTTGTCCTTTTGACCTTCTTTGTTTATCATATATCAAAAATGATCAATGGTGCTACTTTGATCTTTGGTAACAGAACCGTCTTCTCTACAATTCCTGCGTAGAGAAACTTTTACATAAAATTTATCAAGCAATTTGGCTAATCTTACCTTTATTTCTTGTGCTTGAACCAAACAATCACCATCATAATGTCATCCTTGACCTCAGCCATTATGATCTCGAACTCAAACTTCACATGTTAGAGCCTCTAGTTGATGATAAGGGTTGATGCTGTTGACTGACGTGTCCTGCATCATTCGACTTCCCCTGGACACCATCTTCATTCCCCAACATAGTTATCAATCTTGTTTCGTAACAGATTAAACATTTTGTACCAGTAGTAAAACTGATACAGAAACCTTGAACGAAATGACTCAGTCAAAAATTCGTTCTATAACGGTTTGTTTCGCATCGTCTGAAATCGTTTAAAAAAAAAACTAAACTAAAAATGCCCTCCCACTTCTAAAAGAAATTTATCAAGGAATTTGGATAATCTTACCTTTATTTGTTTTGTAACGGATAATACATTCTGTATGAGTAGCAAAACAATCTTGTTTCGTAACGGAGAAAACATTTTGCACAAATAGGAAACCCGGTACAGAAACCAGGAACGAAATGTCTCGGTCAAAAATTTGTTCTATACCGGTCTGTTTCGTTTTATCTGAAATTGGTTTTTTTTTATTTTAAAAATGTCCTCCAGCAGCTCTTTTTTGTATTTTTACCTTTTGACCTTTTGACTATTTTATAGTCGTTTGAAGACTATTTTAAGCCGACCCCAACTAGTTTGGGACAAAGGCTTAGTTGAGTTGAGTTAAGTTGAAGAATATTTTGTGCCTTTTCTACCTCCCCAAAGAAATGAGGGCTATAAGAACCCATCAAATCTTCCATTTTCTTCACTTCTTCAACAGTACTATCATCCTCAAATCTTTATATTGTCATCATATTAAGTTTATTTGCATTCTTTTTTGTGTTTCTTCTACTTCCAAGGGGCATTTCTTCTACTTGCAAAAGGTATTTTTCTACTTCCAAAGGATTCTAATTCGAATTCTACATGAAGGTAAGACTTCAAAGTGGAGTATTATTAGCTAAGAAAGGTATTTTTCCATCGTAATCATGCAATGGAGGTATCATGCCCCTTCTGTAGCATTGTATCGAATGATATATATTTTCGTTTCTTATGATAGAAGACATCAAGTAAAAAACAAAATATTGACAGACATCAATCATCAGACTTTATTAAACTAAGAAGGAATATGGGTGATCCCGTTAACTATAACAAAATACCTCAGAACCGTTGAGGGTTGGATCATAAAATTAAGTACAAAATGCTAAAAAGAAAGTCACTTGTACACTCTTAAAAGACATTGGGCCCCATTTCAGCCTCGTGTAGGTGAACAGATCTGTTGATCTGAACAGAGCCATACGTATGGCCAAATGCTGTTAAGAACGCCTTGACTGGATGATCCTAGGCCCTTGATCCATCAGCCTCATTTAGGGTTCCGCAACGAAAAGTTAAACCATTGATTTTTGTACTCCATCTTACACATGGGATGTCCATTCGGGATAGGACCAAGACCATTTGGATCACCTAATGATGCTCTACAAGATCAATGGCCTCGATTTCACATACATGTCCACCTGTGGGGCCCAAAGATTGCCTTTTAGCAATGTAGTTACATTATAAACTGACACCTACAGACTCCGGAACAATCTATCTCCAAATCTAGATATAAATGAAAAATACACAACAACTGCAAGAATATGATTTTTTTTTTTTTTTGTTTTGAAAATGGTAGCCAATAACTGCAAGAATATGATGATATACTCATAGGGAAACTCTGTTAGCATGTACAGTCATCCATGACGTGTAATTTTTATCAATGAAAAGGTCCAATGATTTAATCCTCACTTTTACTGAACATCCTTTGATATCAGCTGCCTTCTTCACAACAGACGATTTAGAGATTCCATCCACAAATGTCTGACTCCTAAAATATGCAGCATTGCTATGTATGGAAGTTCCACTCAGTGGAGAACTATTTTGGTCCTTAAATGACTTGCAGAAGCGTCGGCCATAGTAACATCCAGATCAGAGGGAGTGGTTGGGCCAGTTTCTTTTGCTGAAACTTTCTCAGCAGTGTGTTCCAAAGAAGCCACTTTATTTTGTAGAACCCAGTCATGAACTTGTGCAGCCGGAACAGGGACGGCGGGCATGTCTGGATCTAAATTTGCAAAAAAGGGGTGCAGCCTGGCTCAACGGATTTCTTTCAGATCCATTTTCACCAAATTGAATGAGAAATCCAAGGTGCTCAAACCTTTCCAAGGTCAAAACCTACACAAAACACCAGAGTTAGTAACTCAAAATAAATGTATAACTGCATTAGAAGTCTGAATTTAAAACCACATTATGCTAGAGATCAAGGCAAAATGGGGAAAAAGTTAGGACCCTAATTTTACCAACCAGAGATTCATCTTCATTGCCTTCCAAAGGTTCTGCCAAAAGAGCAAGTATGTTTGCCAAGTGCTTCTGTAAATAGGATAACTGATGAGCCTCTTCATCGGCTTGTGATGGCATAAACCTACGACTGTTGCTGTGCACAAACTGCAAATCAAAGGGAGGCCATGTTTATATTAGGGTTAAAAGCACCCAATGAACTCGACAATAACCCAAGTCTCCTGATGAAATATGAAATTACCATTATTACTAAACATTGCAGGTTTGTAGGAAAAATCAGTTCCAAATGATTACAAAATCAAGTCACAATAACAATTAATTCCAAACATCGCTGTTGACTGCTGATTTTGCATTTTTTCTACTGTATCTGTTCTTCCTTTCTGCTTTCCATAAGTAAAATATGAAATATGAAATATGAAATATGAAATATAAAATATAAAATATGAAATATGAAATTAATGGCACCTCATCGCCTTTAAAAATGCCTTCACTCTCATCTGTCCCAAGTTTCCCAAAGTCCTCTGTCAAAATACAACTCGATGTCATTGGGTTCCACACAACTGTCTTCTCTTTTGGGTGCCTTCCATTTAAGAGCTGATCTCTGAATAGAACATCAATCTACTTAATAGAAGCACCTACTCGAACCTATGGGTTGTAATGTTTGTATCCCAGCAATTGGGCTGTCATATGTTTTGCAGTATGAGAGTATAATTATGAGATGCCCACTCAGATTGGCAGATTAGATTAGGAGGGCAATAAGAATCTTAAATAATACTTTGTAATGGTATTCAGGTCTGACAATTTTAGTCATAAATAATAATAGAAATTAAGTTCTATAATACACGAGTTACGTGCATATGAGATACTGAACAAGAATATAATACACGAGTTACGTGCATATGAGATACTGAACAAGAATATAATACAAGAGTTACGTGCATTTGAGATACTGAACAAGAAAATTTTGTCCGAATTAAGAGCCTAGAGGGTGGCACAACACGATCGAGTATTGATTGAGACACAATCGTGAGTCAAAGGAGTTTTGATTGATTTTGCAAGACCCTGCCCATGTACTAATATGACCCAAAACTGTCCGAATTCAACCCAGATTTAGGCTATTAAGCTAAGATCAAGTCTCACCCACTGACATATTGTCCCTAATCGGCATTCTATTTTTTATTCCACAACATTCTGGCATTTTATTCAAAATAAATAAATAAATGGAAATAAGGAGTGAAATATAATAATGCTTAAAAGAGAAAATTATTGGAGTCTATTTTCCATCCTAATAGGTGATTTTTTGTTTAATGTTGGTTGGAATGAAATTTTTATTGGATTGAATTTTTTATTTGATGGATGAGATTCATGACATAGTGGGGGCATAGATTTATTTCATATCGTCATGTCAGAAGGACGGCAAATGGCGAGCCTGATGCTTTGGCTCGTGCGAGGGTGACTGGACCCAATTTGGAGACTTTTGACTCTCATCCCCTCGAGGCTGTAGCGGTTTAATTATTGATGTTCCCTTCCCTTATTTCTGTTTTTTCCTTCCATCATCTGACTATTTCATCTCGTTCTATGTTTTTTTATGTCTAATATTGGGAAATGAATTCAACACAAACATGTTTTGATACAAGATGCTCATGTTTCTCGTCTTTTATATATTTAAAGAGCTGTAAAAAGGTTTTTACTGTCCCCAAAAAGCACCTGCTGACAATTAAATGCTAAAAGACAAGATACATGAGCGTCTTGTATCAAAACATGGTTGTGTCCCTCAATACAACTTTAACACTTTTTGACGTCAAATCACGCTATAAGGGGAGTGTGCAAGTAATGCAGGGAGTGAAAATATCATCTTCCCAATATAATTCCTTCATCATTCAAGAAAAAGAGATGATAAATTCACCCCCTGTAGGAATTGCTGCCCGCGAATTTCGTCAAAAAGTGTAAAAAAAACGAGGGTATGCGGCAGAGTTTAACGCTCTTTGACGTCAATTCACTCTAAAGTAGGCGAATTATCCTATGCGAATTTATATAAATGAGTTACACTTGAGGAAGACGCAAACGCGTCTTCATAGCATTCTTGAAATATAACAGATCTTAGCATATGTGTTTTTAAACACTCTTCTCATATCGGTGCCAGAAACTGAAAACGGAAAACGAGTGAGCTCAAAAGGTACCACCATTTCTGCATTTTTTCGTGCCTCCGATTTGCTTGGATTTCATAATTCTTGATTTCTTAGATTCGCATCATTTAATTGATAGAGTAAATCTCTTAAACCTATCTAATTAGAAATTCGATCTCTGAATTTGAAGTTAAAACTCTGCATTTTAGTTACTCGTAAGGAAACCCTAGCTAATAAAAGTTAGAGATTTGAAGGTTTTATGAATGATCTCATCTTTAACTTTCCTATAATTTGGGGGTTCTTTTCTTTTTAGGCATTTTAGGCCATTTTAATAAATGGGTGCTTTCCATTTTATTGAATTGTGTTGTTTTTCTTCGGATTTGATCTGATCTTTATGGACTCTGAAATGTGATCTATCTCTGTGTTGTTATATTCATTTTCAGTTTTGTTTAGAAATTACCTTTAACTAGTCTTTATTTTCTAATTCCTTAATTGGAAATTTTGATTATATTTTACAATCTAATTGTATGCTTCAAATATGTGGTAATTGGGCATGGAAAAAATGGATTGAAGCTGGCTGCACCGGAGATGACGCTTCCTCAGATTGCGCTACTTGGGGCGGGTATCTTTGTCCGCACGCAGTATATTCCTAGGCTAAGAGAGATAGCTGATATTGTAGTTATTAAGACAATTTGGAGCCGTAGTGAGGTATGTTTTATTATTGTACTTAATGGTTCTGATATTATTTAGTAAATTTGATGAGCTTCAAACAAAGGAGTCATTTCTCTATTAGAATGGATGTAGAATTTCCAACACTAGTAATTATCAAATAGCTTATCGAAATTCTAACACAAATGGTAATGCTTTCTCTGAAGTCATGTAATTATGAAACTCAGAGTGATAAAATGTTCAAATTTAATAAAGACTGTTTTTCCATCAGAGCCTAAGTTATTATAAGCATCGTATTTGTCTGAGATCGGAATCCAGAAGTCACGAGTGTGCCCAGCAGCCTATTTCCTTTTGCCAATGTTTAGGAATGAATGCAACTTGCCTTGAGAGTAGAGTTAGCCAACTTTTGTACAAAAAGAAACAACATTTCTACTAGGTTATGCATCAACACCTTATAACCACATTATTCACTTGCTATCAGTTTGTTGCTTAATCTTTTGTTCAATTTTGTAGTTAAATGCCTTAAATTTTATTTTCACTTGTCATTTATCTAGGAATCTGCCAGAACGGCCATGGAACTTGCACGTGAGTTTTCCCCTAACATAGAATGTAAGTGGGGTGACACGGGTCTTGATGACATTATTCAAGATAAGTCAATACACGGAGTTGCAATTGTTCTTGCAGGGCAAATTCAGGTTTGATCACCTCTAGTAATTCCACAGTTGCTACATTTTTTTATTCCTTTGAAGTTTTCCTATTCTTCATTTCTTAGGTCTATCATGATGAACTATCTTTTTTAGCTTTGTACACATTGCATGGTGTAATCACCCTCCAAAGATAAGAGAACCATTCTTTTCAAGTAATCATCTCCTGTTTCACAAGGGCTTTTTTCATATTACCTGCAGTATCACATCTTACTTTCAACTTGAGCACTGATGAACTTTTAAGATGATACAATTTATCAAATACATGACCCCCATAGGATGCTCACAAATATGGCACAGATTGGATGTCATACATAGATCCAATATTTAAACTTCAGGTTACATACAAAATGAGCAGAAATAATACCTCTCAGCTGGCATTAGAAATCTGGTTTTGTAAAACCCTTTAGTCCTTCGGGGCTATGTCATCCACTAAAAGTTGGACTGATAAAGAAGGACGGACAGTCCGTCGAGTACTACGTCAAAAGCAAAATCATAATTTTTTGAAATTTTCCTTTCTACTTTCCTACCTATTCATTATATCTGTTGAATTTTGATGGGCTCCACAATAGGAAGAATTTCCCTCCTAACACATCAACTTATGTGTGCAGGTTGATACTTCACTTAGGATGCTAAGGGCTGGGAAGCATGTCCTTCAAGGTATTTTTAACAACATTCAAAAAGAAGGCTGATGTTGCCACCTTCTTGTTCTCAAGGCAGTTCATTCCGTAAACTTCTTCAGGTTCAGATAGGTCTGCATCTGGAATGTTCTGAACTGAAAAGAAAAATTCTCCTTCAAAATAGTGTTCTTATTATAGTTCAAGGAATTTGACCTTAAAACCATTTAGTGATGATACGGCTATCTAGGCTTATAGTTGCATGCATAAAACTGCTATTCTTGGTTGCTGCCATAAGAAAAGTTTGTGCTGCATTATTTCTTTCCCCTGTAGAAGTAACCAATGCGACTCTAATTTGTATTTGTCTACTGTATTGCCTGATTGACGTGATGGATCTGAAGAGAAACCAGCTGCTGGCTGTAAGTTACATACTTACATTCAATTTTCATTTTGCTTTATTACACGCCTTTGAAGCCATGGTTTTAAATTTCAACTGAAATCCTAAATTTCTGGCCGAAATCAACAAACCCCAAAGTTTCGTTAAAATGCTTTTTTTTTTTTAAAATTCCAAGATTTCGGCCGAAATTTCGTTACAAAAATGAAATTTGATTTTTTTTTACCAAAATTTGGTATTTCAGCCGAATGGTTTCGGCTTTTTTTTATGAAATTTTGGTATTTCGGCCGAAATTTTGGTTTCGGCTGAGTCCGAAACTGAAACTGAAATTTAAATCCATGTCTGAAGCTTAAATTTAATAAAAAAAGGGGCTAATGGATATCATGGATTAAACCGTTTGTGTTGGTTAATTATATAGCTGTTAGTGAGGCAGAAAATGCACTGTCATGCTACAATTCATTTTGCACCAATGTCCCTCGCCAACCAATCTGGGCCGTCGGAGAAAACTATCGGTTTGAGCCTGCTTTTGTGGAGGTACAATATATTTGGTTCTGTTTATTTCGTGTTATAGTTCATCTCAGCTTTGTTGCTTTCATAATGAACCATCAGTTCATTTCTGAATCCCACAGTCCAGGAAACTTATGGATGACATTGGTGATATGATGAGTGTCCAACTCATTGTTGAAGCGTCAATGAACAGTTCAAATCCTTACTTCGCAAGCTCTTGGAGACGAAATTTCACAGTAAGTGGTTTGTCCAATAGTAGAATTGAGTATTATGTATTGTTGTCTGGATGGTCGTGAAAGTTGGCAGATCTGCTGTTGTTATTTGCATATTGTTAACTTACCAACTTTTTTTTTTGAAATGGCAATATATATTGAAAAAGGAAACTGAGAAGGTCACCAGAAATACAAAAGGGAAAAACAACAAAGGACGGCAAAAAATACAAAGGAAAACAGAGCCGAAACTTCTCACGGGGGAATAAAATCAAACCACTCCAACCCCTCTTTGTGTACTCCAGATCGAGCAAGAGAATCCGCTTCACCATTTGCTTCACGTCGAACATGCTTAAAAACCATGGACGCCCCTGAAATGAGATCAGAAATTTCCTCAAAGTAACTAAGGAATCTCCACGGGGGAACCACTTTCCCTGATAACCAACTAATAACATTTGAAGAATCCCCTTCCACAATCACCCTGTCATAAGCTTCAGCACTCAGTTGCTTTATTCCCTGATATGCCGCCCGAACTTCAGCTTCAGATGAGTCACTCCTTCCAATGGGACCTGCAAAAGCCCACGAAACCACCCCTCGAGAATACCGACATAGTCCTCGAACCCCAGCTGGGCCCGGATTACCCAAGCAGGACCCATCAAAATTTAATTTACTGAAACCTTCAGGAAGAGCTTCCCATTTTTTACTTCTCTTCTCTCGCCTCAATCCTTCAGCGCACACAATGCTCCACCCCTCCCACAGATCGAATGCTGATATAAATTTGAACAGAGGGATGTTCTTCACCTAATAAATAACCATGGTGATAATTTTGTTAAATAGCCAATACGATGACTTAGCTACTCCTTCGAAAACTCTTTGATTTCTTTCCTTCCATATGACCCACCACAAAGCAATTAAACATAATCTCCACAGCACCTTTCCTTTCTTTTTCCAGGGCGCGAAATCCCAACTCGAGAATAGATCTGCTAGAGACTTTGGAAAGACCCATAAAATACCAAACTTTTCCAGAATGAAACCCCACACCTCCCTTGTTACCTTGCAATGGATGAAAAGGTGATCAATCGATTCTCCATCTTCCAAACAAAGCGAACAATGGTCCACCAGGCACATACCCCTTTTTCTTAGAAACTCTATGGTCTGGATCCTCCCATTACACACGGCCCAGCTGAAGAAAGATACCGATGGGGGGCCATGAAACTTCCAAACCTCAGCAGAGATATGTGATCCAATAGCAGGGAGCAACTGGCAGTAAAATGATTTCACGGAAAAAAACCCAGATGAATCCCATTTCCATATCCTTTTATCCAGACCATTTTTTTTATATAACGCCCCTCAAGGAGATTAAGCATTTGAATGATGAACTGTAGTTCTCTCTCAAAGAAATTTCTTCTGAAAGAAGGATTCCAAACCACCGTATTGTTAATTCTCTCGAAGCAATCACACACCATCACATCTTTGTCCAAAGCCACCAAGAACAAAACGGGAAAAAGCACCGCCAGCGGAACAACAGAGCACCATGGATCCAACCAAATCTTTATACGATCTCCTTTATATACTTTAAACTGAATCCCAACCTCAAAGCTTTGCTTGAACCTCAAAATATTACGCCAAATGGTCCCTCCTTTCTTTCCATATTTATCATCTGAACACCAGTCACCATGTAGGAAACCATACTTACTCCCAATGATTTTTACCCATAAAGAAGAATGTTCCACACCAATACGCCACAACCATTTCCCCAAGAGAGCACGATTGAACTCTTTCAATCTCCGGATCCCTAACCCTCCATTCTTTATAGGGACACAAACCTTATCCCATTTTACTAACGGAATGCCTCCTTTATTGCTTGACCCACGCCACAAAAATCTTCGTTGAATCTGTTCAATTCTCAAGACGACACTCATCGGACAGTTAAATAGAGACAGATAGTAAACAGGTACATTAGCCAAAACCGCTTTGACTAAAACTAGTCTACCACCCTTCGAAACAAGGTTTCTTTTCCAGGTTTCCAGCCGTCGCTCTATTCTTTCTACAATAGGGGTCCAGAGCTCTTTTCTCGATTTTCCAACCCCCAAAGGGAGCCCTAAATATGATGAAGGTAGAGATTCCAACCTGCAGCCCATCACATTGGCAAAAGCAAAAGCTTGTGAGGGAGGAACATTGATGGTAAACAAACTGGATTTCTGAAAATTTGTTCTTTGACCCGTAATCAGCTCATAGCATCCTAGCGCAGCCTTCAAATTTAAAATCTTTGTCCTATCAGGTGCACAGAACAGAATGGTGTCGTCAGCAAATTGCAAAAGCGACACTTCCACTCTATCACTACCAATGATAAAGCCCTCAAACAGCCCCTTACGACTTCCTTTCACCATTAAACGATTGAGAGTTTCCTCCATAATCACGAAGAGAAAGGGGGAGAGAGGATCTCCTTGTCTTAACCCTCTGGAAGACTTGAAGAAACCTTTTGGCGACCCATTTACCAGCACGGAAAACCATGCTGAGGAGATGCAGCTCCTCACCCAACCTCTCCACCTGTTTCCGAATCCCATCCTCCCCAACAAGTAATCCAGACAATCCCAATCCACTCTATCATAGGCTTTTTCCATGTCTAGCTTACACAACACACCCCCATATCCAGAATTTGCCTCTTACTAACAAAAGCATTCTGACTATCTGAAACTACGAAAGGAAGCACTACTTTGATACGGTCAGCTAGCACCTTGGCCAAAACCTTGTACAAACATCCAACCAGGCTGATCGGACGAAAATCAGATACCTTAGAAGCTCCTTTTAACCTTAGGAATTAAGGATAAAAATGTAGCCCCTGTACCCCTATCGAGTGCCATTCCATCATAAAACTCCTTGAAGAAACGAAGGATATCACTTTTCACCGCTGGCCAACACGCTTGAAAAAAGCCTAAATAGAAGCCATCCGGGCCAGGTGCTTTATCTTTAGAGATCGAGGACAAACCTTTCTCAATTTCTTCTTCCCCAAGTGGTTGTTCCAATTTCGTGCTTGCCTCCAAATTCAGACTATTGAACTCCACTCCCTCAGGAATAGGACGTAAACTCCCATCTGAAGCATATAATGAATCATAGAACTCAACATTAGCCGAAGAAACCTTTTCCTTAGAAGTCAAAAGAATACCATTCACTGAGATAGACTCGATCCTATTCGCTCTTCTTCTAGCACTAGCCATTGCATGGAAGTAAGCTGTATTCTTATCTCCCTCCTCCAGCCATTGCACCCTGGACTTTTGTCTCCAAGATATCTCTTCCCGCAACAACAACCCTTTATGTTCCTGCTTTGCTTTCCCCAACTCTTCCCATTCTACGTCGGAACTTAACCCACACTCCTCCAGAGCTAACAATTCTTTTAACCAATTTTCCAGCCACCACTTCCTACCCTGATTCACATGATTTTGTTCCTTGGACTATTCTTTTAATTTATTCTTGACAAATCTGAGTTTTTTCCCAATCACCATATTTGCAGGACCCTCCACACTACACGAAGACCACCAATTTCCCAATCTGACCTCCAAGTTAGGATAATTAAGCCAAGCCAATTCGAATCTAAAAGGAGGAGGGCCCCACGACCCAAGACGCGAATCAAGGAAAATAGTTCCGAGACCGAATGCACCAGGGCTCTATTAAAGCTGTCAGGGACCAAGGCAAGCCATTCAGCATTAACAAGGAATCTATCAAGACGACTCCTGTTAGGACCCCTAGACCAAGTAAAAGAAGCTCCTGCTGAAGGAAGATCAATTAGCTCATATTTTGCAATAAAGTCCGCAAATGCTTGTATGTTTGCATTAGATCTCACACAACCCATTCTTTCTCCCACTTCTTTAACTTCATTGAAGTCCCCCCCCCCCCCCAATACACCAAGGCAAAGAACAAGACTCCCTAACCTTCTTCAATTCCTCCCAAAACAATCCTTTCTCAGCTCTAAGGACCGGCCCATAGACTCCTGAAAACAACCACATCGAATGGTCGTCCTCCTTTTTTAAGGCCACTGACAGAGAGAACCTACCCCTCCATTCATCTTGTTTTCTCCAAACATTTTCATTCCATGTTACTAAGATCCCACCAGAAGCTCCAGAAGATCCCACAAAAGAGAAATCCCATTCTGCCTGCACTCCCAAATCTCTGACAACTCCTCTATTTACAACCTCCATTTTTGTCTCCTGTAAACAAATAAGATCCGGTTTTAACTTTCTAACCAAGTCCTTCACTTGAATTCTCTTATCCTGATGGTTCAGGCCGCTAACTTTCCAAGAAAGAATCTTCATCACAAACCAGTTTTCACATACCGCTTCCCCCTCCTACCATTTGGGGTTCTTCTCTTCTGATCACTAGACTCCTCATCCACTTGCACTTCTCTATCGAAGTTTAAAGCCATCCTCAGCTTCTGTAATTCTCTAATTTTCCTCCTTGAAGACTCTCCAGTTCCCTTGCTCAGCGCCTCCTTATTCGCCGAATCTCTCATCTCAGCTGCTTGAATTTCAGAAATAAAATCTGCCTCGGGTCCAGCATAAATCAACCCCAATTCCTTGCTAACCTCCAGAGTATGACTCACAAAAACATCGACCTCCTCCTTTTGATAAATAACCCTTAGATTCTCACCCGGAGAGTCTTCAGATATCTCCAAAAAATCCATCATCGAAGCCCTCGCCGGAAAAGGGAGGTCAGGATGTGCACCCTTTGACAAATCCTGAGGCAATTGATTGGCTTCCACCTGACAAATTTTCTGATGTCTGGAGAAATTTCGGACCTTTTTTGGGGTACCTCTCCCAAAACCCATCACCTCCATATCATCCGATTGAAGATTTAACCGGAGCTTTGCTTCTACGGGCAGTGGAATAAAGGTACAATTGCGGAAGTTCTCCAGATCAAAATATACAAGATTATCCACTCTGATAACCAAATATGGCTTCCCTATTTCCCTGATATTCCAAGAAGCGCCGCATCCCACTATCGCAGCCACCCAAACCCCGCATCGCAGCCAACCACTAGATACGATCTGGTTAACCTGAGCACCGGCCTCCTTTAAAACTTCAACGGACAAACTCTGACCCCCTTGGAAGCTTCTCCCTTCGATTCCTTTTTCGATCGTCCTGAGGCTATCATCCTCCGCTAACTTCTCCAAAAGCTTAAGCTGTTGGAGAAAGGCGTTATTTATCTTTTATACTTTAACACTCCCCCGTACGTGTGGCCCACTTGGCAAACATGTGGCACATGTGGTCCAACTTTGGGCCGACCATCGCATGTGGATTTTTGCTATCCGGGAGGTTTGAACTCTAGACCTTTGGCTCTGATACCATGTTACGTTACCAACTTCTCCAAAAGCTCAAGCTATTGGAGAAAGGCGTTATTTATGTTTTATACTTTAACACATAGCTATTTCTGAGTTCGATATTAGGGTGCATATTTTCTATTTAGGTGATTATGAAGAGCGCTTCCGGCATGCTTCATTTTGATTAAGACTACGCTTCCAATTTAGGTGATTTTTTTTTCCCAAAAGAGTGTTTTCCCCTTTTCGTAATTGCAAAGGCACGTATTTAAAAAAACTCATTTTAAGTTTCAAACAAAACTTATGTGATTTTCTTTTCCAAAAACTGAACATGAATTCTAAGAGAATAAAACATCAAGCCTGTAAAACTATAAATCCCTAAAACATGTAATTCTAATCAGCCGTGAAGTCCTCTTTAGCTCTTACAACCCTAACCTACATCAATCCGTGCTCTCTAGCCTACTATAATCCTATCTCTTTTATACACTTCTCTATTTTTTATAACCCCTCAACTCCCACTTCTACTTCTCACATTTGCTTCTAACCGTGGAATCTGTGGTTGAGCCTTCAAAAGTTTGAGCAATCGCATCCAAATGAATGTCCAAAGCATGGAAGCACCCCTTCTTTTCTTGGTGTTACTTCATCAATGTCCAAGCTATTCCATACATTAATCAAAAGTTCCCATACCCATGGTCATAGGTGGGAACCACCTCCATCTGTCACTTCCACACTGGTCCTAGCAGCCATCAAAGCTCTGGCCGGGCCTTGCATTCAAATCACACCTTCCCATATGCTCTCACCATGAATTCAACCCAAATTTTGCAAGAGGTATTCATCACCTCCGAATTCAATGGTTCTCCATCTTTCTACGACAGAGTTGATGAGTAGGGTAGTTTTGGAGCTGATGAGTGCCATTATGCTTAAGCCCATCAAATCATTGTGCCTGAGGATGGAGGTGCTGAGGTGGCTTAGAATGACATACTCTACATGGAATCTTCAATGGGCATAACCCCTGACCCCAATATTAAGGATGCCTTGGAGGCCATGAACGAGATGCCGGACTGAATGAGAAAGTCATTTTGGTCATTTATGCCAAACTTAGCTTTACAGATCACCAAAGTCAGGAGAGAGCGGTCGTGGGAAAACTCTGGGAATTTGCATACTCCTTACTAAGCGTCTTGATTGAATACGGTCAATTCCACCAGCTTGCATAAAATGTAACTTTTTAGTTTATCACCAGAACGGTATTACACAGCCATGAGTGTGCACATTGATCATAGATCTCAACAAGATATGGAGATATTAGGGGTTGAGCTACAAAAGAAACCAAAGAAGAGTCAACATGTCAGGAGTCTATACGTCATGCATGCAAAAGTATCAACGGGATTTGGGTAGCTTCAATAACAAAAGGTCAAGTGAAACATACACTATGCTAAATTTTGGAATAATATTGTCGTAAAATATAAGTAAACATTTGAGGCACATTTTTTTTGAATCATGTATGCAATAGAGTCACAATCGATGCTAGCATTGGTTCTTCAGTTTTTTGTTCCAATTTTGTGCATGCTTAAGATTTAGATGTGCTGATTTCAGCTAGCAGTAGCATAGCAGACAAAAAATAGGAACATCAATATATACTGAAAGTTTACTATGAATAAGACAATCAATGAATTCTTGCAGACGTGAATGGCCCTAAGACAACCACTTGCAAAAATCTCAAAGCTGAAGACTTATATGATCAAATTATACTCCATTGGTTCAAGAATTTAGCAACTTAGTTTTTTTTTTTTTTTTAATGGCAATTTAGCAACGTAGTTATTTGAAGATTTATAGACTCGCTAGCTAAACCATTACATTTTTTCCAATGTATTTATCCCCTATATTCTATCAGGAATGTTCATGAATGAGTTAAAGTTTAAGTGGTTGTGAGCATCTTGGATTATGTTATACACCCTTCCACTCAGGGTGACTATAATTGGAAGTGCAACAGTTTCCCACGGTGGGATTAATTACTAAGGACTTCCTCATCATGTTTTCTCTGTTTTATCTTTGAGACGATCACCAATACAAAGCGGAGACTGAATCTAGGCTTCCATTTTGCAGGGAGGTTTCATTCTAGATATGGGAGTACACTTCATTGCAGGATTAAGGATGGTGAGCTCTCTCTCTCTCTCTCTCTCTCTCTCTCTCTCTCTCTCTCTCTCTCTCTCTCTCGCTCTCTCGCTCTCTCTCTCTCTCTCTCTCTCTCTCGCTCTCTCTCTCTCTCTCTCTCTCTCTCCTCTCTCTCTCTCCCTCCCTCCCTCCCTCCCTCCCTCCCTCCCTCTCTCTCTCTCTCCTCTCCCTCCCTCCCTCCCTCCCTCCCTCCCTCTCTCTCTCTCTCTCTCTCTCTCTCTCTCTCTCTCTCTCTCTCTCTCTCTCTCTCTCTCTCTCTCTCTCTCTCTCTCTCTCTCTCTCTCTCTCTCTCTCTCTCTCTCGAAAATTGACTTTTATTAATCATACGAGATACAAAACAGGGGACAAGATGTCCCGAACAATATATATCCCGCCCGAGTTACATAGTTAAAAAGACAGTTGACATTGATGTAAATATTAAAGGGCCACATCAACCATAATATTCCGGTACAGCATGAACAACCATTGATTCCAGCATTACTCCTTGCTCTCTTGTAACTGCCATGCGTCATTCTCAATTGCTTTGGACTAGTTAGTCTTGGCACTTATGATGGCATATCCACCCATGGGGTTTTGGGCTGATAGCTACCATTTTCTTTGACATATACACAAATCTCCAAGGGTTTTGCCATCAACATAAAAAGGTAAGACTCTGCATTTTTTTTTTTTTTTGGAATACTTGATCTAGTGTGACATCATCTGTATTGGCTTGCTAATGCTGGGACTTTATTTGAACAATAATTACCATTTCGTTATCATGAAGACATTATGAAAAGAGATGAAGTCCTTTTTTGTAGGGCATTAGTTGTCTCAATCTCTGTTGGTGGATTATAGGCATTTCTTTGAAAACTGTGCATTTGCATCTGTAAAGCACAACAAAAGAATAATTAATGTCATGATTTGTTTCTGTAGGGTTCAATAATGCAATGATCAGTAGGGTTCAAACTAGTTCGATTCGTTTGATCTCCTCTTTGATGCAGGGGGGAAAGGGTTTTCGATTCGTTCAAACCGCTTCACTTCTCCTTCCGTTTCTTTTTCCTTCTCACGAGAAGGTTTTCGAAGGCTTCTTCTAATGCAGAAGGGAAATGGGTTATTTCGAAATAAAGTCCTATTTTCATTTTTTTTGGTAGGTAAGCTAGGATCGAACCTCCGAACTTCAGGTTGAAGAACAAAGTCTTTACCATTGAGCTAGAGGCTCAATCCCTATTTTCTTTTTTACAAAACTTAATTAGGATAAATTACGTGAACCGTACAAATCGTATGATTTACGATCAAATCAAAAGGTTCAATTGAAAATCGCAAGATTCATACAAATTGAAATTCAATCCTGTGATTTAAATCGAAATCCATAATATTTGATTTGAATCATAAATTGTAAGGTTTTCAAAATAATAGATGCAGCAGCTTATATATTTATAGCTGAATTCCTTACTATCAAACTAATTCTGCATTTGATTAGTCTGACACCATGAGCTGATAGGTAAGATTGGTAAGCTTTTTACGTGTACACTGTTTTGTTTGACATCTTTTTGAACAATTCTCTTGTGTCGAATTTGATTTTTCCTGTCACACTAAAACAGATCATTGGGTGTGAGATTACTACAGTTTCTGCAATTTGCTCTCACGTGGATAAGACTTTGCCTCCACCAGATAACATCTGTGCTCTCCTGTAAGTTTCTAAAGAATGTAGTGAGTTTCCCAAGCAAAATTGCTTTGAGGCCATTACAAGCCCACTAGAAATGACATCTTGGACATTTCTTATGTGTAGTCAGCTGGAGAACGGTTGTGCAGGTGTGTTCGTAATGGCAGTGTCTTCTAGATCACCCAAGGTGCTAAAGTGATAAATTTTCCTCAAAACCCCATATTAATATGAAATTGGCACCCAGATAAAATTTATATGTGATTTTTCCACGACATAAGCTTCTAAAGTTGCACTTGTTGATCATCCTAAGGGTTTGGTGTTTTTAGACATACTGGAGAGTTGTTGGCTCAAAGGGTACATTGCAAGTTGATCGAGGGAACAAAGATGGGAAGCATGGCTACTCGGTAAAATTGATTTCAGCTGTTTATTAGTATTGCATTTTCATATGTATTGTTTTGTTCTACAGATAGGAATGAGTGAAACATCTATTTTTAATGTTGGAATGAAAATCATGTCTTTGCTTTAAGTAACAGTGAGTCTTACTGAGTTCTTGAAGGAGATGATATTTTTGTAGCAATCTCTTGTGATGTAACTGCAGGTATCATTTTATACGGCCGACGGTGATTCCCAAAGCTACTTCTATCCATTTTCCGGGGTGCACGACGAATTAAAAGCTTTCATTCATGACATTTCTCTGGCCACCCTTAAGGTAAGATAATGTTTTGAAATAAACGTGCATTTTTCATGTGGTCTGTCTGGATCTTTCCCATTCGAGTGAAAATTAAACTCATTGCTGACATTGTTATACAGTTATATATTGACATTAAAATATATGTGTACTTATATAATTTCATTTGAGTGTAAAATGCATTAAAAGGTCTTTTGGAAAATGGGTTGGCCTTGTCACAAGAACTTTGATTCATGGGGCCATATTTGTTTAAATGGAATTAATAGCCCCAAATTATCATTTACCAAAGTACGCTTACAAATTTTTTTTAATTTTTTTTTCTTTTTGTATTTTTCATGCGGCTTCTGTTAGCAAAGATTCTTTCACTGGCATTTGATTTGAATTGCGTTGAACAGGATGGAGCTAGTCATGAAGCTGAACCTCGCAGTTCCTTCATTGAAGGCGCCCGAGATGTGGCTGTTGTAGAAGCAATGCTTGAATCTGGTATGAAGCATGGAGCCCAAGTTCATGTAAAAAAATTCTGACCCTCTTTCCAAGAACCCCCCAGGTTGCGATATACACCCATTTTGTACTTCAAGAGTCCATATGTAGTGGATGTTAATTCCATCATCATCGGATCAAGAGTCCATCTTCTCAAATTTGTCTATGTTTTATTGTTTAATCATGAGTTTATTGTTGCCGTAGCAAATAAGAATGGGATTTGCTAGCGTGAAAGGCATTTCGTGGACGGTCTGCTTCATGCGATGATTATTATCAAAACATAGTTGTGCAGTATAGACAAATTTTTAACTTGACAAAAAACTTTAGGGCAGTGATAAATTCATCCCTTGAATACACCCCCTTTTAACAGAAAACGTTAAGTTTCAATGCTTTACACTTTTGGAGTTAACGCTTACTCCTCCCGCCGTTGCAGATATCCTAACAATTTCAATTAAGGGGGGCGTATTCTTCGTTCAAGGGGGTGAATTTATCACTGCCCAAAATTTAACGATAAGATTTCCGCAGAAAGCCATTTCACGGGTGACTTTTGCATGAGGAAATGGCTTTCCTTTCTTAAAAATAGTCACGAATAGAAATCAGCCAAAATCACTTAGGCCAAGAAGATTTAGATTTGGATTTCTCACATTTGCAGTTGAGATTTTGAACTGGATCAGATCGTTTAGATTTCCAAATCAGCTACAATAGTGAAAAAAATCCAATTTGCAAGTCTGTTCAGCAAGACAATAGTTGGAAATCAATATCTGTGGCAATTTCCTTCACCCTCACTGCTCCTCAACCTTGCTGCAGCAGCAGCAGCGATCTCTCTCTCTCTCTCTCTCTCTCAACATGAGCATGGGATGATTGATGTATTTTGTATCCAAAATTCAAATCCAGATCCAAATACAAATACACGAGGTATCCAAACGTGGCCTTAAGAAAAACACGTACTTTATAATGATTAATTGGAAAATTTTAACTGATAAAGGACTCATGACAATCCATAGGACGTATACGAGTCCCAAAAAATGTTTTTTTTTTCTGTCACGTTTGACTAGGGCTGCAACTCGAGCGGGGTTTTACCCGACCCGCATCGACCCGACCCGAAAGTAACCTGGGTCGGGTTCAGGTTTCATGGGTTTCGGGTCGAGCCGGGTTGAGCATTCAAAAGCCCGCATGAATCTCGGGTCGAGCCGGGTTTGAAGGGGCCCGACCCGAGTTACATAAGTTATAGTATGTACATTTTTTTCTATTGTTAGTTGCAAGTTAAAAGTGAAAACCCACGCACGCACTGTTATTGTATGTGAGTGTAATTTCTGCTTCTATGAGTTGAGTTGATTCAAGCGTTTGATTCAGCATTGTTTGATTGTAATTACAACATTGTTTGATTACGGCATTGTTTGATTCAAGTGTAATGTGAGTGTAATTACATCATTGTTTGATTCAAGTGTAATGTGAGTGTAATTTCTACTTCTATGAGTTGAGTTGCCTTGCCAAACAAGAATTTTCCTTAAAAAATTGCGTCAACGTGAAAAAACCCGACCCGACCCGAGATAATTCTCGGGTAGGGTTGGGTTCTCCAAAACCCGACCCGCCCGACCCGAGTTGCAGCCCTACGTTTGACCATACTATTTCCCTACTAGTTTAAACTCTAACGTAGAAAAAGGATCCTGGATTTCTCTACTGGTTTAAGACTTCAACATAGAAAAAAGATCCTCGATTTCTTACTACTTCAGGACTTTAGCCTAGAAAAAAAAAATCCTAGATTCAACTCAATAGGCAGGAAAAAGTAGAGGCTGTATCTAAAGAGAATAGTTTGCCCTGTGGAAAAGAAAAAGATATTGATAATGGCACAACCTTACTTATGGATGAACCAAACCCTTTCAGCAAGCAACAGCAGATCTCATAGCAGAACCACCCAAAAAAAAAAAAAAAACCTCACACTGGAGAACCAAAATGCAATTATTTTGCCAACAATATCTTGGTCAAACTCAAACCTCATTGAGCAAAATCGATACCCATAATTTCTGTCTAAAACCTTATTTGATTGAAACCGACGACCAATTGACCATACAATTTGTCTATTATGCTCAAATAAAATCAAACTAATTCAAATTCATGCAATTATCAGAAAATTGGCAATGACTTGAGAACGAGCAAAGAATGCTCCTGTGCTAATCAGTGGATGACACAATAAGCTTGGAACAGAGAAGAGTGTTACCTACTGCAGAATTATTGCTGATATTTGTATCTTCACTGGGATTTCCTTAAACAGGAAGCTCCCCAATCCCCCAAAAACAACTCGTTCTAATTTCACAAGGTCTGGAACCAAGGTGAATAAAACTTATGGGGGGAGTTGCCAACATATTCACATTGTCTTTTCGCCATCTATCTGTGATATTTGTATTTTCAGGGGGGTTAACTTAAATAAGAAGCTCCACAATCCTCAGACAACTTGAGATAAATGCACCCACGCTATTAACCACCCTCATTTTAATTGCACAAGGATCTGGACCAAGGCGAATACAAATTATGGGAGGATTTGCCAACGTATTCACATTGCTTTCTCTGCAACTATCTGTGAATATAGCTGTGTCGATATGCATTTGGAACGTGATAAATGATTCTCTGCAGCCTGCAGTCTCAAATAAGAAAACAGAGTTTGGGCAAAAAGGTAAGGAGTTGAATTACCAGAGCTTAATTTACAAACTCCAGAAGAGCTGGGATCAGAAGACCAAGTTAACACAGTACAATTCAATCGCCTTGTAAACAGTAGAGCTGACGGATATTCCCAGATGCTGCCACGTAACATAAAAATAATCCAGTTAGTGCTTTTTAAAATTTTCCCTACCATAAACAAGTTGGTATAACAAGGCACATGAACATACAGACAAGAACTTCATATTTAAGGTGAAGAATCATGGATAAGGTGCTCCTATATGGGCACCATATATGCAAGACAATCGGCATTTACATCAGACTCTAACAACAGAAAAAAAGAAAATAATTTTCATTCCACAAACATCTAAAATCTTATCCACAAAAGTGGCCAAGCGCCGAGGCTCCACGAAGTAATGAGATGCCCAAAAGATCACACTAGCTGAGTCACTTTCCACCCACAAGTCACAAATAAAATCTTCATAAAACAGCAGCAAACTTGAGAGAAGATCTCTCTCTCTCTCTCTCTCTCTCTCTCTCTCTCTCTCTCTCTCTCTCTCTCTCTCTCTCTCTCGTTAGAGTTCTTAATACCAGTTAAACCAAAAAATGCCTTAACAATCTCACCTCATCGCCTTTAACTGTCACCCTCGTATCTGCTGGATATGGATCTGTGGTCTCTACTGGTTATGCTTAAGGAACTGTAACTTAGTCAACAGGTTCTTCGTTCTTAAACTGGAAAAAGAATGCCACCACTCTCACCTGTCCCAAGTTTCCCAAAGTCCTCTTGTCAAAATTCAACTTGATGACATTGTGGGTAGCAACAGTTCCATATAACTGCCTTCTCTTTCGGGTGCCTTCCGTTTAAGATCTCTTTCATTTTCTCAGAAGATCTTCAGTGGAGATTGCTCACAATTCTATTTTCCAAGTCACCTGACCTAAGATGAGGCATTTGATTTCCAAGCGTATCTTAGTCATCAAAAATGCTTCGTCATTCAAAATCCATGGTCCAAAGGATACAACCTCTATCTCCAAGGTTCCAAGACTGCCACTCCTAAAGACGGATAAAGATCCAGGAATACGTCGAGAAACTCCTGGATTACACTCCATTCTCCTCACCACCATGTATGGAAAAATGGTTGCTTGACTCCATGGCCTCCTTGCACCTGCGCATTGATGGCCAACTTAACTTCCTTCCTTTTCAAATGCCTGAAGTGCTTTTTTCTAATGGCAAATAGATTCATTAAGGCAGAGACCGAGGAGGACTCTGGAGAGATGTACAACCAAAATAGTGATTTAAAATACAATAAGAACTAAGGAGGAAGAAAATCGAACAACTCGAGGCTTTCTTTGTGAACCACTAGACTATCTGCTTCACCATCGGCAGATCGCCTAACATGCTTACATGTCATTAATGCCATTGCAAATTTATCAAGAATTTCATCAAAGTAGGACCCAACCAAATCTCCAAGGAACCTTAGTACCCCAAAGCCATCTAATAACGTTAAGGGAATCCCCTTCCACCACAACCTTATTCATGTCCACATTATGGAGCATCTTGATACCCAGATGGATTGCATGATCATTTGCATCTACGACTCCAATGGGGCCTCTAAATGCCCATATCACTACCCCCTCTTCGTTTCTCAACAATCCTCCAATGCCAGATGGCCCAGAATTTCCCACGCTAGACCCTTTAAAGTTCAATTTTAGCATTCCTTGAACCGGTGGGACCCGCCTCTATCACTTTGGATTCATTTCTATTCCCCCCACAAATCTCTCTCCAACCATGCCATAGGTCATACGCAGATACAAATCTGAGGCATGGTAATATTTTCACCCAAGATATCGTTAACGCAATTGCTTTATTGAAAAAGAAACGTGCTCACTTAATATGACCTTTGAAGATCCTAGCATTTCTTTCTTTTCATAATACCAAAATAGTAGCTAGAAAGGAAACCTACAATAGAATCTTCCCTTTACCCTTCCATGGTGCCATCGCCCAACTATCGAATAGTTCCAAGAATTTTTCTGGGAGTACCCAAGCAATCCCGAATCTATTTAACAATCTACCTGATACCTCTGTGGCGACTTTACAATGTACGAGTAGGTGATCCACTGTCTCACCCGATTCAATGCAAAGAGCACAATAGTCAATAAACCACATGTTTCTGTCTCTCAGGAAGTCAATAGTGTAGATCCTCTTGAGAAGTGCAGCCAATCCAAACAGGCAAACTCTGGGTGGCGCTTTAATGTCCCACACTTTGGCTGCTTTGGAGGAAACGGGGCAAGGTAGAAGTTGATGATAGAATGATTTAACCGAGAAATCCCCATATGAGTTCCAGACTAAAATTCTTTTATCTTCCCCATCTAACTTAATATAGCACCTATCCAAAGTTTGCAGCAATCTTCCCACCAATTCCAATTCCCTGTCAAAAAAGTTTCTCCGAAAGGGTGGAACCCACACTATCCCATTTTCAGAACGAGAGAAACAATATTTTATCACTACTTCCTTGTTCGATGTTATAGCAAGCAACTACGGAAAAATCTCCTTCAAAGGAATATCAGTACACCATTTATCCCACCAAAATCTCACTTTTTCTCCATAATATACTCTGAATCTAACCCCTTCCAGAAACTATGCTTTAAACCACATTACGTCCCTCCATATTGTTTACCAGGTTTCCTTGTCCTCTATTTCCCAAATGCCTGAAGTGTAGATCCAATGAAATGACAGCATCCAACAAAAATCTTGCACTCTGGGAGGAATAGAAATGTGCCTTCATGAGAAAGATCTCTCCCTGACAATAAAACGTAGAAAAAGGGTTCTTACAAAGAAATTTTGATGCAAGCGAGGGGCTGATAAATAAATTAAAGCCATCAACTCATGACAAATCCCAAGATTAATTTACTTGCTAGAAATTTCTGAATGTTAATTTATTTCAGATCAAAAATTGTCCCTATCAGTCCATAAATATAAAAAATTAATAATTTAGGTTTTCCTATAAATTTTGATACAAAAACTTCAACCTTGATCTATCGATCAAGGTGCTTATCTAAAGATTGATGCCAATGTCTCTTCCAAAGCTGCCAAGTCTCCAACTGGCAGCCAATGATTGATGCCGTTTGTTCCATTGGGTCGGGGTATAGGGCATCATCTTATCACGGCCTAAAGGGGAGATTTTGAAGAACACCGTACAGTAGTTGGAGGAGTATTTGGCTAAGGTTGATTTCTCGTGGAAATTCATGAGTTGTCTTGTCATGGTTGATGGTTGGACTAACATGAAGCAAAGTTTGTTGATAAACTCTATGGTGGTTTGCCTGCCCCAAAGGAGTACTTTTCATTAAATTAGTGGATGAATCAAGGATAGTAAGGAACTCCGATGCTTTGTAATGGAGAAGTGAGCCTAATTTTTTTTTCTTTTTTTGTTGAATATTAGTAAGTTAGCCTAATTACACAGCTGCAAGGAAGAAGTTAGAGATTAAATATGACAATTTTTGTTGGTCATATGTGCAACACATTTCATAGATCTTATGCTTGAGAACTTGGTTAAAGCATATGAGTTCCCCATCATTGCCAATATCATAGAAAGAACTCGCAAAACAACCGTGTTTATAGATAACCATGGATGGGTGCTACAACCTACAAGAAACAAGTTGAAAGATCCCGAGTAGCAACTTGCTCTCGATAAGGTAATTGCTATATTTTCTTTCCAACATCAAGAAAGCTCCTTATAATATAATAGGCAGGCAGGGTATGAAAGATCCTGAGTAGCAAATTGAAAATAGTAAAACGATTGATTTTGAGTCCAATAATTGGTTTTGGACTCACGATCCGTTGTCAAAATCTAAAACGAACAGGGCGTTAGAATTATTTAGCAACACTAGATCACACTACAATGTTTATCAAAAGCATTGTGTTTAGTATGGACAGATGCTCAATAGGGAGGATAGATAGCAATCACCAATCAACTTCTAGGTATGAATTGCTACTGCGTGAGGTTTGGTCTAAGCAGGTTTAAATAAAAAAATGATGCTTCCGCGAACCGCATCAATGTACACATGGGTTTAAACTTAATATTCTCAACAGCTGGCACAGAGTACAAAAACCAGCTCCCAAAGAATAGGATTACTCTTGAAATTTCCATCACGGAAAAGTATACGAAACTCTCACACATATGTTACGGAAATTTAATATATTCAAATGTCGCCACTTTAAGAAACCCTTCACGTCCAAACATACATCATAAAACAAGTTAGTCAACGGACAATTTTTCAGAAATCAAACTAAAGGTTCTGAGATTACAGTAAACACATGGTTGATGGTTTCGGCTCTAAGAGCATCAATTTTAAGGGCATGTTTAGCTACCATGATTTTTTTTCCCTGATAAATCCGGGGTCTCCATGTAAGATGAGGGTGAAGTGGCTAAAAATCGGGAAACATAAAATAGGAAACTAGTGTCTCCGGTGATGAAAAGCGGCAAAAATCGGGAAACAGTCAATAGGATTTTGAGTACCAGTTTGACGGTATTAATGATATCTTTCCCTACAGTTTCCAGAGGCAAAGAAGTGAGAGTGACAAGAAGTCGAAATTAGGCCACATTTAGTAGAGCATACCACATCTAGGAATCACAAGATCTCAAAGCAAGAGCTGATCTCTGAACAGAACATCAATCCACAATAACTGCCAGTCATTTGAGTGGTTTGCATTGCTGTCTAGTCATTGGAGCATTGTCATTTGAGGGCATTCTCAGCTTAATAGAAGCACCTACTCAAACCCATGGGTTGTTATGTTTGTATCCCAGTAGATGGGCTGTCATATGTTTTGCAGTATGTGAGAGAATAATTATGAGGTTCCCACTCAAGTTGGCAGATTAGGAGGGCAATAAGAATCTTAAATAATATTTTGTAATCGTATTCAGGTCGGGCAATTTCAGTCATAAATACTAATACAAATTAAGTTACATAATACACGAGTTCCCTGCATATGAGATACTGAATAGGAAAATATAAATGGTTAAAGGAGAAAAAGGGAAACTGATTGATACCATATAGCCAGTCTTTGAAGTATACATGGAGGGCAGATGCTAATTCCCGTTTCCGATTCTCCTCAAGTTGCAGATCCCTCAAAGCTTCTTTGATATCATTTAAAACCAGATGCTGCCAAAAAAAATAGCATTCAATATTTCCATGGAAAAGAAACATAATCAGCATGGGACAAAACTGCCAAAGTGGAGGGACCAGCTTTGCCAGATATAGAAAAACACGCAAAGCTCTATACAATGGTTACAAATATTGTTCTCGAAAATTTATTGGGAGTATTAGCAATTTAAATTGCAGTGATACTATCAATAAATTATCGCAATAATATACAACTATATGAACCCCTCACAATAAATTCAATTCATCTGGAAACTATAGTGATACTATCATTTCCAATATCATGACATCATCAGGATAAATTCAATTCGTGGCGATAATCATCACATATGTAATGTTGAAAGCAGAAACCACAACAACTTGTGTACAATACGTAATGTTATTTAGTGAAGCATAATAAAAGAAGTAAAACAGCATCCTTATCTGCACAATCAAGCCACATACATTTTTCCTCTGGGATGCGATATAAATTTCAGGCAGTGGGAACGGGTTCTGTTTTGTCAACTGGGCTGATTCACCTCCAAACCAGTTAGGGATCTACACGATGACATTAAGAGAGAGTATGTGAGATAAATTCACAGAAGGTGACAGGACATGTAATCTTGAAAGTTGAGAGAAAACAATTACATTTGATCCCTTCCAAGAGATTTAATTAAAGGAATAGATAGACCCAAGAAGAAAATGGTAAGCAAAGCAGAAAGTATGACCTAATTAGTAATCACCAGTAGAGTGACCAAACAAAGTATGAGCATACCAAAAAATCAGTGAACTGATCAGGATCAAGGCATGTAGATGACTCAGCTTGAACATCAGAAACCCCTGCAGGATGAGATAATGAATCATGTGGATCAACCATTCCCAGCACCAGGGGTTGATCCCATCTGTTGACAGTTGCATCAATCCCGACTTGAGTCATGTGCTCCTCTAATTGTGAATAAAATGTATTGTATGGTGCCACCTGATGAAAAATTTACTCATAAATTTTCAATCTTTGGATGATGATGATCAGATAAGATGATAAAAATAATCATTGGCCTAAGCAAACTAGCAAAATTTATATAGAGAAGAACATGTGAATGAAATATCTATCACTTAGGAAGTTCGAAACTGAGATAGCAAGCATCTAGACTCTAGAGCAAAGCCATTTACCTTATATGTTTTGCAGGAACCAGCTCAAGAGGTTTTTAGTGCCATAAACATAAGAATGATAGACAACATGTAAAACTTATGAAAACTTGACACAGTAAGAGTGACTGACATGACTATTAACTGATGCTTGAAAAGGGGGAGTAAAGGACACTTATCCAGAGCGACAATCAATAATACCATAACACATGAATTATTGTCAGATCCAAAATAACATTTGATGTCATTATGAGGAATAAAAGTATAAAACACAAGTGCAGGCAAGTAAGGTCAAAAGCATTTTACATAAAAGTTAAAACAGTACTCTAACCTGCAGTTTATGGTTATCACCGAGAATAAGTGGTCGCTGATTAACCCCCAAGAAAAACACACATTCGCGACAGTTGGCAATGCAGATGCGTTTTGCAGCTGTTATCACGTGTACCCGTTCACAGTGCTCCACTCTTACAGACTGAAAGTACATGAAATGTGCATATCATGCATTAAGATCCAACTAGAAGCTAACAACATGCACGATACATCACATATTAAATCTAAGCGAATGCTTAAGATATTGATCAATATCATGCATTAGTAGCCATCAATTTATTCAATAACTTAGTAACATTAACATCTTTGTACAAGGCAATTATTTTAGGTAAAGAAATAATGTGACCATTGCATGAATCAAATTCATATGATATTTAACTGACATTTGGTTGCCAAGCAAATCAATCACCCACCATAGTGATCTAGATAAACTAGTACAGCTGAACGTCAGTAATTGAACATCATTACAATCTAAGTCTGATTGTCGCAAACCATCTCGAAACAAAATACATTTTATTTATTTATTTATTTGAATGGTACAAAATACATTTATTTTATTTAAATGAAGGAACAAAATACATTTTACAGTAAAGAAGAAATTCTCAAGCTAAAGAAAATATAAGGAGAGAGTTTGAGGGTTTCCTCCCACTACTTTTTTGAAATGGAGGTTTCCTCCCACTACTAATAAAGGATATATTACCTAATGAAGTTATCGATTGTTAGTCTCTAATAACAACTAGATGTGAAACCTTGAAGTAGGGATGTGACAGATTCTCCACTGGCTGCAGGTAATCCATTGATCCTCAGTCGTTCACTAACAACTAAATGGGCCACCCCCAGATGTGCCTTACTGGTTCATTGCCAGCCTCTACCCTTAGTCACTCAATTGACACAAGTGGACTCTAATACATTGTCATCATGTCTCATCAGAACAATAAATATTTAAAATGGTCAACACTGGAGCAGGCTCAAACTTCAAACATAAAATAACTCCACACTGCAAAGTTATGTGTGTTAAGGTCCTAGTACTTTATGGCTTATGCATTCATTTTGCATAAATGTACAACAATCATAATCATTTTTGAATAAATAAAAACTTACTAATAAATCTAAATATAATTAAAATGACCAAAAGAATAAAATCTAACTACTAAATGAATCCAAATAATGGGGTTTCCTCCTTTTTTCAATATATATCATCATTAAAAAAATGAATCCAAATAATTATGCAAATCAAAGTAAAATAATTGAAACCACACACGTTAATAGTATGTACATTGCAATAATTTTTTACAGTATGTTACAAACTTCTACTAACTGCTTAGTCTTGACTATTGGGACAAGGCTCCGTGATTGTTTAGTTCTATTTCTGGGGAAACTTATAGCAAGTGTAACTTTAACAATATTGCCGCTTGTTGGCCATTTTTTTTGGCCAACTTAAATTGAGTATGAGCAAGTGGACATGCTCACAAAGCATGTCAGATACTCTAACCAAAACCTACCGTTCCATTTTTCCCTGTCCTTTTGCTTGATAAATGTATAGAGAATCAGTTAAGATAGAAACACAGATTATTTATAATGTCACCAGCTGAGTTTTTTGCTTTTCAGTTAATTCAAAATCCATTGCGGGGCTGTTTGGATGCAGCGAAAATTAATCATGGAAATAATCCCATGAAAAATGGCGTTTCCGGCATTTGGGTAACTCATTTTCCATGGAATTTTTAAAATTCAAAGTCAAATTTTTCTCTTTGAACTAATTCCATGAAAATTGTGGTTTCCGGCATTTGGTTAACCAATTTTTCATGGAATTTTTTTCCAAATAAGATTTTTTCCTTGTTTTCTAGGAAAATGGCAAACCTTCTAGACCTTCGAATTTTATTTTCCATGGAATATTTTTTCACAATTCTATTTTCACGGCCCCTACTGTTTGGATGCAGTGAAATTTTCTCCATTTAAAATGAGTTTTCCAATGTTTGGATAACTCATTTCCCATGCAAAAAAAAAACCCAAAATACAAAATTCCCTGTTTTCTAGGAAACTTGCAATCCTACTAGGCCCTGGAATTCTTTTTTAATGGGAAAAATCCATTGTTTTTTCCCTAGATCTCTCTCTCTCTCTCTCTCTCTCTCTCTCTCTCTCTCTCTCTCTCTCTCTCTAAGATCACATCACATCAAGTAACCTACAAAAGTTAGCTTCTGATATTGAATATACATACTTCACAAAGAACTAGGAAACCAGCAATAAATAAATAAATTAACAAATTTGTTGATCTAGAAAAGTCATGATTTTAGAAGTTAACATGTCTAAGTCAAGAATTATCATTCATACCTTACCAATGGCTCCAAGAACAATAGTTGCATCGGAACATCCATAAACAGTGGCATATCTTAAAGGTGCTAGTATGTAAATCATTGAATCATGACAATTTATGACCTGTAACAAAACAAATTACCATTATAACGAGCCTTCTTTTGAAGCTAGCCATTATAACGAGCCTTCTTTTGAAGCTAGCAAGAAAGCAAGGAAGAAAGTGAATAAAAAAGAACATGTGATCGAAAATATGAAACAAATAACTGTCACCCTGTAGACATATGCATACATCATGATACAGTGTAAAAGGCAAAGTACAAAACAGCAATAACAAGTGTAATTATGACTAATGCAGGCAAGGAAATCTCAACCTTTTACCATAATTCCACAGCAATAGAAACTTCATTCCCCAAACTAGAAACTATACGATCCGATAGCTATGAAGGAATAGGTCAAAAGGACGAAACAAAGGAGCAAATAATGCCCAGCGTCAGTGCATAAGACAAGTATAGAACTCAATCCCCATGGTTGTATGCCATTAATAAAATAATCTCGATGAGACTCATTTCTTAGTACAGTATCTTATGTTCAGAGTGTGTCAAGGGGATGTATTTTTCCATCAAGAAACAGAAGTACTCGACCTAAAACTATACATGGAAAGTTAGCCAAGCTGAAACTGAATCACAGCACAAAAAAAAAGGAATAACTTTGCGACTTCTTGTTTTCACAATGATTTTGAATTCATGACATGTCGACCTCAACAATGCAGGTAGAAGAAAGTTCCAAATGAAGAACCATCTGCGGAATCTTAGAGCCTTCACACACACACACACACGTGTGTATACTATTCAATATATTGTCCACTATCTGCCCATTTTTTGGCCCCACAAATGGACACCCTAAGGTGATCCAATGGAGCTGATTTTTGGTGGACACCCTATCCATGAAAGGGCCCATCAAATGAATGCTTTGGATCCCACAAAAAATGTGCCCCCTCCCCCCCCCCCCGTTTCTGGGCTCGAGCGCAGAAACTCTCTCTCTCTCTCTCTCTCTCTCTCTCTCTCTCTCTCTATATATATATATATATATATATATATATATATATATATATATAGAGAGAGAGAGAGAGAGAACGGTTCCTACACACGTGTAGATAAGTTATCTACACACTAGCTTAAAATACAGTGGGGGCCACATTATTTGGGTGATCCAAACCATTCATTTTTAAGGCCCTCACATAGATAGGGTGTCCACAAAAAATCAGATCCATAGGATCATCCTAACCATTCGAACTGTGGAGGATAAAAATGGACTAATTTGTGAAGGTTTAAAGACATCCATTTTACCTCCACAAATCATAGGGTTGGGATGATCCTATGGATCTGACTTTTTGTAGACACCCTATCTATGTGAGGGCCTTTAAAATGGATGGCTTGGATCACCCAAACAATGTGGGTCCCCACTGTATTTTAAGCTAGTGTGTAGAGAACTCTCTACACATGTGTAGGAACCGTTTTCTCATATATATATATATATATATATATATATATATATATATATATGAGAAAACGGTTTCCACACACTAGCTTAAAATACAGCGGAGGCCCACATTGTTTGGGTGATCCAAACCATTCATTTGATAGGCCCTCACATAGATAGGGTGTCCACAAAAAATCAGCTCCATAGGATCATCCTAACCCTTCGAACCGTGGAGGCAAAAAATGGACAGATTTGTGAAGGTTTATACACGTCCATTCTACCTCCACAAATCGTAAGATTGGGATGATCCTATGGAGCTGATTTTTTGTGGACACCCTATCTATGTGAGGGCCAATCAAATGAATGGTTTGGATCACCCAAACAAAACGCCCTCCACTATATTTTAAGCTCGTGTGTAGATAAATTATCTACACTAGTAGAAACCGTTCTCTCTCTCTCTCTCTCTCTCTATATATATATATATATATATATATATATATATATAGAGAGAGAGAGAGAGAGAGAGAGGAAAAGGATTGTACGCTCGACAGTACCTAAAGTTAGGTACGGTAGAGTGCCAAATCACATGGGTCCCCCATTTTTGGTGGGCATCTAAACTATTCAATTGCAAGGCCCCATCATAGATAAGGTGCATACCAAAAATCAGCTCCATAGGATGATCCTAACCCATCCATTTGTGGAGGCCAAAATGGACAGACAGTGTTTGTCCACAAATCTGCCCATTTTGGCCTCCAGTTTTGGAGGGGTTAGGATGATTCAATGGTGTTGATTTTGGTATGCACCCTATCTATGATGGGGCCTTGCAAATGAATGGTTTAGATGCCCACCAAAAATGGGGGACCCATGTGATTTGGCACTCTACCGTACCTAACTTTAGGTACGGTCGAGCGTACAATCTTATTCCTCATATATATATATATATATATATATATATATATATATATATATATAGACACACACACACACACACCATTGATGCAAGTAAACTATTTTGATTCTTGGAAGTGATAAGAACGTCTTTTGAATCAACATACACTCTACACTTTCTTCCTATTAATCATATATTAAAAAAGATCAATGGTGCTGCTTTGATATTTGTAAGAGAAACGTCTTCTCTATAATTCTTGCATAGGGGAAATCTCTACATGAAATCTCAACTTTATTTGTAAGCCTCCATTCCATTTTTTGTGCTCAAACCAAACAATCACCATCATAATTTCGTCCTTGACCTCGGCCATTACGACCTCAAACTCAAATTTCACATGTTTGAGCCTCAAGTTGATGACAAGGGTTGATGCTGATCTGTTCTGCATCATTCAACTTCTCCTCAACACCATCCCCGTTCCCCAGCATTGTTATCAATCTTGTTTCGTAATGGACGAAACATTTTGTACCAGTAGTAAAACTGATACAGAAACCATGAACAAAACCACTTGGTCTAAAAATCGCTCTATAGTGGTCTGTTTCATTTTATTTCAACTGAAATCTTAAAAAAAAAAAAAAAAAACTAAAAAAAAACTCACACTTCTACATGAAATTTATCAAGGAATTTGGATAATCTTACCTTTATTTGTAAGTCTCCATTACATTCTCATGCTCTGACCAAACAATCATCATCATAATTTCATCCTTGACCTTGGCCATTACGATCTCGACCTCAAACTTCACATGGTAGAGCGTCAAGTTGATGAAAAGGATTTATGCTGATGTGTCCTGCACAAGGTAACAGGATTCGTTTATCCAGGTGGGGAATCGCGAATCCCCGATTCGCGAATCGGATTCAGGGTTCGATTCGATTCCCCAAATTAAGGGAATCCCGAATCGATCTCATCGGAAACGCGATTCCCTAATTGGGAAACGCGATTTATTTCCCACCGGAATCGCGATTTATAAATTATAAATCCGCGTTTCATAAAGTTATAATTCGCAATGTTTAAAAATAAGAATCGGGATTTCTTACAGCCTTAAATTCACGAATCCCATTCCGCATAATACGTTTTTATGTGAAATTACTATTTAAACAAGTTTACAAAGAACAGGGGGTAAAAATGACTCGGGGCATTTTTGTAAATTTCATATAAAACCTAAAAAATCGTATAAAAACAAGATTTTAGCTGAAACCGAAAAACCCTAGCCTCTCTTTCACCGTTCTCTTGTGTCTGAAACCCTAGCCTCTCCGTCACTCCCTCTCCGTTCTCTGGAACCCATCCCGACGGCTGATAGAAAGAAGAAGAAGAAGAAGAAGAAGAAGAGGAAGAGGAAGAAGAAGAAGGTATTTTTCATTTTATTTTTTCAAAAATGAAGTAATGAAACCCCCTCCCCCGCCCCCCCTTAACAGTTTCTATGTGGTTCTCACAGAAACCATTCTCTGAGAATGGTTTCTGTAAGAATGATTCAGAATGATTCACTGCTTGAGGATGAAGTGATGAACCCCACCCCTCTTTAACGGTTTCTGGGTTAGGGTTTCTCACAGAAACCGAGAATGTTTCTGGGTTAATGTTAATGGTCTTGTTGATTTAGCTTGTAATGGTTAATGGGGTTGGGTTTCTGTGATTCTACTTATTTCTGGGTTAATATGGTTTCTGTGATTCTGCTTTTTCTGGGTTAATGGAAAATTTTATTAGTGTAGTTTTTCTGTGAGAATGGTTCTGCTATTGCAAATTTACAAGCATCTAAGTGTTTGTTTTTACTGTGATTCTGCTTATTTCTGCAATTCCTTATTTTTCAGCATCTAAGTGTTTGTTTTTACTAATATTTTTAAAAGTCAGGTTTTATTTTTTATTTCTTTAATTTGTTAATTATTCTCTAATCGACTGAGATGTTCATGCAAAGTGGTTGGAGATCAAACAACTGAACCTGAAAGAGCACATATCTCCAGAGGGATTATTTAGCAATAAACCTTTTTTATTGCAAAATAAAGTAATAAACATGCAAATCTTAGATTTTTCCAACTCATAATCCAGAAAATTAGAGAAATGAAGTATTTATTAAGGTTTTTAATAAAAAAATATTAAGGTTTTTAAATTTTATCATTGATTAATTTTTTATCGCTCTCTGGCGATTCCCCGGTGAAAATTCGAATCCCGCTCCCAACCCTCCCGGGAGCCTTCGAATCCCGCTTTCGAATCCCGTTTTCGATTCCCGCCCGCAACCTTGGTCCTCCTGCATCATTCAACTTCCCCTTAACACCATCTTCATTCCCAGCATAGTCATCAATCTTGTTTCGTAACGGCCAAAACATTTTGTACAAGTAGCAAAACAATCTTGTTTTGTAACGGACAAAACATTCTACACAAGTAGCAAAACCGATACAGAAACCAGGAATGAAATGTCTAGGTCAAAAAACCGTTCTATACCAGTCTGTTTTGTTTCATTTCGTCTGGAAATGTTTTTTGTAAATGCCCTCCAATGGTTCTTTTTTGTATTTTTACCTTTGTGACCTTTTGACTATTGTATAATCGTTTGAAGAATATTTTGTGCCTTTTCTACCTCCCCAAAAAAATGAGGGCTATAAAAACCCCTATCAAATGTTCCATTTTCTTCACTTCTTCAATAGTATTATCATCCTCAAACCTTTCTATCGTCATCATATTGAGTTTATTTGCATTCTTTTTTGTGTTTCTGCTACTTCCAAAGAGCGTTTCTTCTACTTGCAAAAGGTATTTTTCTACTTCCAAAGGATTCTAATTCGAATTCTACCGGAGACTTGAAAGTGGAGTATTATTAGCTAAGAAAGGTATTTTGCCATCGTAATCTTGCAATAGAGGTAGACAGTGAGCCTTGAAGCAATGGTAAGGTTGCTCCATTATGACCTGTTGGTCACGGGTTCGAGTCACGGAAACAACCTCTCTACAAAGCAGGGGTAAGGCTGCGTACATCTAGCCCTCCCCAAACCCTGCAATGGCGAGAGCCTCATGCCCTTTTTAATCATGCAATAGAGGTGCCATGTCCCTTTTGTAGCATTGCATCGAATGATATATATTTTTGTTGCTTAAAATAAAACACATCGAGTAAAAAACAAAATATTAACAAACATCAATCATCAGACTTTATTAAACTGAGAAGGAATATGCGAGATCCCGTTAACTGTATAAAATACCACACAGAACCGTTGAGGGTTGGACGTCATAAAATTAAGTACAAAATGCTAAAAAGAAAGTCACTTTTACACTCCTTAAAAGATACACAGTGGGCCCCATTTCAGTCTCGTGTAGGTGAACAGATCTGTTGATCCGAACGGCAGCCATACATAGGGACAAATGCTATTAAGAATACCTTCATTGGATGATCCTAGGCCCTTGATCCATCAGCCTCATTTAGGGTTCCACAAAGAAAAGTTAAATCATTGATTTTTGCACTCCACCTTACGCATGGGATGTCCAATCGGCATAGGACCAAGACCATGCGGATCACCTAATGACGCTCTACAAGATCAATGGCCTCGATTTCACATACATATCCGCCTGTGGGCCCGAAAATTGCCTAAAATTGCTTTTTACCAATGTAGTTACAATATAAAGTGACATCTACATACTCCAGAGCAATCTATATCCAACTCTAGATATAAATGAAAAATACACATTAACTGCAAGAATATGATGATATACTCATAGATCAACTCTGTTAGAGTTCAGAGTCATCCATGACATGTATAATTCTATCAATGAAAAGGGCCAATGATTTAATCCTCACCTTTACAGAACATCCTTTGATATCAGATGCTTGCTTCACAACAGACGATTTAGAGATTCCCTCCACAAATGTCTGACTCCTAGAATATGCAGCATTGCTATGCATGGAAGCTCCACTCAGTGGAGAACTATTTTGGCTCCTTAAATGACTTGTAGAGGCATCGACCATAGTAACATCCAGATCAGAGGTAGTGTTTGGGCTAGTTTCTTTTGGCGAAACTTTCTCAGCAGTGTGTTCCAAAGAAGCAACTATATTTTGCAGAACCCAGTCATGAACTTGTGCAGCAGGAACAGGGATGGCAGGCATGTCTGGATCTGAATTTGCAAAAAAGGGCGCGGCCTGGCTCAACAGATTTCTTTCAGATCCCTTTTCACCGAATTGAATGAGAAATCCAAGGTGCTCAAACCTTTCCAAGGTCAAAACCTACACAAAAGACAAGAGTTAGTAGCTCAAACTAGCCAGCTTGAAAATATACTGACATACCACCTTCAAAACGCTAAAATAGAAACAACATTCATAAAGGGCACGTAAGTAAATTTTTTCAAAAGGAACGTTTGAGGAAGGTAGACGAATGGCAATATATATCCAAGGGCGAACTAATTATTTACCAAAGAATAAGAAGGCACAGAACTTGCAAACAAAGCTGGCATAGACAAGAAGACAACTATAGAACCATTGATGCATTTAAGAAATAAGAATTATTTAGTATTTTACTAAACCATAATCAGATGTATAGTTGAAGTGGAAGAGGAAGCATGATTCAGGAGTTCTGTGCGATCGTAAAATACCTACTAAGTTGAAGGGAAGGTTTTATAAGACAGCTGTGAGGCCAGCCATGCTGTACGGCTCATAATGTTGGGCCACCGAGAAGCGGCATGTGCATAAGATGAGTGTAGCGGAGATGCGAATGCTTAGATGGATGTGCAGCCACACAAGGTCAGATCGAATTAAAAATGAAGACATCCATAAAAAGGTGGGGATGGCACCAATTGAGGAGAAGATGAGAGAGCACCGCTTAAGATGGTTCGAGCATATCCAACGAAGGCCTTTGGATGCGCCAGTGAGAAGAATTGACTCGTGCCAAGTTGATGGAGTAAAAAGAGGTAGGGGCAGACCGAAAACAACTTGGGTAGGAACATTGAGGAAAGACTTGAGGGCTAGGAATATAACAGAGAACTGACCTTGGATGGGATAGAATGGAAGAAAATGATCCATGTAGACGAACCCAACTAGCGTCAGTATTAGACTTAGTCAATTTGAGCCGGGTAGATCCTTTCATCTTCTTCATGAAAATTTTCTAAAGGATTCATTAGCCGAACCTAACTAGTTTGGGACAAAGGCTTAGTTGAGTTGAGTTACTAAACCAGAATTATGAGAATAAAGAACACCAGGCTGCTGATTCATATAAATCTTTTCTGGGTGATTCTGCCTTTTCTTACATTCTTCATTTTAAATATATATGGTTACCTTCTTATAAGGAAAGAAGAATCAAGGGCACTACCTCCCACAAAACATATATTTGCACACAAGTTGCTATGATCTCCCCAAATATTTGGAAATCATATGCAGGAATCAAGAAGAATACATGAACAATTTCTTATTCTGAACTGAAACACTAGACACAAACAACATTTCTGAACCACCAAAGAGTTCAATAAGTATCAACTTTATTGGTGCATGCTATGTCGTGTAGGAAGCAAAAGAAACATAAATATTCACCAAGCAATCAACAGCCACTTCCACTTCCCTATTAATGTTTGAGATAGAAACTATTGATAAAAACAAATGTTGCTTCCCTATGAAAACGCACAAAGAAAATGTTGGTTCCCTATTAATATACACACCGCATTTCACATGTGATTCATATAAATATAGTTATGTTACACACACTAATATGTCAACAGCTTTGGTTTCGATATGCGTTTTGATTTCATTATTGTTTTGGTAGAGATGGAAACAGAAACATTTCGGCCATTTCGTGTCACTTTCGGCGGAAATTTAAAACCATGCTCATAATCACCATCAAGTCACTGTTAGACTAGATCACCTCCCCACCCAAGGGCAACCTGCTATATAATAATTTCTATCCATGATTCAGATAAACCTGGATGCTGATCCACACGAATGCCGGTTAAAATATCATATATTCGTATTGGAGACAACTTATAAGAACATTGTTATGTAATTACTAGGATGAACTGAATTATTGCATAATCTTTGCATAAATGCCAACCCCTCTAGAAAATGCAAAATGAAATAACTTAAAGTTGGAAAGAGGAATGTCATTTGAGAAAATTTCAGCAACATTATTTTTTGTATCCTAAAGAAAACAAGAAAGATATTATAATAAAGGAAAGGTAAATAAGCATACGACATTGATACCAGCAATTTTAGATGCCCTTAGAACTTAAAACAACCAATAGAAGACTAATGATCATGGAACAAATAGGGTGGGTAGGCCCAACCACCACACTGCACGTATAGACGCGAACCCCCCTTGTTACCGTACGTGCGACTCTCACCGCATACGACTTGCTTGCGAGAACGAAGACAGACAGATATGTTGGTTATGAAATAGCTTAGTTGGTTGAAGGTAAGTGAAACTAAGGCCTGTTGCCTCCTGGACCTCAGTCGCCTTAGGGGGGCACCTCCGCTTGGCTGTATCCTTTCTTTTAGAGGTGCAAAATCCATTGTAGCATTTGGGGATGCAACAACAATAGTAGAAGCTGGAGATGCAAGAATAGCTTCCGCAGGAGCTGCTTTCGAGCCCCGTTATTATTATTAGTAAGATAGTTGCTTCTCCCTGTAGGTCCGCTAACGTAAAGCAAGGAGTTGAGCTTGAAACGGTGAACTGAAGTCACTTTCGGAGTTAGATAATAAGGGCTGATCTCATTGGGATATCGGGAGTCAGATGCTCCATAGGAACGGGAAATAGAAAAGCGAACCTTCTACTACGAGTCGCTTCTCCCCTTCTCCACTCTCTCTGGAGGAGAAAGCTCTTCAAGTTTCCGGGTGAGCTTACCGCTCATAGCCTGCCACAAGAAGGGTGGTTTACGATCAGCTCCCTATCACCTAGAGCAAGACTTCTGTTTCTGTCTCATATGACACGCTAACTAAACTAAGTCATGAAATATTAGAGCTCTATCCGGGGGTGTACCTTACCTATAGAATAGTTGCAACTTATAGGATTCATTTCTTCCTCCCTAAGCTCTGGCTTCACTCAAAGGAAAGCACTTGAAGATAGTCCCTTACTCAAAAGTGGACGCATTTATCAGCTTCAAGCAGATAAAGAAAAAAAAGAGCGCTTCCCACCCAAGGCACGACAAGAGAGAGAAGCCAGAGTGAGAGACGCAAGAGAGAGAGGGAAGGGCAGAGCGAAGGGATAGCTGGGTAGCTAGCCCAAGCGGTCATTTTAAGATCCTTAGTTAGTTCCATATCCCTTGTTCCTGTAATGAGGGCCATTATATCTACGTAGCTCCCATTGTCGCATCATTTACGGGTAGGCGCCTCCATTCCTTCCGGATAACCTACAAAGGTGGGTGCAGCCTACCTAAGAATAGATAGGTACTTTCTGATTTGAATATAGTGCCTTATTAAAATGTATAATATGGGATAATACATTGTGACCCTAATAATTTATAGTTCAGCAACAAAATAAATGCATAACTGCATTAGGAAGGAGTCTGAATTTAAACCAAATTATGCTAGAGATCAAGGCAAAATGGGGAAAAAAAGTAGAACCCTAATTTTACCAACCAGAGATTCATCTTCATTGCCTTCCGCAGGTTCTGCCAAAAGAGCAAGTATGTTTGCCAAGTGCTTCTGTAAATAGGATAACTGATGAGCCTCTTCATCGGCTTGTGATGGCATAAACCTACGACTGTTGCTGCGCACAAACTGCAAATCAAAGGGAGGACATGTTTATATTAGGGTTAAAAGCACTCAGTGAACTCGACAGTAACCTAAGCCTCGTAGTGAAATATGAAATTACCATTATTACCAAACGTTACAGGTTTCTAGAAAGAAAAAAATTCCATTTCCAGATGTTTACAAAATCAAGTCGCAATAACAATTAATTCCAAACATTGCTGTTGACTGCTGATTTTGCATTTTTCTACTGTATCTGTTCTTACTTTCTGCTTTCCCTTAGGGCCCGCTTGGATGCCTCATATTTTGTATTTGGATTTGGAATTGAGTTTTGAATACAAAATGAATAGATCCACCAGCTGATGTTGAGGGAGACGGAGAGGGAAGGGGGTACTTCCTAGTGGAAGGGAGAGGTTGAGGAGCAAAGAGGGTGAAGGAAACTGCCAGATTTGTGGATTCCCAATACTTATTTCCATAGCATATTTGGAAATCTGATCTTTTTAACTGTCAGCCGCTGATTTGGAAATCCAAGGATTTGGTCAGGATCCAAATCACAACACAAAAAGGGCTGCAAATGTGAGAAATCCAAATAAAAATCTTCTCAGCATCCAAACGGGCCCTTATTGAATTTGACCATCTCGGTATTCGGGCCTTGCCACTTTGCTTTAATATAATTTCACCACTCAGAAAAAATAACAATTAATTCAAAATTTTCAATTCCATGATGAAAAATTCTATTGTGCCACTAGGGATTCAATGTTTGAGGGTAAGAACTGGAAAGCTAGGGATTCAATGTTTCAGATCCGAAACAACAGTTATCCAACCAGATTGTTCCACAGAACTAACCAACCAGATTTGATCCAGAAAAATCAAATCTTTTAACTCACCAAACACGAAAAATTGGAAACATAAAAAAGAAAACAATAACAACACAGAAAAGATAAATTAGTAAAATCACCTGGAGCGGGGAGAGGGCGGAAAGGCACCCATCGAACGCGGACGTGGAAGGCCATACATCTGCCACGGCAGCAGAATCCTTATGCGTCTTCGGAAGGAGCCTTTTGTAGGATTGGATATAAAGAAAGAGGATTAGGTCATTGATATTGGCACCCACGGAATCGATCTCTGGATCGGAATCGGAGGGAAGAACGGAGGATAGGGTTTCGAGGATGAGATGGGCGGTCTCTATCGAGATCTGGAGGGTTTCGGAAATGGTGGAGGCATTAATTCGAGAGGATTGGGAAGAGGAAGATTTTTGGAGGAGTTTTTGCTTGAGAGGAATTAGGGTTGATGTGGCGTCTGAGAAGATGAGTTTTGGGATTGGGAGAAGGCCGTATTCGAAGGGTTCTCTTCGAGCATGGAGGAGAAGGGGTTCTTTTGAAGAGGAAGAAGGAGAAGAGGCTGAGGGTTCCAATCGTTCGTTCATCGTCTGAAGAAATGGAGAAAACACGAGAGAGAGAGAGAGAGAGAGAGAGACTGTGTTTTAGTGTCTTGGTTGGGAAAAAGAATGTCAGAATGCTACGTGGCATCGGTGGATTGCGTTTGTTTATGGAGCGGTAGGATCGCAGTGCACGGGACCAGATGTAGGGCTTGCGTGGATCCTATCTTCTCAACGGTCTAGATTCGATCATCTTTTTGGGTCTTGGCCCATTGATAGGGGTGGCAATGGTTCGGTTTCGGTTTGGTTCGACCCCCAAACCGAACCGAACCGAAATTTGAATTGGTCACGTTAAAAAAACTCACATAAAGTTGAGTGGTTGTCTTCGGTGACTTCCAAACCACAGGGTTTAAAGCGGAAAATGGCCAAACACAGGAGCTCTATATGTAATTTTCCTTCTTTTTTTTTTTTAAAGGTAACTATTTAAAAAACACATTGCTTCCTTATAAAATACATAATGTCACATGAAGAATGTAAAACCTATTTCAAGGAAAACTTTTCAATATTTTTAGCTTTTAGTAAATTTGAAACTTTAAGGCCATGTATGGCAGTCATGAAAACTTATGTCATGGAATACTCCTGCGCCCAATTGTGTGAGAGGGGAGGAGGGAGAGACTTGAGTTGGTACGAGGGGAAGGAGCATAAATATCCCTACAAAATAGAGATAAAAAAAAAATTCGTACTTAAAATTGGGCTATTGGTTTTCCTGTTTTTAGGACTTTTTCATGCTCACATTGCTCTTACCCTCTCAAGTTTCTCCCTCTTTCGCCCATATATAGGGGTGGCAAAATTGGCTGAACCGAGCCGAAACCGAACCGAAAATGGGTCAAACAGAACTAAACCGTTGCCCCTGATTTCCAATGAATATGAGGGGCGGCGAAATTGGCCAAAACCGAACTGAAAATTCAGTTTCAATTTGGTTAAATCAAACCGATTCAAATTTCGGTTCGGTTTGACCCCAAACCGAAACCGAACCATTGCCACCCCTACCCATATATCTCTCACCGCTGGCCCCACAAATAATCCATGGAATATTTTTTAAGGTTGGCAAACATGGCCTAAGCTATTGCAAAATCAACGACTGAAACGCCCCGTACGTAAAGTGCTTTTTTCTTTCAAGTGGATGGGGTTTCTTTGGTGGTGATAGGTATATCAACGCCTAGCCCAACTTTAAATCAGGCCCAAAGGTGAGTATCTTACTTGGGCTTTCGGGCTGGCCCATCCCAACTTTACTCCATGTAACATATAACAGACCAAGATTCGGGCTTGAGGCCTTCTTGGGTAGAGATCTCAATATGGGTAAAAATAAAGCTCGAGAGGATGTGCCTCCACTATATTTTTCGTATAAAATCTGGGAAAAAGTAAAAATAAAACTTATTAAATGACGGAGGTAGCCCACTGCAATTTGTCTTATATAGTTTGCTTTACACTTTCATATGTATTGGTGAGCAAGAAAGAGAAGGCGCTCCACTCCTATTTCATACTTAAGATGTGCCTTACCATTGAAAGTGCACGCACACTTCCGTTTCACGAGCTTCCTCTAGGGGCATTCTCCACAAACGGGGTACGTGGATTTTAGAATCAAGGTTTTTAGTTTGAAAACAGTGTAGAAAGAGGGTTAGAGACAAGAGAAGAAGCGGACCCGCCATCGTCTTTGACTCATTTTTTACTTTTTTCTCTTCTTTCCATCAGCAAGAGAGTAGCAGATCCTCCTATATTTCTAGGTTTTAGAAATCTTAGGATGCAGGAGAGATTTTAAAACCTAATTTTTTGCTTAAAATTCAAAGCCTGATCATGAACCATCTTTTACACTGTTTTCAGACTGAAAACTTGGATTCTAAAATCCTTATATCCAACCGGAGCCCTGGTGGTGATTGGACAAAATGGCATGAGTGGCAGCCCTGTATTAAGTTAGACTGCCTTTAACAACTAAAAAGCATCATATGCATAACTATATGTTTCATGGTCCAATCTAAACATTTTTAAATCAACGCAATCCGGGGGGGGGGATTAGGGGCTGTTTTGGATCTTAGGGCATGTTTTGCAATAGTGAAAAAATAATTCCATGGAATATTATTGGGGCCAGTTGTGAGAGATGGGCTGAGAAGGAGAGACTTGAGATGCAGTGTGACGGGAGAATGAAAAATCCCCAGGGACAGGAAAAAACAACATTTTGTAGTAATGTATTTGGGCGCTGATATTCCCCCACCCCCCTGGTAGGCTATCCCTCCCCCCCCCCCCCCCCCCCCCCCCCTTGACGGCTGGCTAACGTGTTCCCACCATTTGACCGGTCTCTCTCTCTCTCTCCACACACAACAGGAACAGTTGGTGGGCCCAACAGAAACCATTGGTGGAATGGTGGGCCCACGTAGGCCCCGCCCATACCACACCATAGGATAATCCAAACCGTCCATTTGATGGGCCATAAACGTAAATAGGTTGTGTCCCAAAATATTTTTCCATAGGCGGATCCTAGCTCTCCAATCTAAATAGAAACTACATCTTATGCAACCTCTATAGATTGTAGGGTTGTGATCATCCTACGGAAATGATTTTTGAGGCACAACCTATTTACATTGTGGCCCATCAAATGGACGGCTCGGATCATCCTATGGTCTGAACGGTACACTTCATTTTCAAAAATATGGGTGGGGCCTAAATTGGTACGAACCACACCGTAGGATGATCCAAACCATGGACGGCTCGGATCATCCTATCTTGTGGACGGTACGCTTCAATTTGAAAAATATCGGTGGGGCCTACGATTGGGCCTTAATGTTAGTGTACGACCAACTCCATAGGATTATCCAAACCATGGACGGCTTGGATCATCCTATGTTGTGGATGGGCCTTAATGTTACTGTACGACCACATGATGATCCAAAACCATTCATTTGATGGACCAACCCTTTTGGGGGCACAACCCATTTACGTTATGGCCCATCAAATGGACGGCTCGGATCATCCTATGGTCTGGACGGTACACTTCATCTTCAAAAATATGGGTGGGGCCTAAATTGGGCCTTAATGTTACTGTACGAACCACACCATAGGAGGATCCAAACCATGGACGGCTTGGATCATCCTATGTTCTGGGCGGTACGCTTCAATTTGAAAAAAAATCGGTGGGGCCTTCAATTGGGCCTTAATGTTACCAACTCCATAGGATTATCCAAACCATGGACGGCCTGGATCGTCCTATGTTGTGGACGGGCCTTAATGTTACTTTACGACCAACTCCATAGAATGATCCAAACCATTCATTTGATGGGCCACAATATAAATAGGTTGTGCCCCAAAAATCATTTCCATAGGAATATCACAACCCTACAATCTGTAGAGGTTGTATAAGATGTAGTTTCTATTTAGATCGGAGGGCTAGGATCTGCCTATGGAAATGATATTTTGGGACGCAACCTATTTATGTTTATGGCCCATCAAATGGACGGTTTGGATTATCCTACAGTGGTATGGGCGGGGACTACGTTGTGTAAAGATGGGCCCACCATTCCACCAACGGTTTCTGTTGGGCCCACCAACTGTTCCTGTTGTGTGTGTGGAGAGAGAGAGACTGGTCAAATGGTGGGAAATTGAGAGAGAGAGAGAGAGAGAGAGAGAGTGGAGAGAGGAGAGAGACCGGTCAAATGGTGGGAAAGTGACATATCCTAACGTTTAACGTTGGCCAGCCGTCAAAGGGGGGGGGTACACTTCATCTTCAAAAATATGGGTGGTACACTTCATCTGGACGGTACACTTCATCTTCAAAAATATGGGTGGGGCCTAAATTGGGCCTTAATGTTACTGTACGAACCACACCATAGGAGGATCCAAACCATGGACGGCTTGGATCATCCTATGTTCTGGGCGGTACGCTTCAATTTGAAAAAAAATCGGTGGGGCCTTAATGTTACCAACTCCATAGGATTATCCAAACCATGGATGGCCTGGATCGTCCTATGTTGTGGACGGGCCTTAATGTTACTTTACGACCAACTCCATAGAATGATCCAAACCATTCATTTGATGGGCCACAATATAAATAGGTTGTGCCCCAAAAATCATTTCCATAGGAATATCACAACCCTACAATCTGTAGAGGTTGTATAAGATGTAGTTTCTATTTAGATCGGAGGGCTAGGATCTGCCTATGGAAATGATATTTTGGGACGCAACCTATTTATGTTTATGGCCCATCAAATGGACGGTTTGGATTATCCTACAGTGGTATGGGCGGGGACTACGTTGTGTAAAGATGGGCCCACCATTCCACCAACGGTTTCTGTTGGGCCCACCAACTGTTCCTGTTGTGTGTGTGGAGAGAGAGAGACTGGTCAAATGGTGGGAAATTGAGAGAGAGAGAGAGAGAGAGAGAGAGAGAGAGAGAGAGAGAGAGAGAGAGTGGAGAGAGGAGAGAGACCGGTCAAATGGTGGGAAAGTGACATATCCTAACGTTTAACGTTGGCCAGCCGTCAAGGGGTGGGAGAGAGAGAGAGAGAGAGTGGAGAGAGGAGAGAGACCGGTCAAATGGTGGGAAAGTGACATATCCTAACGTTTAACGTTGGCCAGCCGTCAAGGGGGGGGGGGGGGTACACTTCATCTTCAAAAATATGGGTGGTACACTTCATCTGGACGGTACACTTCATCTTCAAAAATATGGGTGGGGCCTAAATTGGGCCTTAATGTTACTGTACGAACCACACCATAGGAGGATCCAAACCATGGACGGCTTGGATCATCCTATGTTCTGGGCGGTACGCTTCAATTTGAAAAAAAATCGGTGGGGCCTTCAATTGGGCCTTAATGTTACCAACTCCATAGGATTATCCAAACCATGGACGGCCTGGATCGTCCTATGTTGTGGACGGGCCTTAATGTTACTTTACGACCAACTCCATAGAATGATCCAAACCATTCATTTGATGGGCCACAATATAAATAGGTTGTGCCCCAAAAATCATTTCCATAGGAATATCACAACCCTACAATCTGTAGAGGTTGTATAAGATGTAGTTTCTATTTAGATCGGAGGGCTAGGATCTGCCTATGGAAATGATATTTTGGGACGCAACCTATTTATGTTTATGGCCCATCAAATGGACGGTTTGGATTATCCTACAGTGGTATGGGCGGGGACTACGTTGTGTAAAGATGGGCCCACCATTCCACCAACGGTTTCTGTTGGGCCCACCAACTGTTCCTGTTGTGTGTGTGGAGAGAGAGAGACTGGTCAAATGGTGGGAAATTGAGAGAGAGAGAGAGAGAGAGAGAGTGGAGAGAGGAGAGAGACCGGTCAAATGGTGGGAAAGTGACATATCCTAACGTTTAACGTTGGCCAGCCGTCAAGGGGTGGGAGAGAGAGAGAGAGAGAGTGGAGAGAGGAGAGAGACCGGTCAAATGGTGGGAAAGTGACATATCCTAACGTTTAACGTTGGCCAGCCGTCAAGGGGGGGGGGTGTGTGTGTGTGTGTGTGGGGAATATCAGCGCCCATGTATTTTTGTCAATGTTTTTAGGGATAGCTCATGCTCTCTCCACTTGAAGTCTATACCTTACCCTTCAACTCGACTCGTCTTTCACAATTTGCCCCACCGATATTCCATGAAATAATTTTTATGGTCTCGAATTGACTGCCTGTCATTAGATTTTGGGTTCAACAATCTGTTTGATCTTGGAATATCAGGTACTAGTTCGTTAGACGATCTGAACTTTTCGCTTGATGGGGATGAATACCTCATTCAATACTATGGGGCTTAGAGTGAGTGTCATTTATGTTAGAGTACAGTATTTGATGTGTTCTTCCATATTACTATTGCATAACTAGATAAAGCTTTTGATGTTTTTCCCAATGAATTGCAGAACCATACCCCCTGTAGAAGGGAACAGCAAATTTCCTCTCAAGTGGTCAGATGGTAATCCACTGGACTTTTGCTTGTTTTATTAATTACAATTTGCTGTTATTTGAGGATATAAATGTTCAAGAAAGTTTTTTTTTTGAAAGAAAAATGTTCAAAAAAGTAGTGGCTCACATATTTTTGTTCATAGGATGAATGCCAGGATTTTTAAATCTATCCTCTCTGTGATATGGATAATAATTTGAAGGGTTCATAAAATATGATGCCTGTTATTATACTTTTCAGTTTTCACCACAAGGATGAGTCCCAAACTGCATTATTTCCTTGGATGAGAACAAATAAATAGAACAAATTTGATAGTTTATTTGTTTGCCAATTTCTTTTTTTTTCGAAAAATAAATGTAAATTTTAATTTGTTTGCCAATTTCTTCGTCCCTGCTGCCACTTTCCTGCCTTGTATTTCTTAATTTATCTATGTTTAAATAATCAGTCATTGAACTAAAAAAACCAGTTCCATTTGAAATGCTTGAGTTCTGGTTATTATGGATTTCCGCTTCTTCTATTATAGGAGAAATCTATTCCACAGCTTGAACCAGTAGTAGGTATCTTGCAGTTGCAGGGTATTGCTTTATTTTTCTTGGTGTGATTATACCATCACTAATGCACACAATCATGTTAGAACTCTGTAGTTCAGTGTGCTTAGACGAGAGCAGTATTAGGACAAGGTGATCTCCTGGGTAGGAGTGCGGCAGGCGACATCCTAGGAAGTCCTCATGTTGTAACCCCCTTAAAGGGGTTGACCCTGCCTTTCACTTGGATGTTAGCTTTGTGCTGCAGCGTAGCGGTTTCAATCTCAGTTGGGTGGAGGATCCAAATCACTGATCATATTGATTGTCATTGTATCTAATACATCGGAGTTTCATAATTCTATGGTGTGTTAAGAGTTGCACCGGATCATTTGTTCCTTGCTTATATAAGGAAATGCCGATAATTTACTTAAATAGCCAGTCCACTATCACCAATTCTCTCAACATTATCAAGCTGTCATTGAATGAAAAGTGTTGATCACACGACAAGAGAAGGGTGATGGATGCCACAACCTTGTTGCAATACAACAAGGCACCCCCATTATTACATCGTTACATCATGGGTCTCACCCTTGGCAATGGTGGTGGTAACTCTCTCTCTCTCTCTCTAGTTCATAGGAGTGATAATTGTGGTTGTATGAGGGTTACTTTGAGTTTATTAGGGTTTGAGTGGATATGAGAAGGCTCTCATGAGAAGGCTCTCATGTGTGTGTGTGGGGAATATCAGCGCCCATGTATTTTTGTCAATGTTTTTAGGGATAGCTCATGCTCTCTCCACTTGAAGTCTATACCTTACCCTTCAACTCGACTCGTCTTTCACAATTTGCCCCACCGATATTCCATGAAATAATTTTTATGGTCTCGAATTGACTGCCTGTCATTAGATTTTGGGTTCAACAATCTGTTTGATCTTGGAATATCAGGTACTAGTTCGTTAGACGATCTGAACTTTTCGCTTGATGGGGATGAATACCTCATTCAATACTATGGGGCTTAGAGTGAGTGTCATTTATGTTAGAGTACAGTATTTGATGTGTTCTTCCATATTACTATTGCATAACTAGATAAAGCTTTTGATGTTTTTCCCAATGAATTGCAGAACCATACCCCCTGTAGAAGGGAACAGCAAATTTCCTCTCAAGTGGTCAGATGGTAATCCACTGGACTTTTGCTTGTTTTATTAATTACAATTTGCTGTTATTTGAGGATATAAATGTTCAAGAAAGTTTTTTTTTTGAAAGAAAAATGTTCAAAAAAGTAGTGGCTCACATATTTTTGTTCATAGGATGAATGCCAGGATTTTTAAATCTATCCTCTCTGTGATATGGATAATAATTTGAAGGGTTCATAAAATATGATGCCTGTTATTATACTTTTCAGTTTTCACCACAAGGATGAGTCCCAAACTGCATTATTTCCTTGGATGAGAACAAATAAATAGAACAAATTTGATAGTTTATTTGTTTGCCAATTTCTTTTTTTTTCGAAAAATAAATGTAAATTTTAATTTGTTTGCCAATTTCTTCGTCCCTGCTGCCACTTTCCTGCCTTGTATTTCTTAATTTATCTATGTTTAAATAATCAGTCATTGAACTAAAAAAACCAGTTCCATTTGAAATGCTTGAGTTCTGGTTATTATGGATTTCCGCTTCTTCTATTATAGGAGAAATCTATTCCACAGCTTGAACCAGTAGTAGGTATCTTGCAGTTGCAGGGTATTGCTTTATTTTTCTTGGTGTGATTATACCATCACTAATGCACACAATCATGTTAGAACTCTGTAGTTCAGTGTGCTTAGACGAGAGCAGTATTAGGACAAGGTGATCTCCTGGGTAGGAGTGCGGCAGGCGACATCCTAGGAAGTCCTCATGTTGTAACCCCCTTAAAGGGGTTGACCCTGCCTTTCACTTGGATGTTAGCTTTGTGCTGCAGCGTAGCGGTTTCAATCTCAGTTGGGTGGAGGATCCAAATCACTGATCATATTGATTGTCATTGTATCTAATACATCGGAGTTTCATAATTCTATGGTGTGTTAAGAGTTGCACCGGATCATTTGTTCCTTGCTTATATAAGGAAATGCCGATAATTTACTTAAATAGCCAGTCCACTATCACCAATTCTCTCAACATTATCAAGCTGTCATTGAATGAAAAGTGTTGATCACACGACAAGAGAAGGGTGATGGATGCCACAACCTTGTTGCAATACAACAAGGCACCCCCATTATTACATCGTTACATCATGGGTCTCACCCTTGGCAATGGTGGTGGTAACTCTCTCTCTCTCTCTCTAGTTCATAGGAGTGATAATTGTGGTTGTATGAGGGTTACTTTGAGTTTATTAGGGTTTGAGTGGATATGAGAAGGCTCTCATAGTTCAACCATAATTCCTCATCCAAATGTTTTCTCTTACAACACCATGGTCTGTCATCTATTTGAACAAAATTTCATAAGCTGACAGCAGAGAGACTTCTAAGGGTATTCATTGCTACCATCAAAGGAAATTGAGGTTGCTCATTCTTGGAGAGTAAATGTTTTCATCAATTAAATACCATTTGTAGGCCAGTTAAAGAACAAGAAGGTGGTCGGTACAAATGGTAGAAAGGTATGGTGTTTCTCATTTTTGCTCTGCATGTGGCCCAAGTGCTCTCATATTTGCATCACTACTTTGCACAAGGCCCAAGCGATCCCTCAATCTTTACACACCATGTGGACCTTGCATTTGCACTAGATCACATGTTACATATTACTCCAAAGTAGTTTACTTTATTTGCATTAGCATGCATCACATGTAGTTTCAGCAGGTCAGCCAATGTTCTATACTTTTCAGCCCAAGTATCACTTGGTCTTAACAGGCCAAAATGAAACTAATTCACGTGCTTTTGAGCCTAAGAGGCATGTTTACTTTCGTCTTTTCTTCATGTGCCAAATTCAGCACTCTTGCATCTTTTCTTTTAAAAGGCCACAACAAGCCTACTGCATCTCATTAGACATTCATTTGTATCATCTTATCATGCATGCATCATAAGCTGAAAGATTACCTAACTTTTAATTGCCTGCAATGAAATGAGAGTTGTCGTTTATATGCGTGAGGATTTGACCAAAATTCCATGGGTATACCTTTTTTCAGAAGGCATGCGATGATAATGCATAATGCCCATAATTAGACAGGGAAAAAAATCCAAGATAATGAAAAAATATATAGAATATAAGTTACACAAAGGCTGAAAAACTTGTTCTTGGGAAAATTGCGTGTCAAGGTGGGTGCTCTGGGAATAGTGGAACTTAGGTCAGCATGAATATGTTCCCCGAGCTTGTCATGGGCTGAGCGTCGATACACTTGTCACAGTGAAATTTTTACCCCCATTAAGGGGGTGTGATATGAAATAAAAAAGATGCGAGGAATCTTGCGTGCAAGTTTTAAGTGAAACAAGATTTTTTTTTTTGGAAGGATAGGTTCCTTTAGGTGAGTAGGAGAGCCCTTAAATACCCCTCATTGAGGACTCCTTGCTGGTGAAAGTTCCTATATGCAAGGTGAGGTAAATCAACTGTATCGACTGGCTAGCTATGGATAGATTTAGGAATCCAGTTGGAACCGAAATCAGAGGAAAGAGAAGGGCCATATTCGGTTAGGTTGACCACTCGCGAGTGAAAGAATAGAGTTAGTACTCATCTTTTCCAGAGGTCTTTTTCTAGTTACTTATCTGTGATTGAATTTGGATTTATATATTCCTAATTCATATAGTCCAAGCACCCCTACACCTTGTGGGAAATAAATTATATCGTTCGCAGCCTTCATTCCTGCCTCTGCTTCCACATATGTCCTAATCACGTGTGGGCTGAGCTTAGAGCTCGCGAACTCATCACTACCTCATAATGGCATTGAGACCATATCATGTTGCTCAAAAGTGTCGCTTTCTTCGGAGTGTTGGTACACAGGTGGTTTCTTAGAAGTCCCACTCTATTTTTAGTGTTATCACAAAAAATAAGCACGCCACTTGCCTATTGACCGGTGTACCAAAATGGTCTTCGAGTCAACTGTCTACCATTCAATGCAAAAAACACAGTGGAAACACACAGGGGCCTTCAGATTTGATTATTTGCAGCATGGGAACTGATTACCCAAAAAATCCTTCGAGAATTGTCTTTTACCCAAAACGAACCTGCTGCATCTCATTTGTTCAATTATGAGACTTTTTTTCTCCTCCTTCTAGTAGTAGGTACAAAACCCATAATCCTAGTTCCACTAGGTAACTAACCTATGGAAAAACCCACATGGAGTTGGAAACAAAACAAAACCCAACATCTTTTTTTTTTTTGAGGTGTTATGAACCATAAGAGGTGCATAGGAAGCTTCCTCAGAACCTACGTAGCCTAGTTCCAATGCCTAGATTCTCTCATATCCTTTTTGTCTGATTTTTTAATTGGTGAATAGTTCTAGATGCATTGTGGCATTGTGTTTTGTACCCAAAACTGGTTCTGGATGCCAAATCTCAATGTGTCTAGTACTCTGATATAGGACACGTTTGTCATTTTCTGGAGTTTATCATTATCTTTAGAGATCTTGTTATCCTAATCTAATTAGTTAGAGTTTGATTAGGATTCTAATTTATTTTCTATAAATATGAACTGTACGTATGTAAAAGGGGAGATCTTTTCTATGGAATAAAACTCAGTTTCAGTTTTTCTCTTCCTTGTGGATTCAAGGATATTTTATGAAAGAACACTGTGTTCTTCTTCTATCAGGTTGAAGACGATGATCTTCTCCTCTTTCGCATGTTTCCGCTACGTTATACTCCTTCAAGATGATGAGGAGAAAGCTCCAACCCTCCGAAGGCTTTCCACTTGGAGGGGGAATGTCTCTGAATCTATATTACCGAAATATAGAAGTTGGGATTCAAATTGGTCATCAAACTGGCCATCTTTCATGTCTGTTCGCAATTCACTAGTTTTGGCATAGTGAAAACCATATTATGAACTGGTTCATGCGTACGAGTTTACAATACAACATGGCATTGAACGAACCATGTAACATAGGGGATAGGTCTGGATCACATGCAGTGCATTGATGGTGATGTGTGCATGTGAAAGATGATGGTATACACGCTCAACATGTCTCCTTTTATTGTCGAGATTTGGAAATGTTCTCGTGCTGATATAGCTCTGTAGCAAAGCTTGGCCTTTGGCACTGGTCGATGAGTTGAAGGTTTTGTATTCGTTTCTCACACTATAAGCGTGAGGACTGTTACCTCCGGTCGCTCTCGATCGATATACCAAGGAAAAATTCTTGGCAGTGATCAAGAGGGTGTATTTCAGCCCCTTTTTCTGTTACAAACTGAAAGAGGTTCACCTACTGGCACCATTGATGAATTCGTAAATCTCCCATACCAAATCTCTCTCATGAGGTTTTTAAGTGTAATGTGATGTGGCCGCAACAATTAGCATATAGATTTTTGAATTCAATTGTATTGTGTCCAAACAAGCTAAGCATACACATGTAATCCTTCACCATAAAACGAAGGAATCAATGAGGCTAGCAATAAGAAACCATACAATTGTTTGAAAAAATAAATAAAAAATAAAAAAGAGCGATTAAAGAACCATTCATGAGCACACACAGAAGACAAGAAAACCCCATCAATAGCATAACTTGAAAAACTGAACCAGCCAACCTACAAAGCAAACCACAAGCAAGGTTTTAAATTTTGGTTTCGGTCCTCACTGAAATCGAAATTTTGGCCGAAATTTCTTTTGAAATCTGATGAAATAAAAAAAAAAGTTGGTTTTTTAACACCCATTTGAAACCTTGACCACAAGTAGAAACTTAACACCCACTAATGCAAACTAGCTATCACTCTATGTACTGTTAGATAAAAGCAAGAGACCAACAAGTCACATAAAAACAAGTTATTCACACCCCTAATAAAAAACAAAGAGATCATATTAACTACATGATTTGAGGGACCTAAAAAGTTAAACTACAAGTAAAAACTTAACAGTCATGAAAATTAGTTATCACTTTATGTACTTTCAGATGGAAACAAGAGACAAACTCCACTTGCATGAAAACAGATGAAAGCAAAAGTCTAACAATCAAATTACTTGTAAAATTTAACACCCATTCATGCAAATCAACTATAAATGAAGGCAAGAGATGAATAAAAGTCACGTAAAACAGGTTATTCTTTGTCTTAGTAGAAAACAAAGAGATCATATTAACAACATGGGGTGAGTGACCAACTAGTCAAAATACAAGTAAAAATTCGATAGTCACTCATGCAAATCAGCTATCATTGTATGTACTGGCAGATGAAAGCAGGAGATCAACAACATTTACATGAAAATAGGTGAAAGCAAAAGACCAACAACAATTAAAAGACTTGAAATTTTGTACTGATGCAAATCAGCTATCCATGTATGCAGTTGTAGGTGAAAGTAACAGACCAAAAACAATCACATGACAAACAGATTACCATCAACGACACATTGATGAATTCTTAACTAAAACAGGGTATATCAATTGACAAGTTAAGCATTTTGAAAGATCAAAATAGAATTAGGATCATGAGTTCTTTTGCAGTTAAGAAAAAGACGAGTGTGACAGGTTTTCAGGTTGCGGACAATAGTAAGGTAGTTTCTATGATCGGATATGATCGATCAAGTTCCATCTATCAAGTTAAGTAAATGAATTGACTCAGAGCAACGACACATGCATTGGCTCTGTTGATCTAGTCAAAAGGAGATAATTCGATGATGCGTGTAGTTGGTGCTTCTTATGGTTCATTTATGTGTGTGATGACAACAGACATGTGCAGACAAAGACAGAAAATCTTCAATGTAGCTCTAAAACAAGCCAAGGTAGAGATTGTTGGGTTATGTCTTGTATCCCATGGTTTGATGTGTTTTACATTGCACTGACGCCATTGTATTTGTGTGAAGCTCGAGTCAACAGATGAAGGAATAGCTTCTCTGATGACTCAGGCAGAGGTTGTTTGACTCGAGGTGTATTTTCTGAAGAAGTCTTTTCTTACCTGTATTTTAAAAGTTTAAAACTCTTTTCGAAAATGGTTGAAACACAATATGATAAGAAAATCACTGTCATTTGTTCAGCGCCTTATTAATAGTGTTAAGAAGAAGATTCAGGAAAGGATTTTGGGCTAATTTCTATTGTTTCTTGCTCATAGGAGATTTCTCATTGACTTTCTCTTGGATGGCAGTTTGAGTTGTTACAATTTTGTATGTTTTCCTTCTGACTTGAGGCCTGTAAAACATAGTTAAATTAATAATAATAAGGAGAATGATTCCATTTTTATTTTATTTTTAAATGTTAGACTGGTAACATTTTTGGCATTCTGCTCAGTTTAGTGAAAAGTCAACCAAATATAACTAGCAGCTAATTGGCCCTTGATATGGGTACCAAGTTCCAGAACTATGAAACTGAACGTAAGTATACAATTACACTGAAGCCCTACTCAGATCATATCAAGAGATCAGGAAAGATGAAACTTCTTTATTGCATTGTTATAGTAATGACTACAACATTTAAGGAGCTTGCTCATGAGAATTTACAATAGCTTGCTCCGCATGACCCAGATTGAAACTAGAGGGTTAAGAAGAAGAGTCAGGAAAGGATTGTGGGATAATCTTTGTTAAGTATAAAAGATTAAATAACACCATCTCCAACAGCTTAAGCTTTTGTAGTAATTGGTTGTTTTGACAATCTTTATTGTTTCTTGTTCATTGATTTCTCATTGGCTTACTCTTGGTTGGAGGACTTTGGTATGTTTATTGCATCTTTAAGATGAATTGCACAATTTAAATCATATTTTGACCTTGGTTTCTCAACAGAGATATTTATTAGGTTTGCAACCTAAACCCATTCCTGGTTAAACTAGGAAACCTGAACGCTGCATTTGGATTCTCTGAATTGACATCATATTGTGATTCTCCTTCACATGGAATAAGGAAAAAAATAAAAATAAAATTTAATTCAAAAAAATCTAATAAAAATTCAATTCAATTCCGACCAGGGTGGAATCAGAATATACCACCTGTTGGGGTGGGAAACAGATTCCGGCATTTCCCCCTCCACCCCGGTGTCAATTTCACATTTTCACCCCCCTGATTCTGTTCTTTTTTTAACCAAACACCAGCATTGAGAGGAATCGGAACCAGATGCCGATTCCAGCAATCCAATTGCAGCGGCCTTGTTTGGATTGGATTGCAGGAATTTTTGGAATAGTTATGGAAGGAAAAATATTTCTAAACTTCCTACTTTTTTAACACAAAAAAAAAGAAGATTACTTGAACCAACCCTATTCAATTTTTACTGAGGGACCTTTGATTTAAGATAGGAAAATGATATGGAGACCGAGAGTACCACCGATGAAGAGACCAACAAATGAGAATGTGCCATGTGTGCAAAATTACTTTTTGGTTGATTTTCCTAAAACTAAGGGATGCCCACATCACTTGTGATTTTTTGCAAGGACCCATTTGTTCGGTCTTCTGCGTCTTGGTACTCTCGGTCTATATAGCATTACTCTTTAAGATAAGAGGAATTCTAGACTGAAGGGAGCCCTTGTAAAAAAGAGGTGAAAGGGCTCTCCCATTTCACCATTATGCATTTATAACTGCCAAAGAGTCAAACTTTGCAGCCAATGGGAGAGCCCTTTCACCTCTTTTTTGCAAGGGCTCCCTTCAGTTTAGACTTCCTCTTAAGATAATATCCTTCTAAATTAACCATAATCATGTTAGTTCCTTTGAAATCCTGAAAAGAAAATAAAATTCCCTAGAAATTTTTTTCTGTCGTAAATGTTTTTCTTGCAATCTTAGTAGGGCCTAGACTAACTGGAAGACTAAGGGCCTGCTTGTTTAAGATTATGACGACCGATTGCGGAGTACCCAACCGATTGTTGGACTCAAATTTAGTGCAATTTTCGGTCCAAAAATTGGTTGGGGACTCCACAATCGGTTGTCAACTTGTCATAATCTAAAACAAACAGGGCCTAAAATGGAAAGATTGTGACTTTCTGAAGGGAATTGAGAGCGTCCATCGCAAAAAAGCATTTCACGGATGCTATGTAGCAAGTTAGAGCAGCCACATCATGAATGAATACAAAATCTGCTGAAAAGTCAGCCACATCTATTCTAGCTTCACCATTATTTAGATTTTACCCGGTTTCAAAGTTTTCCATATCCTCATTCGCTGGCTTGGAATGACTGCAATTCCCAAATGACAGTGAATACGAATGTTAGAAAGAATAAAGCTCGAAACGTTCATAAAAAAAAAATGCTTGTCAAGCTCTAATCACTCAGAAGTTCAGATTGAGAATTATAGCATTCCCTAGCTGCTACTACCCTATCTGTCAAAGCTAGAAAGAATAAAAGAATCAATTTCAATTCAATGCCTATAAATACTTAAGAAGACTTTTATTTACGAAGTTACGGTTTCACTTGGTTTGGACCATTTCCAATCGATCTCCGGTTTGAATTTTGATAAGATTGGCTAAGATAAGATACCTAGAGAGGTCCTAGGTTACCTAAGCAGGCCCAACCATGGATGCTGCTCGGCACACTCATTGAACAATCTTAGCCATCCTATCAATAGCCTAGAAATTGACAATTAAAACTTGGTTTGCATGCTCTTCTTCAAATAATTTATTTAAGTGCTCCCCTTTGAACGGTTAGGATTGTTCGATCAAAGCGTCCCATTGTCATTTTCACGATTGACACACCGTATGACCGTTCAGAACAATCGTGCATCCACATTGTGTAGTGGCTCCGATGGATCAAAGGATCCGAACGTTAATGAATAGGATTCGGATCCAAATGTTATTCATTGAATCCACAATACTAAGGTCCAAAATTATTGCGGATCCGGACTCAGACGTAACCACAAAATTCCATGGAGCGTCCTAGATCTGAATGGAGGACGCCAATGTACTAGAAATACTCTTCATACTTTTGTTCATTTATATTTATTAATGAGGAATGTTTTTTTAACATTAAAAAATTCTACTCAAAACAATAAACCAAATTTATTTTTTAACTTTTCACTTTGATGATGAGTCTTGTGTCTATCTCTCAAGTTTCTTCCATCCTTACTCTATTAACCCTAAGCTCTAACTGTATAGGACGTAAGTAGGACCTAGGACAATCTGATAGATGGTCTGTGTATAGGACCCTGGTAGAACTAGCCCTTAAAAGCTACCCGTCAAGGGGAGGGTGCCCAAGTCCTTGTAAGCCCATCTACATCCATTCAATTTTTCGATGTTGCTTTTGCGTGGAACCCCCAACAATCCTCTCCTCCATGCCGAAGCACCGTGGAGAATCTCGCCCCTCCACGCAGGAGCAAAGTGGGAACTATGAGATCTTCCCTGATGGATTTTTCCGTCCTCAGAGGCACACCGGGGTTACTAAGATCTTCCTTCAGTGATTTTTCCGTCCTCGGTGGCACACCGGGGTTACCACGCCCCGGTTCTGATACCACTTGTTGGGATCCGAGTAGAACTCCCTTTAAAAGCTAGCTGTTAAGGGGAGGGTGCCAAGTCCTTATAAGCCCATCCACATCCATTCACTTTTCCGATGTCTCCAAAAGCCTATGTCGTTGGAGTTGGAGTTATTTGATCCTTTATACTTCAAAACCACCCCTCACATGTGGCCCATTTTTCTCTCTTTCTATTTTTTTGGGTTGGCCTTACACGTGGACTTTTTAATATCAAGGAGTCCTGAGTTTTGAACCGAGAACCAGCTGCTATGATACCATGTGAAACAACCAATTACTCCAAAATCTTGAGGTGTTGCTATTTAATCATTTATACTTCAAGAGTCTGATTAGAATAGATTGTGTCCCAGACTCAAGAAGTAGGATCCAAAAAGCACACCAAGAAGGATCCGACCTATACGGAATTTGAAATAGGTGGAATAGATCCGAAGTGGATCCATTGACACCCCCATTGTTATGTCAAATGGGCCACATTACTCTGACGTATTCTTTTCTGTTAATTAACTTATGATGGTTAATTATATGTGATGGCCTATTTAGAGGCTACCGGACACTCAAAGATTTAAATTAGTGATACGTTGGTATAATGACAACCTTAATATACCAGCCCGACCGTTAAGTCGAGCATGATCACATAAGTCTCATGCACTAACGGTTAGGATGGAATGATCTAAACATTGAATTCATGGATTCACTCTCATGGTACTAATAGAAATTTTATTCTTCGTAAGATTTAAATTGAAATGATATGATTATGGTTAATTTAACGGGATATCATCATAAATTGAAGGTCCCTATGAGTGTAAAAATGTAGAGGGTTGGTTCTCATCATCTTATTCTGTGCGTAAAAAGGTAGCAAATCTTCCTTTCCAAACTGTTCAAGAAAATTCCTGCAATCCAAACATGGCCTAAGTTATACTCTCAGTGGTTCATTTTTAGGTACCATGCTCAACTATTTTGCATAAAAAATTAAGAAAGAGCAAAATAAGGATCAACACACGTGATTGGGTGGATGAATGCACACGTGTTGGAAGCCACTTAGCTAATAAGCTAAGCCTAGCCAAGCCGAATCGAGTGTAGACTCTAGACAAGTCCAAAAGCCAAAGGGTTGGCATCATAACAAAAGGCGAATAAGTGGGTGTCATGAATGAATAGCAACATGAATTTCAACAACCACAAACGAATCCCCATCAGATGCGGTTGAAAGTGGAAACAGAAACCCACAGAAAGAGGTCTCCAAAGAGATGGAATTTTGCTATTTTTAGAAAGTCTGAAAGGGGCCATGGCTCCATCCCTCATTGGATTGAGCAGCCTTTGGAGTTATGAAGACCCATGTCTTCTCCTTCCTATGAACATATCTCTCACTCATGAACACCCTTTCCAATTACAAGCTTAGGGGTTTCTATTTTTAGTAAAAAATCCTCAACACCCCTAATAATTTAAGGCCCCTCAGATTCCCTACGCAACCTCATTTCCATTCTCAGCTACAGGACCCTTGAATTAGTGGAGTTGGCTTTTATCCATTTAATGCATCCAACCTCCTTTCCCACTGCTTTGCTTTGGAATAACAGAACTTTCCTTTTACAGTAAATAAATAAAAAAAATCTCCCTATCACTAATCTACTGTAATTGCTATGTCGTGATAAATTAAAATTACTCCTTTATAACTGTTTTTTCTTTTAAGGTAATAAGGTAGAGATGGTTAGGCACAACCCTAACCTTTTCAAATTCCAAACTTAATGATAATGAGAACATCATAATTAAAATGGAAAATTTTAAATTTAGAAGCTACATAACCGATAGTGATCGAACGGTGGTGATGAATGGGGCCCACCATGGGTTGCTTGCTTGGGTGGGCCCCACCCATTGGCATTGATCTATCTCAATCGGAAAATCATGATTGAGATCTAGAGTGATCATTTCTGGACGTGGGATAGTTGATAATTGCTCCTCTGAGGTGGAGATTCAGCAATGACATCAGAGTTTGAAAAGAGGAACCACATCATCCTTAGCTAGTGTTTGTTTGTCAAAGGCAGTTTCAGGATATCGTCTGGTTAGGTTACTTAGTATTCATATTTCTACTATGCTGATAGCCTTCTGCCAAACACATGCCCCTCTCTCTCTCTCTCTCACTAAATGTCTTTGATGGATCCGTATGAAGTATGAAACCACATATATTTTGATTCAGATGCTGGTCTGGTATATTGTTTTTCTATACCTTTTTTTTTGAAATGGCAAATAATATTGAATATAAGAGGGGGCCTCGAGAAGGGAAAACCCAAGAATACAGAAATAAAAAAGAATCAGAAAAAAAAACACAACGCAAAGGACATCTCAAGGAGAAAGATGATCAAACCATCTCAAAAAATCTCTCCCCACCCCTCTCCTGGCCAACAAATCCACCTTCTCATTTGCGGATTTGTTGGCTAGGAGAGGGGTGGGGAGCGATTGTTTTTCTATGCCTAACAATGCACGTTATCTAAGTCATTCATTTTGGGTCCAACCATTTACTTTCCAAAGCAAAAAAACTCACAAAACAATCCAAACCGTCCATTCAGAGGACCATAATGAGGACCTACTGTTCTTGTTTTTTTTTTTTTTTTAAATTATTGACCCTCCATTTGCAAGCCGCAATTATGCAGTCGATGAGTGGGATTATAGGTTGTGCTGTCTCCATGGTGGGGCCACCTTTTGAAGGGTTTGGATCGGGCTGATATCACATGTAATGAACAATGTAGCATCTTACATTGAATTTGGTGTCATTCAACTTAAAAATGGTCTTTGATAGTGGAAGTCTATTATGACCACTGGTAAATCATGTTACATTTAGTAGCGGTTTTTTTGTGACCGCCTGTAGAAACCAACTTGCTTGAGTGGTAGATACAACCCCCGATCTCTTTACTCTTCCCTCTTCTCTTTTTACAACCCTTGATTTGTGGAGTATAGAGTGAATTCCTTATTAGTACTGTAAAATTACACCAAGAAAGATCCGTATGCTAACAATCTTGTTTCCATCTCCGGTGTTTCATTTTAAAAAGTGTGGTGAACGGATTTGGTGACCTAATTCAGGCTATGGTAACATTACCATTTAAAAAGTAAACTAATAACAATAAAGAATAATATATAGTTAGTGATGTTAATATAATAAGAAATTGGATTTTAAAAACTTCCTACTTCGAATAAAGAACCAAAAAAACAACTTATAAAATGAGTAAAGTTTCGAGGCAATATTAATTTAAAACATGGGAGGCTATCTTATCACTCTTATTATTATTATTTTTTTTATCAGTTTTTACACAAAAATCCGATAAAATAGATCAAATCCGAATTATAATTTAGAAATATACTAACATTCTTCGCCCATGCTATACATGGTCTAAAATAAAGGCCCCATCCCATCAAAACATAAGGTGTAAAATGGTAGGGTCCACCTTAAGGCATGGGCTTGGCCGCTTGGGTGGAGATTGTAGGACCCACCTCCATCAAAACATGAGGTAAAATGGTGAGCCCCACCTGCTGCATGGATTTGGGGGGTTTTTTTCATGCATTTTTTTTTTTCGAATGGCATCCTAAACTGGATTAAGGTTTTTGCTGCATCATTAACTTAATTGATTAGGGTTTTTTGATGCATCTTATGTCATTTTCGGGTAGGAAAGGATGATTACGATTGAGAGGAGTAGGTGGTAGTCATGGCAACCCTAGACAATTAATTAAGAGACCTTTACATCTTATTTAGTTTAAACAACTTTGATTTGTAGAGGTGATTGGATATACCTAATCCTGTTAATTTTCCCTCTCTCTCTCTCTCAGCGACAATGACAACAATTGAAACAACATATTCATATGTGAGATACTGGGTTGTTTTGGCCAAAGAGGAAGTTGGAGAGAACAAAAAAATAATAATTGGAAAGAACAAAAAATAATAAGAAAATAAAACCTCTCAATTTGAAGCTTGTTTGTAGGCCAAGAACAATCAATAGAAGGTTAATTGTCTTTCCTTTTCTTTAAACAAAACTACCACTAAAACGTCAATGATAGTGATAGTAGAATTTTAAAAGGAGTTGTTCTTATTTTTTTTGTTCTTCCTGTTTTTCGTATTATCAGATATTGTCAAAGGAAAAGAAACAAAATTGGACAGGAGAGCAAGCAAAATGCAAATTGGTCTTTTTACTGCATTTGTTTTTTGCAAATGTTCACACAATGTAATCAAACCAATTTTTTTTTTTTTCAATAGTTTGAAGAGGAATGATCTTGTGCGTTAGCTATACACTGTAACTCAGTGTATAACCTCTATACTGTGAATCTTTACCCGTGATCACTTGATCATGACCATCAAATGATGACCCCTCACCAAAAAAAGATGACCAAATGATCTCAAGCGTTCGATCACTCCTCTCATTTTGTGTATCATGCCCCTGACCTTGGTTGACAATGAAATGCAAGCAGTTGACCTGCTGACAGTTGGAAGATCCCATCAGTCTGATAGGTTGGTATGGCCATTGACCTAGTAGATGATAATGTGCATGATTGGATAGTATTAGTAGGGTTTCTTTGTAGTTTATACATCTTGTCCCAGTGTATATTATATATATTTATAAGATCATTTATCTTTTATATTTGTATTCCATTTTGATCCCCATTTTTTTAACGATATTTCCAAATAAAGCAACTCTATCAGCAAACACATTATAACCATGTGTATTTTCTTTAAAATCCCTTGGATCCCATTGTCGGGTTGCACCACCGATTGACCTAGATATTTTGAGAAGGGTTCGAGTGTCAGCATGCCTGTCGGGACCCAAAAGATGGTGAACTATGCTTGAGAGGGGCAAAGCCAGAGGAAACTTTGGTGGAGGCCTGCAGCGATACTGACGTGCAAATCTTTCATCTGACTTGGGTATAGGGGCGAAAGACTAATCGAACCATCTAGTAGCTGGTTCCCTCCGAAGTTTCCTTCAGAATAGCTAGAGCTCGTGGGTGAGTTCTATCTTTTTAGAATAATAGGTTAAATTGTTGACTAATATTAATTTAATCATTTTTTTCTACCTTCCCAGTTGGATGATTAGGATTGTCCGATTAGAGAGGATTTGGGCACTTGGTAATAGATAGATGGTTGAAAGAATAAAAGTCCATTGATCGGACGGTTATGAGCTTCTGATCTTTGTCAACTCTTTTGCACCGTCCATCTGTTGCGTAGTGATGTTTGATGAACCAAAATTGGATTAAACGACCTGAGAAAACAACTGCTGCAAAGATAGCAAAAGTCTAAAACTTGAAAACCGAATTTTCTTTTTCCAAGGAAGTCCGTTTATTTGAGAGTTGTTAGAAAACGCCGATTAAAAAAATCGCAGAAAATAAGGGGGGATGGTCTGGTGGGGCCCACTCTCAGATGTTTGACGAGTCTGAGGTTTTAGACTTGTAGCCGTCCATGTCTAAAATAACTCGGCTGTGGGGACCACTCTAACGCCCCCTTATTTTGAAGAGAGAGAGAGAGAGAGAAGAGGGCTTACCGGACACGTGTCAGTTGCTGTGGGCATCTTCACGTCATGCCAACTCCAGCTGCCGGTGCTGCAAAATACCCGACTTGCACCGGGAAATTGTGGAAAGTGAAATGACCGAAGTGCCCCGATCAGTTTATAGATGAATAATACCAGACCTAATGCTAACTGGATTATGGATATTCACACTAGCTAGATCGTGTTGGTACCATCCACCCTCTCTGTTGAATCATTAAAATGTTTTACATTGTTTTGTTTCGATTCCCATTGAGTTTTATGAGATGAGGAATGAGTGGAGGATTATGGAGTGTTCTTTCATTCTCTATCCCGGAATGGAGAGAAATCAGCATAATAGAATTGCTATTCTCTCCAAAATTTCAATTTTTTCAGAACACCATTACCAGACTCCTGAGAAGGTTTAAAGAACACACCCTTATCATCAATTTTGGTGATGATATATAAGAGGGAAGTGGTTGGGAAGCATAATTGAGCTAGACCCAGCCCTTATTTTCTGGGCTCTATTTATAGATTGAGCCAAAATCAAGTTCTACAATTGATTGATAAGAAATGTTTAAACAGTAGGTTATGATCCCTGTTATGAGTTATGAGTAGATGATTGCTTCTTTGTTTTCTTACCATCCATTTAACAGCTACAGAGAGGAAGGTTATGATCGAGTCCAACAGTGAGTGGATTTTGATGCATGACTATCCATCTCAAAGCCTGACTGATAAATACTTTGGATGATTTAACAAGTGGGCCCTATTTGTACTTTTCCCCACTCATATGCCTCATATTTTCCTTGGAAAAATAACACACATAACACATATCCAGCATATAAGACCCCCAGTCATAAAGGAAGGCTAGCTAGTGAAGTGGCACTACCATGTTTTGATACTTGCACTGACCCAACTTTCGTTTTATTATTTAAACTACCGTCAACGGTTATTATAGTTCCTCAGAGTCTCTCCAAATTTTCGACGTGCGATACATGTTCCTACTACTTCTCCAAGAAAAAAGCCCTTCGATTGATGAATAAAGAAATGATTGATAAATTCAAGTTCAAGATATTTACGTAGTTACACACTGAAGTGTCCATGGACAGTTCCAACCAGATTTTAGAAGCTAATTAAAGAGGAAAAGACAAGTTCATTGTAGTGCCAATATCAGTAGCTTAAAGGAACTGTCTAATGTATTGCAGCATTATTGCTTCTCTGGACAACTACCCAGCCAATTAGGAGAAGTCTAAAACAAAAATAGGAGTGCCACTATGGAAACAAGGGAATATGAGTGTATCATTTCCCTAATGCCACGAGTTTAAAGTCACGCGTGAGCACCTACACTAGTGGCTTCGGACGTAACGTTGTCTGTGAGTATGTGCACCATGTATGGATTACATGTATGAGCATACATATGTGGGCGTTAACTTTCATGCAAAGAAGACAGGCCAACGGTGCAAGACTGAGACACATTGTGCATCTATGTATGCATGCACATACACATACAAGCAGACACGTGAGTATGCAATTAGTAATCGGTTACGTGTGTGGACACATGCATGACTTACTGTGGTTGGTACTGTGTATTAAGATGGCATTTTATACAAAAGAGAAGGACATTCTAGTAATTTGACCAAAACAAAGAAAACTCACCCAGAAAACCATTCCTGGTTTCCAGTAATACATTAAAAAGGGGTTTTCAATGTAGAAAAAGCCGGTTTTCTCTAGTCTACGGCGGTTTTTGTCCATGTGAGTCGGTTAGGGCATTTACCGGCTTCAACGACGCTTATCTGAAAATTTGGGTTTCGAAGTCTCCAGGTTTTGGGTGAGAGATAGAAAAAGAGAGGTTTGTGAAGAGGCAAGAGAACTTGTCTTTTTTTTTTTTTATTGTTTTATTAAGCATTGAATTCTCTATTTTATTTTATTTTATTCCTTTCTGTTGCCTTTTTCATTGAATCAGAAATCAAGCATGGAGGTCTCTTCTTCCTATCCAATGGAAAGAACACAAGGTTGTTTTTCCATTAATGGGGTTTCTTTATATGGTCGTTGAAAAGGAGAAGAAAAAATATTTCAACAGAGTTCATTCATGGCTAATAAAGGGAATCAACAACAGACCCAACAACAAGAAGAGCATCTGATTTCATATGGGATGATGCAATCATCATCTTCTATGCCTGGAAATTTCATGTAATTATCAAAGAGAAGAATATAGAGAAAAAAATATGTCTTTAATTTTTTCAATCTAAGAAAGAAAAAACAGGTTTTTTGGTGCAAAAACAGCTTATATGTCCTTATTAAAAGAGACCCTCATCTTTTTCTTTTTTCTTTTTATGTTCTTTGGTTAGTAGTAGTAAGGAGAGTGGAGCTTATGATTTGGGTGAATTGGATCAAGCCCTTTTTCTCTATCTGGAAGGACAAGATCACTCTTCAATTCATGAACAAAGACGTAAGTTTTCTTTCTACTTTGCTTTTTCTCCTGTTCTTTGTGTTTTAGAAAAAAATAGAGGAGAGAGAGAGAGAGAGAGAGAGAGAGAGAGAGAGAGAGAGAGAGAGAGAGAGAGAGCTGTTGAGATTCCTTCCAAAGGGCTTTTTGGGTCACGGAGAAAGCATGCTAAACTGCTCTATAGTACTCTCTTTGACCGGATTGTTCATAAAGCTGAAGAAATTTGAACAGCAAAAAAAATGGGGTTTGGGGGCTGATTTTTAGACCGTGACATGTAACAAACTCCTCATGAAATTCTTGCTAATTCTTGTACTGAAAAGGGTACGGGGATTTCAGTTTTTAGCTTTTCTCTCTCCTTTTTTGCTTTTGGGTAGAAAGAGCTACAAATGCATGACCAATGGGAGGTTTTTTTGCTCATTATTCATACATCTTATGCCTTGTCTTTGATTCTTCAGTCATGATTGTGTCTGTGGAGAAATAAGATGCCTTATCTTTTCATCATTCCATCGTATCTTCACTTTGTATTGCACCTTTAAGAGATTAATCTGTCTGTGCAGAGAGCTCAGGAATCAGACCTCCAACTTTGAATATTTTCCCTTCTCAACCCATGCACGAGGAGCCATCTACCAAGGTATATATGAGACTTAAAAAGAGATCAAGCCTTGTCTTCCTTTTGTTCTTCTTCGAAGGTGTTAAAAAATGGGTTTTTTTATTCTGCAGGGGGGTATAGGTTTAGTTTCTCCAACTGATAGTGCTACAAAGAGACCATCAGAAACAACAGCCATGGAATCTGCCAATCCAAGAAATGGTTCAGAATCTGGGCCTGAACCTGGGAAAGATGTCAAGCTGGGAGTGAAGGTAAAGACAAACCTTTATATGGAAATGATCTCTTTCCTTTCTCTATTTTTCTTATTTTTTTTCTACAACTTGAGACTACATATAATGTCTACAAAACTGGTTTGCACAACAAAGATTGGGTTTTTGCTAAAGATTTTCTTTTGATTATTGAGTCAATGATTTTGTGCTTGTATCAAAATTTTATTTTGTAATCTTTCTATTATTTTTCATTTGTTTTTGCAGAGAGAAGGAAACCGAAAGGGCCTGACATCTAGTTCAGAGCAAGAAGGACCAAAGACACCAGATCCTAAGGTGAATTAATAGGATATCTTTTAACCTTCTTTTTTCCTTATAAGATCTATTTGTGCTTAATTCCCTTTCTTTTGGAAGAGGATTCATGTATGTGGTGATTTTCTTATGGGCAGACATTGAGAAGGCTTGCTCAGAATAGAGAAGCAGCCAGAAAAAGCAGGCTCAGGAAAAAGGTGAGCTGAAGAAAAGAGCATAAACAACCAGTTTAAGTATCTTTTAATGCGAAAATATCCTTATCCTTCTATTATTCATCTCTGACAAAGAAACAGAATCTGAATGTGGGATTTCGGTCTGAATTCCTAGTTTATGATTTTATTCTCTCTCTTGACAGGCTTATGTTCAGCAGCTAGAGTCAAGTAGGATTAAGCTAACTCAATTGGAACAAGAATTACAAAGGGCAAGGTCTCAGGTTAGGCTCTTTTCTATTGTTGCTATTAATATTTCCCCCCCTTTTTGCTATGTTAAGAAGGAATCAACAAAGAAGAATGATCAGATGTATCAAATATAACCCTTATTCAGTGTAGAGTCGATCATCTACCCTTCATTACCAAGGAATATCAGTCCCACAAAATATTAAGATGGTGCTCTATTTCAGAATCCTTTTGGAGATTGACAGTAAGGATGATCAACTTTATATGCAGAACAATGATGAATAGTTTAATACATATGATAATTCCTAATTAAGAAATGAGAGGTTTTTTTAATTCATATTAAATCATAGCTAGGTTAGGTTCATATAGAGTTCTATTTTTGGCTATTCTAAAGACCAACCTTGTTGTTTATTTTTTTTTGAAATGGCAAGATTGTATAAGATAAAAACGGGAGCCCGAGATGAGCCACCCCAATAATACACGATATAAAAACAAAAGAAAGAAAGAAAAAATACAGATATGCACATAATCCTCAAGGCGGCAGATAATCAAACCACTCTAGCAATTCGACAGAAACCCACCTCCGAGCAACCTTGTTGTTTATATGAATAAAGGGAAAAAGAAAGGCCTATATTTTTTTATTTTCTTTTAATTTATATGAATTTAATCTCTGGCACTCCTGCTTTCTCAAAATATTCAAAAATGTTGGGTTAATGCTTTTAGGGTATGCTTTTTGGTGGAGGACTTTTGGGAGAGCAAGGTTTTCCCACTGGCATTGGTGGTCTAAGCTCAGGCACTCCTCTAACATCAATTCAACTTGTTGATGGTAATGTGTTTTGATTTTTCTTTTGTTATGACTATTCTAAGCGTCTTGCTTGATCTAGACGCCACAGTTTTCGACATGGAGTATGCAAGGTGGCTCGAGGAACACCATAGGCTCATGTGTGAGCTTCGAGCTGCGGTGCAAGAACACCTTCCAGAAAATGAGCTGAGACTCTATGTGGACAACTGCCTTGCACATTATGATGAGATGATGAACTTGAAGAGTATGGTCGTCAAATCCGATGTATTTCACATCGTCTCCGGCATGTGGAAGACGCCTGCAGAACGATGCTTCATGTGGATGGGCGGATTCCGGCCATCAGAGCTTATCAAGGTGTGAAACCCATATCATAAAGGTTTCATTTTATTTGTTTCAGAATCATCTTTTTCCTCCTTTCTCTTTGTTGTTGTTGTTCTTCTTCTTCTTTTAATCTTCCTCCTCGATAATTTACTTTTGAAAAAATGTTGTTTTTGTCCTTCCCAAACGTCATTTTTTTTATGTTCAGCACCACCTCAACAATAAAACTCAATTCCTACACTGTATACTAATATGACATACATATTAATAGGGAAATGATATCCACACTCCCTCATATACTGCCACATTTTATAATGGCACTCATTTCCTTATTAAACACTGTTAATACCTTTTTGGCAATTTCAACAGTGTTGAACATCTAATTATAACAACGTAAATAAAGAGAGGAGTGCCACACTATTGAGAAAAAGGGTTTACTTAATAGTTGTAGGTAAATGATATCTGGACTCATGTTTTGATAGTGCCACTCCAGACTTTATCAACCACTATTCTGAATGGTTGTTAGAGAGCATCTTGGAAATGGTATCAACCTTTAGAAAAGTATAGACCAAGAAGTGGAGTCCCACTACTTAAACATAGGAATGGGAATGCAGATATCATACTATGAAGTCGCTACTCTTAATAAGAGCAATGTACATTAGTATGCATAAAATCTAACACATGCAGTGGTTACGGACAACGAACCCAACTCATGTTTCTCACGAACCCTAGCACGGCATTATGTTTAAGCTTTTAGACAAGATTATGGTATAAATGGTATTAAGAGTAGTCACAAGTCACAACCAATACACATGAGGGGTGGCCTGGGGAAGAAAAGGGGAGGAGAATATCATTTTCCCTTGTAAATAAACATATGCGATAAAAAATAGAGTATCTAGACGGCAGCACACCCGATGCGGAGTATTGGAAACCGCTTTCGTACTTATCTGCATGAGAAAAACTTAAGGAAAGATTGCATCTTCAAAAGCATTTTCTATATCGCTAGAGCTTTTCTTTATAAAAAAGTATCTGGAAAAGCAACTAGAAAAAATATTTAATTTCCTTCAGCTTTTTTTATTTTGTTACGAGAAAGTTTACGTTTTTTTAAAGTTCTTGCTGTTTTACTAAAAAATCGGAGAGGGTGCACCATTTTCATCCGCACTTGCATATTACCATATTAGTAAGATTACTTACTCAAATTTCATTATTTTTGTTTTCTTTGATATGTCTGTAGATTCTTCTGGCTCACATAGAGCCATTAACGGAGCAACAGATATTGGGTATTTGTAGTCTACAACAGTCGACACAGGAAGCCGAGGAAGCTCTTAGTCAAGGACTAGAAGCTCTTCACCAGTCTCTTTCAGACACCATCGCTTCGGATGCACTCAGTTGTCCATCGAACATGGCTAATTACATGGGTCAGATGGCCAATGCCATGAGCAAACTCACAACCCTTGAAGGTTTCGTTAGACAGGTCTCCTCCTCCTCCTCTTCTTCTTCTTCTTCTTCTTCTTCATCATCATCATCATTAGGCAACTGATTTTCATGCTGACCATGTTTTGATAATGGGGCGGAGTCTTCTTGTTTTACATGTTTTAACCGGTCAATGGCTATTACAATCTCCAAAAAGCTCTCAACACTCACTGGTTAAAAGTGTAAAATAACGTGTGTTCGTCCCATTATCAAAACATGGCAGTCTATTGTTATTATTATTATTATTATTAGGGATTTGCTAGGGTCCATCGCAGAAGGCATTTCGCGGCTGGTCAGTTGCATGCCAGACCAGCCACCTCGTGAATGGAGACAAAAGCTATTGTCTCTATGCACGAGGTGGCTGGTATGACATGCGACAGTACATACGAGCCGCGAAATGCCTTTTGCGATGGACGCTAGCAATTCCCTTATTATTATTAGGGCGATGATATTTTCACCCCTGGAGTACGCATTCACCCCCTTGTTAACGTGAACAATGGGCAACTTTAACGCTTTTTGACATCAAATCACATTTCGGATGATGATATTTTCACCCCCTGTAGTACGCATTCGCCACCCTTTTAATGTGATTTGACATAAAAAAGCGTCAAAATTGCCCACGGTTCACATGGCGAATGCGTACTTGCTACAAAGGGGGTGAAAATATCATCGCCATATTATTATTATTATTATTACTATCATTATTATTAGAGAAATTATTCTAAAGTAGATATATTATTATTTAGTTTATTATATATATATATATATATATATATATATATATATATATATATATATATATATATATATATATGAGAAAATGGTTTTTACACACAAGTGTAGATAAGTTATCTACACACTAGCTTAAAATACAGTGGAGGGCATATTGTTTGGGTGATCCAAACCAGTCATTTGATTGGCCATCACATAGATAGGGTATCCACAAAAAATCAGCTCCATAGGATCATCCCAACCCTACGATTTGTGGAGGTAAAATAGAAGTGTATAAACCTTCAAAAATCTGTCTATTTTTTGCCTCCATGGTTCGAAGGGTTATATGAATGACATTTCCGAAGGATATATATAACCGGTACTAGTAGTGGGGTGTACTCTTAAATGATTAAAACCATTTATTTCATGGGCCTTGATGTGGATGAACCATAGAGCAAAATCCACTCCCATTGGACGATTCTAACACTCCAGTTTGTGGCAACATGGTGGTTTGTATCCATAAAAAAACAGTCGCTACATGTTCGGGGTTTAGAATCATCCGATGGGGGTGGATTTAGCTCCATGGCTATTCATACCAAGTCCTAGTAAATAAATGGTTATTATCTTTGAGCAAGTGGCTACTACTTGTACTTTTGCCTGCTCATATTTTTACGGACACACCATCACATAAGAACCCATTATATTTGCGGCTGTTCACCTCGGGGATGGATAGGAATTATTGGATAAGTTGGTCTTGGGATTGGCGTACGTTAATCTTGAAATTGTTAACTCTACTGTTTATCAATTTTGTTTTGCTAATATTGTTTCCAAGAACAATGGTCTGCATGAAGGGAGGATTGAGAACTGGATTTATTTTATCCTTGGATAAGCTTGCTATCTTCTGTTCACATCTACCTTCGTTCATGGAGAAATTAGGATAAATTATTGCCGCAACATTATGGTTGTTATCGATGAGAATGGAGGATAGCAAGCCTGTCCAAGAATAAAATAAGCGCGGCAGCAAATCATAACGGCCTAATCAAGATATAATTATCTAAGTAGGGTAGCAAAATACAAGGAACAGCTTATCCAAGGATTTCTATTCCACGAAGAACAGTCCCCCATTAAGGTGTTGGTGTAAAGCCACGTAATATTTTTCTATTTTTTTTTAATGGCCCTAATATTTTCTATTAGAATTATAAATTTATAATTACTACAGTTACTACTCTGAGGAAAGAAGCATTTTGCACCCCCCCTTTTTTTTTTGAGATTATTTTCTTGAAACAAACAGTGCTAGAAGACAAAGTAGTCCTATTCTTCTCCCTTCTAAAAATGAACTCGCCACCTTTTTCTTTAAAAAAAATGATATTTGCCCCCAATTTCCTTTGATTTGGAAAACCTATGCTTATTTAAACTTCTCTGTTTACAAAGGCTTGGTTTTGTTCATAAAAAGTCAAGAGAATCTTATGAAATTGTCTTCATGAAAAAGAAAAGGAAGAAAAAACTACCATCTTAATACATTAGGAAAAAAATAAAAAAAACAGAAGTTGTCATATTCTCCATTCTAATAATGTAGCCTGATTTATGAATTGACCGGGACCCTATTCTCTTTGGGACCTAATATTTTACCCTTATTTTCATCCCTCTCTTTGTTTTAAGTCACAGCTCCTAGGGAACAACAACAGCCTATGAATATGTTCTAAATGAAGAGAGGGGTTTATCTATCAAATTAAACAAGGGTGATTTAAATATTCTTTGCTCTTTTTGGGTTTCCATTTTCCTAGAGATTTTTGTCAATTCTCATCATCTTCTATAATTGCATGTAAATGAAGAGGTTGTATCTATCAAAACAAACATGATGTAAATACTAAAAAGCTATTCTAGTCTTCTTAAAGTCAAGAGATTGTTTAAGTCTAATCTCATCATATTCTATAGTTGAATTTATATAATATGAGAGCTTACGTTTCAAAGGAGTTGTCCTTGTCTTGCAGGCGGATAATCTGAGGCACCAAACTCTTCATCGGCTTTACCAGATTCTCACCACGCGTCAATCTGCTAGGTGCTTTTTGGCCATTGCTGAGTATTTCCACAGGCTCCGAGCACTGAGTTCTCTATGGTTGGCTCGTCCAAGGCAAGATCAGTAGCATTTCAGAAACACTAAAAGGAAATTCAAAGAGAGAATTTAAAGTAGAAAGAAAAAGATAGAACTATCTTACCACCTTTTAGATCTTTTTCTTCTTTTTCCTTCTATTAAGGGCCCTTATAAGAAATACCAAGACTCTTTTGCAGAGAGATGTATAGATAGATAGAGAGATGGATACGTAGATACATGCATTTCCATTGTTGAAAAAAAGGCTTAAGGTATCCCTCTATTTTCTTCTTTTCTCTTGGTAAAGCTTATGATTTTCAGCAGCCCTCTCTGACTAGGAGGAGGAGGAAAACAAAATGAAGAAGAAACCCTTTTCTGCATTTTGTTTTCTTTGTTTGAATGTATCTATTTGCTTTGGAGGAGAGGACAAGTGGTTGAGTCAATCGCCCATGTGGCTTTTGGAACCATGCATGCTTTCAAGGTGACAAAGAGGACTTTATGTTAGATTTCTGTAGTTTTTGGTATGCTTTTCTTCTTCTCATGTATCTCCTTTTTGAAATTCTAGGGGTTCTCTAGTTTTGAAGGCGGTGAAAAGCTGTATACTCATGTTCTGTTGCTAATTATGTGGGTTAGTTTCACTTCATTAGGTAGGATTTCTCCATTACACTTGAGAAATTTACCAACTCTATTATGGTAGCTATTGTTATTTGGTAGGTGGTGATAGTACTCTTGTTTCCTAATAATATTATTTATCTAATTAAAATCTTTTTCATGGAAACAAGTAGGGAGAAAATTGGTGAGTTGAAATTTCCACCATTGATTCTTTTGATCGGACGGTGGCTGAGAACAGTTTAAGACCCAGATATAATAAGATGAGATGGGTGGCCGACCCACCACATGGAACAGTTGTGATGTCAAATCACATAAAAATTTGTTGCAGTCAGACTCAAATTGAATTATTCTTACCAAATAAAATTCTTAGCTAGTCAACTTAATGATTTGATACTTTAATGGTTTCAGAACCCTAATTCAATTGATTGGAGTAATGCATATGTTGTTTAGACTAAACCTTACCAGTCGTGAAAGGAACACAGTGTCTACGACTTTCTAGATTATAAAATAGGTACGTGTGACCAGATTTTGGTAGCTTTCCCTTTTCGATCTTTATTCTCTTCCCACTCAAAAGCTTTGAATTTCGATTACATGTTAAGATGGATGTCATTAATTTCAAAGTGTTGGCAAAATATGGGTGAAGAAGAAATTTGATTGAGAAAGGGATGTAATGGCGATGTGGCATGAAGTGAGAAGACCCAGGAGCATTCTAGAAGCTTTTCAAAGTTTTTGGTGATTGACGATCGGAATCCAATCCATCCATGTCGACAGGTAAGGTTGACTCAAGTGTATTTTAGAATGATACCCGATGCAGTCCAAAAACATAGGTTCCCTGTTGCCGAGCAGCGAGAGGCAAAATTGATATGATAAAGAGGATAAGGGCCCTTCAATCACCGTCGTAGAAAATAAAATACTCGATCACCATCGAAGGGGATGAGATTAATTTACTTTGTTCCTGTCGAAGTCAATTTTCTCAGAGCGAAACTGAAAAATACTCCTGCGATCCCAGAAACCAAAAAGTTGTAGAAGAAATCAAAAGCCTTGAAGCTAATTTTCATTCAATAATTCAAGAAGTCCATTACAATGCTTTAAAATTATATCTATTTATAAGAATAAGAAACCCTAAAAGCTAACTTCAGACCTACGCAACTAATCCTAGCCGTCCATCTAAAGTAACTTAAATAAAACCTAAAAACTTGAAGAAAATAATCCTAAAGTAAAAATCCCGTTATGGGCATGCACTAGGCCCAAATTAAGCCTAAATCATGTGATTTGGGCTCATTAGAGAGAATCGAAAAACCTCTCTATGATATCAAAATCATGTGAAGTGAAAAAGATTTGATACCCAAAAAGTGGCTACAAATAGATGACGAAAATAAAAGTTGAAGAATAAGAGATTTGTTCCTCTTTGACGAACCGAACCTTCTTAGTGGTTTTCGCCTGCATCACTATCTCCTCCCTGTGAAACTATCCCATGTCGGGTAATTTTTTTTATAGAAATTCCTGAGATTCATAAAGCCAGCCCTATCTGAGATAAGTTCATCCAGTCCCGTCAGGTGTTTTCATTTGCACTCATTTTACCTTGAGAAACATCGACATGAATGACTTGCAATTAAGTGATATTGTAAGCTGGGATTCAACTAATGGGTTTTGAGTTAGGAAATTAAATGCTTTTCACGTGAATAGATCTTTGATGCAGCTTATGATTTTAACTTTGGAGCCTGTACGAATGAAGGAGACTGAAAAAAAATTGAAGTGGAGGGGCATCGACCGCCTTGTGCATTGGGTAAGAGACGGGTGCTAGGTTCTTGTCTCGTAAGTTTTAATGAAGAAGTGGGGAATTTTTTTTATCTTATGAAGATTGGGTCAGGTTGGGTATTGGGCTTTTTAAGTTAAGCTCGATCCAAGATTGGGTCGGCTTTTTCAACATGACAACCGACCCAACTCAAGACCTATATATATGATTTTTGAACCCGGCCCATGGTATATTTGGGTCGGGTCAATGCTTTACATGTAAACCTCTTTGGTAATCTTGAAGAAGAAACAAACTATTGGAAAGAGGGAAAAATAAAATTGCAAAACCAACACTTTTGCTAGGGAGGCACTCCCTTGATTGTACTATCATAAACTGACCCAACGGATGAAAAATTGCTGGCCTATACATGTGGACTCTCTCCCTCAACTACGTAATGCGTTTTCATTTTCAGCATCTCCTAGGGTAGGCTAGTGCGGGGTGGGTAAGGCACAATAGTGCTGTTGGAAAACAAAACTGGAGAGGGTAGCAGACTTAGAACCGGACAATATTTACACAGTGGGGTAGGTCGCAATGCTAGTAGTAGAATTCGTAAACAATGGACATTAATACAGTTTCAATGTTCCAAAGTCACCATGAAGACTTGGAACCACCTAATAAAGAATATGTACTCCATGCCTCGATTTGCAATAGAGAAGGTCGAATATGTCGAGTTGACGAGGGTTCTTCTCCTTAGACGCTGCAATGAACAACCATGACTCGCGGATATGAGATATCTGATTTTCGCAAAAATGCAAGGATACATAGTTACTCTCAACAAATCTTAGGGCGGAGGCACATATAGCATGGGGGTGCCTCCCGGCAAATGACTTGCAAACATTCTGTTTTCCAGTTAGTCAAGCTTGATATTTGATCAATGCAGGCAAAGTGTAAATTAGTCCGGCCCCCAAGTGTAAATTCCTGGCTCCGCCCCTGTAGCCAAGGCAACTGAAATCTCTAAGTTGAAGAAGAGTTATATTTATTATAAGGGATTTGGTAGCGTCCATCTTAGAAGGCATTTCGTGGATGGTCTGTTGTATCTGAGAGCAGCTACCTAGGCTCACTTTTCAGCAGAGTTTGTCTTCATTCACGAGGTGGCTGCTGTCAGATCTAACAGACCATCCGCGAAATGCCTTTTGCGATGGACGCTAGCAAATCCCTTATTTTAATAAGAAACTATACCATGAATGGGAGTATGAACCCTTGATATTTGATCCAACAACATTTTCTTAAAAAGGAAGCTGCTGTGCTGTTGGGTCAATATCAAGGGTGGTACTTCCATCGTACCACCTTTATGTGTTTATACGCCGATTCATCATATAATTTCTCTTATTCTAATATTTCAGTTCGGGAAATGATACCAGAACAACCATATTTTGATATTTTCACAGACTATTTTGCCTTTTAGCATTTAAAGAGCTGTTCAAAGGTTATCTCGACTCAATTCCTGAAAAGCTCTCAGGAGCTACTAGTTAAAGACGAAAAGACAGCTAGGTTTGTGCTGATAACATTTTCATACATGTTATAGTCTGATTTTAGGATAATCTCTGTCCCGAATATATGCTTGATAAGGGTTGTTTTGGAAATAGATCCGTCTTGTTTACTATAACCCTCGGCGTTTTGCTTTTGCATTTCATTTGATTTTCATTTTTAATTTGACCCATTAGGATAACCATCAAACCTAGGATGGTTTTGATAACCCTCGTTGGAAGATTCATGAGGAAAGAATTTTGTTTCTTAAACAGCTTTCATCTGGATTGCTTCTCGTTACTGGTGAGTTCCTTTAATTTCATCAATGAGGGTTCTCTTCACCTTTGAGCCTTTTTCATTTTACTTGATTTTGCATGTTCATTGACTCTCCAAGTCCCCAATGTGGTAGAATTCGAGTAAGAACGTCTGAGATGCGATTTGTGCTCTTTTGTTCATAACCCATTTCAGTTTTGTTATTCTTTTAGGCCCTGTTTGTTTTGGATTTTTAGAATCGATTGTGCGTCCAAAACCAAACCGATTATTGGACTCAAAATTAAGGCCCTGTTCGTTTCAGATTGTGACAATCGATGGTGAGGGCCCCAACCGATTTTTCGGCCTATAATTGGTTGGGGCCTTCACCATCGGTTGTCACAATCTGAAACGAACAGGGCCTACATGTAAATTTGAGTCCAATAATCGGTTTTGGACTCACAATTGGTTCTTAGAATACAAAATAAGCAGAGCTTAAATTTTTTAGAACCATGGAATGCTTAACCTTTTCATTGTTGGCTTTCTTTGTATTTCTTTCTTAGGTGATTCTTGTTCCAGATTTGGATGTAAGGCAATCTTATGATTGTACATGTAGGCATGGTTTTAAATTTCGACCGAAATCCGAAATTTCCGTGGGGACCGAAACCGAAATTTCCCGAAATCCCATTTTTCGCTAGAATTTCTGAAATTTCGGTTCGAAATTTCGTTTTTGGGACATTCAAAAAAAAAAAAAAAAATTTGTTACAAAATTTCGGCCGAAATTTCGAAATTAATTAAATACTCTTTTTAATTTCTTACCAAATTTCGAAAATTTGGAATTTCGGTTTTCCCAGGGACCGAAACCGGTATTTTAAACCATGCATGTAGGAACTTGAGCTTTATTTAACCTATATACATATTTGTTGGTACTGCGATCGTTTTGGTTTTAAATAGAAATTAGAGCTTTGTGGGTACAATGCTAAGGTCGCACATAGGAATGGAGCCATTTGAAGGAGTTAGCAGAGGTTGTCTGTAGGAGTTAGAAAGGTTGAGTTCCACTGTTAAAGGCATTATTTTTGTCTGTTTTATTTTGAAGAAATGCATAAGGTGAATGAGTATTGTGCGATTTGCACAATTTAACTTATTGATCAAGATAACTTATGTTCAATGTGATTGCTTTAGCGTCTACTTTTGATGAAGTGAGGGATTTGTTTTGTGGCTTGCATCCAGTTCATAATTAGGATTTTGGAGAACAAAAGAAACGCTAAGGGACCAGCTGGTTGTTTTACTTGGTAGAAGAGACAAGAAAAGTGAAGTGTTGTTGTTGTGAAGTAGAAGCGGAGTATATTAGAAGTATTCTTTGAGTGGATTGGAAGTATTCTTCCCTTGGGATGTGTGGTTGTCAAGAGTGGTGGAGAAGTGAAGTGTTGTGAAATTGAGTGTCACTAGTAAAACAAGTGGTATAAATAGGTGCTAATATGAAATCTCCAAGCATAAAAAAAAATAAATTTAGTACAACTTTACATGAATTTTACCTTAAAAGTCTCTTTCATTTCAGTTCATTTTTTAGAAGCTACTTTTTTCTTGCCAATTCAGCTGACATGGAAGAGACAGGAAAAGTAAAGATGAGCTTTACATTAGCTTTTATTGGAAACCAAACAAATAGATTGCTGATGTGGCATGGGTAAAACACTCTCTACTTTGGTTTCACCCTAAAATTAAAGAAACAGATGGATCCTAAGTACGACAAAAAGATGATGGATTTTAACCCTCCCATTCAATAGGGAGGGGTGATATATCTTAAAGCCCCCTCATTTTCCTTGAAAAATTTAATTAAGCAGGAAAAATCTTAAAAGAAGTGTCCCGGGTTGCGTTTTAGTTTATTTTGGACTAAACATGGTGTTTTGAACATTACTTTTGGATTTTTTTCCGAAGTTCTAATCACATTTTTGTGTGGATGGAATGAAATCGACAACTAAGATAGAAACATTGTTTCGAAAATCTTACAATTTACAATTCAAACCAAATATTATGGGTTCCAATTTGAATCCTGTGATTGAATATTAATTTGTTTGAATCTTGCGATTTTTTATTGATCTTATGATTCAATCATAAATTGTATGATTCATGCGATTTAGCCTAATTAATTTTTGGATAAAAGGAAATAAGACTTTCTTTCTGAAGATACTTTTTCCTTTTTGCATTAGAAGAAGCCTTTGAAAACCGTCTCGTAAGGAGGAGGGAGATAAAGAGCGTGGGAGGGGGAAGTTCGAGTGAATTGAACCACTTTGGACCAGTCAAGCACAGTCCACGTACTTAAGCGCATTACTTAGATCGAGGAGGAAAATGACTATAATGAGGACAACATCGATGACGTACTAGTTTTCTATAATTGATATTTTTCATTTGGTGTTTGAGACTTTGAGACTTGATATGATCTTGTGTCTTTTAATATTTTTAAGATTATTATTCACTGTGCATGTGTTTAGATGGGAAATGGATGATTAGTATGCGCCAAGTTTGTTAGCAAACAGTTCGTATTATGATACTCAGTAACTATATCATGGTAGTTTCTATTTAAATTAATGGTTTTGGATAAAATGAATAATTGACATTATTCTCTAATTTGTTTATTATTTTGAAAGACGGTTGGCTCTCTATCAAATCAAACATGAAATGCATATTCACATGCCTCAGAACTCAGATAGAAAATAGTATATGCTGGATGGAAAATTCACAAGGCTCTGAGGTAAAACAACTTTTTGATACCTTGTTTAGTGGCAAGAGCAACCTCCTACTGGTAGCACCGGGGTAATAGAAGAAGAATCACAGAAGAACAATGTTTAACTTTTGAAGAATTTGAAGACAAAAATTTCAGTGCAAGTTCAAATTGGTGGCGGTTGGCATGGAAGGACGCAAGCCCATAGCCCCCCATTACACCCAAAATGATCAAAACCTGTACAAAGGAGGAAGAAAAGGGAAGAAACAGTGGTTTTGGGTTCAAAGATGGAAGAATAATGACATCATCATGATCTTATCATGCCACAATGATGTCAGCAAGCCGGTCCCATAATAACCGTAAAGCTAAAAAATTGGAACCCTACAGATTTTTCACCTTGGTATTTATGGTGAATTTCCAAATTCTTGGTAAGAGTGCAAGTTGGAGTTTAGAAAGCTGCTTTTTAGGATGACTGTACGTCCTGTAACTCAGAAAAATTGGGCTGGAGGATGCGGCAATAGAAATCAAGGAAACAAAGGACTTGGAGATGGGATTGGAGTATTAGGAAACACCACGGTTAGGTTGGTAGATTGAGAGCCTAAAATAGGAATTGCAAGAATTCTTGTGATTTTTCTATTTGGAATTTCTAGGTCACAGTCGTCAACTTATCGTTTTCTCTGCTATTTCCTTTTGCGAGTTCAAAAATAGTGAAGGCGTTCCTAGCGGCAGGAGAGATGCCAGAAATTTTGCACAAGGGGGGCAAAAATTATAGTAATTTTTTATCTATCATAAAATTAAGATAGAAAAAATTTCTATCTAAAATTTTGCACAAGGGGGCAAAAATTATAGTAAATTTTGCACAAAGAAGGGAGATAAAAATGGTAACATTAAAATTTTAAACTTATTTTCTATCTTAGGGATGATTGGAAAGGGGGGCATATTTTTTAAAAAAGGGTAAGTATAAAAAAATATTAAAAAATAAAGGTATATATATATTTTTCCAAAAAATAAGGGGGGCAATTGTCCCCCTTTCCTTACAAGTGGCATCGCCCCTGCCTAGTGGCATAGAAAAGTTGGTAGTGTAAGATAAAACTAGGAATTCAAGTCATAGAAGTTGGTCCAAGAAAAAGATTATTGATGTAGTTTCAATCCATGTAGTTCCATTTTTCAATTTTCTTGTAGTGAAGTTTTTTTTTTTTTTCTAGTTGCTCAAAATCCAGACTTTGTTTTAGCTATTGATTCCTCTTTAGTTTTAGTGGTGCTGTTACTTGAAAAAATCTCATCTTGGTCCTCTTTCTAAAGGCTAATTCAGTTGTGTTATTAGAATTTAGTTCTAGTTGTAGGCTTGTAGGTGAGTCCCCTACTCACCCCTATTCAATTTAGTGTACTGGTTTGCTTCACTAAGGCATAACGATGAGAGTCAATGTGCTGTGCATGTCAATGGAACATCTTTCTTTGAAGGAAGAGAAAACAATAATTAGAGAAAGCATTGGAATTTACTCAAACAAGGGCAGTTTAAAGTATAAATTGCAACTCTTCAATATCTGATTGCAGGGTTCCCACAGCTAGGACTTATTTCTGTTCTTCTCAATCAAAGCATGCTATCAACACGAGCTGGTAATCTCTTGAAGAAATTGCTTGGAACAGAAGGCAACTTGCTTCGAAATCTAGGGTGGCGGAGCATGAAGAGCCCTACAACCAGGGCCACCATCCTAAATGGAGTCACGTACAGCACCACAGCTGCACACAGACAGAAGACTATGCAGAGGCTTGTAGCCCTTGGGTCTCTCCAGCTGAGCAAGGACTGGAATCTCTCCCCCTGAGTTGCCATGTCTCCCACCACAGTTTGTATCCTTCCTGCCACGCTTCTAAGCCTATCATACCGCATTCGAACAATGTCATGGTTTTTAGATGTTGGAAAAGTGTCAAACTCCTCGTCTAGCTCATCTGGGTGGACTGCCTCTGCCCATGAAAGTCTGGTATCCATATGTGGTGGGTTCCTCGGACGGAACCTGTAGTTCCATATTCCTATGAGGAACATGTACAAGAAGATTGTTGGAAGTATAAGTTCTGGATACCAGATCAAAATCAGGAACAGAACGTGAACCAGAATAGTTGTGATTGGGTTTTTCCAATGACGGACATCATCGAACCATTTGCTTATAGCTATAATCCCTGACAGTAGTGACATGATCCTGAAGAAATTAGCTTTGCTTCTTCTCATACTCCACATGTGCGAATCCACATCCAACATATACTCAACAACCTCTTTCCTTAGTGGTGGTTCGGCTCGTCCAAGCCTCACCGCTACTATATTCATGGCCTGATATCTCAGACTGTCTAATTGGTTTACTGTGAATGGATGGAGATAATGCATTTTTGGCAGTGGCGGATGGCTGTACAGGTGTATCATGTTAATGAGAGACATGCAAGTGAAACGAACCGCCAACTGAAGCTCTCCCATCTTCTTCACCCCAGATGGGTGTAGAGCAAGAAGTGGGTAAGAATTCCTGTAAGTCCGATCTGTTTCCAGGGTTGATAGACGAATTCTTACCTTTCCAATCCTTGAATCTCTCGCGGGCCCACCACCATTGGGTTTCTCATTGCCACCCAAGTGACAATTATCAAAAACTCCTAGCGTGATCACCGTGCAGGAGTCGTACACCTCCCATGTATATTGCTCATTCCATTTGGGACTGAAGCTATCAATTATGGTTCTGGTACGCACCCACTTTTGTCCGTATTTTGCGACACAATAAGCATCGGAGGTTCCTCTTCCATCCTTCGTTTTCATGGGCAGAAGCCCTTGTGCACTCAAGATGCCTACTTCTAGTACGCCGATCGGCTGCTTCCAGAGCTGCCGTGCGGTGGGACGTTGGTCGCTTATATACATAGTCGACTCATCAAGAACATGATAAGCACCCTCGAGACACACTCTAAGGTGAACCCTGCTTGAAAATTTGAGCTCCTTCCTCTTATCAGCTTCCAAGACACCGAACCCATATTTCTCAAGGTTGAACCAACGAGAATCAACTGGCCTGTGATCCAGTCTCTTCTCGAACATGTTGAGTGGCAGCATTTTCTTACCAAGAACCTCATCTTTAGTCGGATGCACCCTATCCTCAACTGTAAGAACCAATTGTTCTTCAAAAGGTTCGGCTGCCACAAAGACTAAATCCTCGTTCCACAGTGGGCTTGTTGTTCGAGCAGGGCAAACCTTGGTCCTGAGCACTTGATTGCCAACTTGGGCTTTGACAGAAGCCTCCGGCAATCGGCCTTTCTCAGTTGGCTGTACATCCTGAGCTTCAATCACGTTAACCCTAAGGTACCAGAGCTTGGGTGACACATAAACCTTTGATCGGATGTTGTAGACGCCCTCCCCATGAACAGACGCTGCATCAGAGTGCCAGGCCTCCGGGAAGGCTTCATCGGCTTGTGTTCCCATCCAAACTGCAAGCATGATCTCACCTTTAACCTTTCCCTCTCCTCGCCGGTCCTCCAATCTGTACCACTGAGGTGCCAAGGGGCTGTCGGGTGGCACCCTAGTTGGCACCTCATTCAAGTCAAACACCACCGTTCCAAGATAGTCGTCCCTAGTAACCATCTCTTTGTCCTTGACAAAGACCTCAAGCAGTGAAGACTGAACCCTGTCCTTGGCGAATGCAAACACCTGGTTCCATTCGGGGTTGGTCTTCTTCTCAAAGTGTTTCGTTGTCCCTTTATAGTTCCCAAGCTTCACCTCTGTGTATGGATCACAACTTGAAGTAATGGCATTGGTGGGTAGTTCTTTGGCTTTGACCACCCGCACATACAAATAGTACATCTGTTCGACGAGATCGTACGTGCCGGAGAACTTGTCTCCGCTCATCCACCCTCCGCTACCACGGCCTCCTCCCATTGGCCATCGCTCTCCGAGGTGGGGACTTGTGTTCTGCAATCTGTAGTCCTCTTGGTGGCTGGGATGGGCTTGTGGGTTGCTCTGGTGCATAGTTAATGGAATGCCCTCTGGATGTTTCTCCTCCACTGACTTTCCTGGTTGCTGGGAAACTTGTTGTTTGTTTATGTATTGAGTTGTCTCAACCAATTTAACTTCCACAGGCTGCTTGATCTCCTCTGGTTTTTTAGTAGGAGCTGTAGTGGTAGTGTTATCCACCACCGCAGCACTCGCAGAAGTACCAGAAGGTGTATTATTAGGAACAGCAGTGGCAGTATTGGTATTGACACCACCACCAGCAGTATTAGTAGCAGTCTTGTTATCCGTAGTAGTGGTAGCAGTAGTATTAACACAAACAAGAGGTGGAGGAGGAGGTTTGGCTTCAGCTGAAATATAAATTTTCAGGCCAATTTCACCTTTGACAGATGAGAAAAACCACCTTTTTTCTAATGGAAATCTTTGTAAAGCCTCCTCCCCTTGTCTAACTATATTGGAGCCATGAATCCTTACCTTCCCAAGGAAATTGCGCCCGGGAAATGACCTCCGATCGTTGAAGATGCAGACCTCGATGTCCTGGTTATGGAGGTTCTTGGGGTCATCGAGATGGAAGAGGAGCTTCTCATTCCAGAGAGGGTTGAGATTTTTGTGAATGGTTTTGGTTCTGGCTCGCTGGTTATCGAAGTCAACTTCTACAAAAGGACTGGTTGATCCTTCGCCGTCTTTGGGCATAAGGTCGCGGGCATCCACCACCTCCACTACAAGCTTCATCTTATGTCGCTTTTGCTTCTCTTCTGTGAGAAGTTGCAAGGAAGCTGCCCCTTACAAGGAACCTGAAGCTCGATTCCGAAACAAAGGTGTTCTGATTTTGATTTTTGAAAGCAAAAGGAGAAAAAAGAGGAATAGTTAAGGTTCTGGATCTCTTTATTTTCTTAGATGGCAGGCTTTGTTGCATGGGAGGAAAAAGAGTGCTTTGAGGGGTGGAGCTGCCTATAATTCACGTTTTCAGAGACTGAGTTAAGGTATACAAATCAGTGCCACATGCACCTGAAATTGGGCTTGGGGAAGTGTGGAATGCCTAAGCTATGTTAAAAAGGAGAGAAGTAATGAACTAAAAGTATTGGGGTGGAAAGCATTTCCTTTTGGTTAAGATGAGTGAAGTCACTTGAGTCGGCAAAGATTACTTACAAACTAAGAAAGGTGTTTGTTAGGCTGTTTGTGACCCAAATTCCTCAGGTTTTTGTAACTTAGCATGCTTGCTCTCTCATCTGTTTGGACTACTGTTCAATGTCTCTAGTGTGGCATCCAATGGGTATTTTGGCCATCTCTTGAGCTACAGCCTTTGGTTATTTTATTTCCTGTTTATGCAGATGTTTATCTACCCATCCCTTTAATTTTTTCGGCAACAATGCCTGCCTATGGGGAAAGCAAAGCAAGTGAATATAAAGAGTAAAGCAGTGGGCTTAAAAGGCAAATGCAAAGCCAAAAGGTTAAGGTTTTTGTGATCTTGCCAAAGATGCTTACTTTGTGCTTTATTCCCTCTGCATGAATTTAATACGCAGCACTCCACCACCCTTTACTGAATTCGACCTGAAATTCCCTAAACACTCATTTCTCTTTCTCACATAAACAGTCTCAGGCTTTCTTAGTTGGCTAAACTCTTGTATTTCTTCTCATGTTATTAAAAGAGTTGAAGGGGAAGTGGGTTCTGTTGGCAATAGGGTTCATGGGCAAAATTGTCATTTTGCTTCACTTGTGCTCTTTATCTGGGGGCATTTTGCATGCTAAAATTACTGTCTGGTCCTTGCCGTTTTGAACTTGCTCCCTGTAAAAATAATGGTCAGATTTCAACATCTTGAAGTGCCTTTGTGTTGAAGAATACTGGGCCGCACTGTAAGAATATGTAAAAAAGGGGGGCATTTCTTGAACTCTTTTTATGGGGTTGTTTGAACTTTGAAGGCATTTTATGTTCATCTTCCTTTCCCATCTAAAAGGATTCATAAAAGCAGGATTGGATTTATTCCATGCTATCAAGTTGTGTGTTGCTTTCCAAGTTGGACTTATTCTTTTTTCCCTTAGAATGTTTATACTTAAAACACTGCCTGTGCTCTTGATAGTCTATAAGAACGACGTTTTAACACTAGAGACATGGTTTGGACTTGAACTTGATGGGCTTATGAAGGGCCTTCAACTTCTTTTATTTTACAGTCTCTCTCTTTCTCAATTTCTTACTTTCCAATTTTTTTTTTACAAATGAAAAAAAAGAGGAACTTCAACATCTTTTATTTAGGAGAAATCATATGATGAAGGGCCGTATAAACACGCAAAGGCGGTACGATGGAAATACCACCCTTGATGTTTGATCCAAGGATGGGATTATGACTACGTGTTTATACGGCCTTCATCATACAATTTCCCTTTATTTAGAGGGACCTTCAATTTTTAATGATGTCCCTCTGAATAAACCATAACTGGATTGTGAAATTGATTTTCCACTTGAGCCAAAAACGGGAGGAATCAAATAAATCATGGCAGGAAGTTCTAAAAAAAAACCGCCTAAGACACTCGCAGAGATCCCAACATAGTCCCATGAGACTAGCCGATTATGTAACTCACGAGTATTGAGCAGTCTGAATTCGTAAGTGTAGTGTTCGTCTATCCCGAGTTTAGGATCTCCCTCTCTAATGTGTTCCTAGTTAGGGACGGTGTATTGTGCCCATAAATGTAACATATTTTTCTATATCTAATAAACCGGTAGGGATCCTTGCCAAACTCCAGCGTAACCTTAAACAAAACATGGGCTAAAACTCCTTTTAAGTAGTTTTTATTTTAGGAAATGATATATCCGCACCTTTTGATCACCAGGAACACCCCGTCAGTGTATCAATGACTAAAGAGGGGTTGTTGTACTTTTATCAGAAGAATTCAATGCTCCTGAATGCCACAAACACTGACAGGGGTGTTCTTGGAGAAAAGTACGGAATGTGTGTGATAGTTTCGAGAAATTACGATTTCGGGTACTTTTGAAAACAAGCATCAAACATGGGTGATTCTTCAAAATAGGGTGGAAAGAAGACCTTGATACCCTCTGACATCAACATAAATCTCCTTTTTCATTACTGCCTATTAAATTGGCGCGCTTCACAAGGCTTCTTTTGGTTTGTCTGAATTTGTATTTGAACCGACAGAACCTTGGGTTCGTTTCTATCTTGGCCGTCGGAAATAACTAGAGACGGATGGATGCTTGACACGTGTTGAAAATTTTTTTGGAACGCTGGCGCCTCTATACATAGCCGGTTTGGTTTGGATTTGAAATATTTCTTTGAACCCAGAGTCCCTTGGGTTCGTTTAAATCTTGGCCGTCGCCAATATGCATAGACGGTCGTATCCACGACACGTGGACATTAATATGGAATGGTGGCATCTTCTAATAATACCGCCTCTCTGTATGAGATTCTGCCTGCGTACTTATTATTTCTGCTGGCGTACACTCTATTTCCGCTTACACCCTATTTCCGCCGGCGTACCCATTGATATTCCGGCGGCGCTCTCTAGAATCCGGCGGCGTACTTGATATGTTTGGAACACATGTTTGAACCCAGAAAATCCGGCAGCATACTCGATATTCCGGCGGCGTACTCTAGAATCCGGCGACGTACTTGATATCTTTGAACGATGAATGTTTCTTGAATCCGACGGCGTACTTGATATTTCAGCGGCATACTCAAGAATCCGGTGGCGTTCTAAGCCAAAAGAGACGTGGGAAATAATAAAATGTTCAATAACGTTGCCGTTCTAAGCCAAAAGAGACGTACGCGATTTGATTTGACGTGAAAAGTGAGAAACTTTAACACTTTTTATGATATTTTCACTCCCCCGACGTTCTCATCCTTTAAAATTTTTAAAGATAATGATTGACGTTCTCAACCATCAAGAAGGGCAACATACGAGAACTCTGATCATGTTAGAAGGGTATCATTGTCTTTTTTCCACCCGATTTTGAAGAATCACCCCTGTTTGATGCTTGTTTTCAAAAGTACCCGAAATCCGTAATTTCTCGAAACTACACACATTCCGTACTTCTCTCGTGTTCCTGGTGATCAAAAGGGGCTGACATATCACTTCCCTTGATTTTTCTTGTTTTTCAGCCATTACTCACCCCTCCTTACTCATGCCCGGTCAATTCTCTGCCTCTCTCACCCTTCTTGCCCCTCTCCCACCACTGGATAAACTAATATTTCATGGTTGTCAAACATAAACTTGAATAGAATGTTGCCCTGTTCTACAAAAGTCATAATGGACATTGCAATGCTGCGGTCATGTTCTCACATTTCTTAGTTGGAAGTAATTCGACTAAGGTAAATGTTTGGAAAATTCGGGAAATGCCAGGAAGAAGATCAGGAGAAACTCCAAATTTGTTTTATACAAGCGAACTCACATTTGTTTTACATAGTCGTGACCCACGTACAGGGAGCATAAGGAGTTGCAGCCATGGTTCTACTGTCCTCATCGGCGCCCTGCTAACACTTATACATTGATGGGGTGTGAAAACAGCAGCCTATCACAGGCCGACACCTGTCCTGGAGTAGGTGAACTCAAGCCTATCACAGGCCGACACCTGTCCTGGAGTAGGTGAACTCAAGCCTATCACAGGCCGACACCTGTCCTGGAGTAGGTGAACTCAAGGTTATCACAGGCCGCCACCTGTCCTGGAGTAGGTGAACTCTAGCCTGTAGCAGGCCGCCACCTGTCCTGGAGTAGGTGAATTCCAGCCTGTAGCAGGCTGCCACCTGTCCTGGACACGTCATCGAGTTTCCCTCTATAAAAGGGGGTTCAAAGCTCAAACCAATGGGTAATACAAAAACCCTCTCCACCCAAAAACTCCTAAAACTAGCTCTGCACTCCTGCTCATACTGACTTGAGTGTCGAAGGGCCTGTCCGGGGTTGGTCTTCTGACCTCGCTTGCCTTTGTGCAGGACTCAGCTCCCTCAGCAGAACTCAGCCACTTCACTCCCTTTCACTCCGGTCCCTCAGGACTCAGCTCCTCGGGTCATCCAACTCAGCTCTTACGTCACTGTCGTACCTGTTACTGATTTTCGGTCTAACAGATTGGCGCCATCCGTGGGACTCCAGAACTAAAAGTTGTTCAGATCTCTCACAAAATGGCAGGGCGCAAGAATGCGCGGGTACCAGCTGCACGGACTGATCAAGCCATGCTGCCTTGCAGGACTCGAAGTGAGCGAATCGCCTCGCTGGTGGTGGCAGCCTCTGCTACAGCTGAACAGAGCCCTGCTCTCTCAGAACACCTCAATCCTGCACCTACTCCGGATCAGGTTCAAGCCCTTTTTCAGCAGATGACGGCCCTCGTCGGTCAATATCAGCAGCTACTCCAAGCGCCTCCCCAACCTCCCCCAGAAGCTTCACGACCTGTACAGGAAAGGTCGAATATTCACAGAGGGGAGGCAGCACGCCACGATGAAGATCGGACTCACCGCTCAAGGCAAGTCCATCACTCCGGGGCCAGGCATGCGTATACGGAGCCTCACCGTCGCCGATGGTCACGGTCCCGCTCTCCGCAAAGGCCGGGAGCTCACTCCTGGTCCGGAACAAGCCGGAGAGCAAAAACCAAAGCCGCTTGGAAACCCAGTTCACTAAAACTGGGTACTCGTTGATGAGAAACCCAGTTCATTAAAACTAGGGTACTTGCCGCTTGGTTCGCTGCGTCTCGTCTCCACAAAAACCGGGAGCCCACTCCTGGTTAGGAACAAGCCGGACAGCAAAAACCAAAGCCGCCTGGAAACCCAGTTCGCTAAAATTGGGTACTCGTTGCTGAGAAACCCAGTTCATTAAAATTAGGGTACTTGCCGCTTGGTTCGCTGCGGCTCGTCTCCACAAAAACAGGGAGCCCACTCCTGGTTAGGAACAAGCCGGACAGCAAAAATCAAAGCCGCCTGGAAACACAGTTTGCTAAAACTGAGTACTCGTTGCTGAGAAACCCAGTTCATTAAAACTAGGGTACTTGCCGCTTGGTTCGCTGCGGCTCGTCTCCACAAAAATCGGGAGCCCACTCCTGGTTAGGAACAAGCCGGACAGCAAAAACCAAAGCCGCCTGGAAACCCAGTTCGCTAAAACTGGTTACTCGTTGTAGACACCCCATTTTGACCGAACCTGAGTTCGAGTTGTTTGTGCGAAGCTTCGTCAAATCAGTGAGCTGGGGTCCCAAATTGAACCCTAAGCTAGGTTAGGGTCCCCCATAGGTCCCCGTAAAATTTCGTTGGAATCCGAGCTCGTTTGATCAGTGAACGAGATGAATCAGTGTCGTAGTGTAAACCAGCAAGGGGGGTGAGCTATCTGCGAAAGGGGGCTGTCTAGTTGAAATGGGAGGGTCGGAATATCATGTATGTATAAAGGAAAAAAGAGGGGTGCATTAGCCTGGCTGGAGCCAAATCAAATTCGTGCGCCCATCACTTTTGGTGCGCCCATCAATTGGGGTGTGCCAATATCCGCAACCTTCAAATGATATAAAAAAAAAAAACAACGAAAATTAGAAAAATTTCTCATTTTCGTTGCATACAGAGAGAGAGAGAGAAATTGCAGAGAGATTTGGGGTTTTCATTTTCTCATCAATCCGACAACCTTCTCCGGGCAAAATTCCGGCACGGATCCGATCATCCTTCTCCTCCGTTCGTTCTCCGGCAACGATCCTCCTCTACATCTTCATCTTCCCCGATCGATCGATCGATGTTCCTCCGGCAACCTCCCGATCCCGGGCCCTGATCTCATTTCCTCGTAGAGAAATCTTAGATCTGAGATCTCAGATCTCAGATCTGAGAAGAGAGAGAGAGAGAGAGGGAGAGAGAGAGAGAGAGGGATTTTTGATCTCCTTCACCGGTCATCCTCTCCGGTGAGTTCATCGGAGCTCCATCCGGCATCTTCTTCTCCGGCAAGATCCGGTAAAATTCCGGTGAGAATATCTGAGATTCGGTCATTTTCTTCAGCAAATCTTTGGCCGGCAAATTCATTTTCTCCAGCTCGAAATTCGTGATCCGCAGCCAGGGTGCAAATTGCAGAAAGGGGATTTCATTAGGGTTTCAAAGGTTTGGGTAAAATATTAGGGAGAGAAGAAGAGGTGTCTGGGCTGTATCCTTCGATGGTTGTTGCAATCCGGCTGCAACCTCCATCAAAGTCTGGGATCGGAAGCTACTTTGACCTCGCTTAAGGGTTCAGAGGATAGCATTTTTGGGATGGTGTGCCGAGAAACAATCAGAGGATTGCAGCAATCAGGAGAAGGTATTCTTTCTCTTATCCCCTTTTATTTTCCATTAATCGATGCTCTGAGTTCATCGTCTGTGGTGATGAATATCCTTTGGTTCCTATCAACATTTCTATGAATAGATTTCCTCTTTGGGGTTTGAGAGGTTTATATTTTAAAGGGATTTTGATGTGTTTTCTTTGCTTATAGGTTTACTTTTAGTGGATCTTGGTCTTGATCATTGGATCATCTAAAGCACAAAAATTATTTATGAGTGTGTTGATTTTAGAAAATTATTATATGAAAATTGGCAGAGATTGTATCTTTTAGGTATTTGGTTGGAATGGAGCGAGGTTTTCCCTTTGTATCTTCAGTGAAAGATTTAGAAATCCTTTCTTTTCGTGTCTGAAAATCATAGTGACTAATGGTTGCAAATTTGTGAATGGGAATTTCAGTTATGGAAAGGGTGGAATCATGTTATTCTATTACAATTCCCCTTGGATAGGTTATTTTCGAAAGTTTAAGGTATAAGTTTCAAGGTTATTAATTTCATCTCTATGACTGAATTTCAGAGGTAGAGTCAGTTGATTTTTATGGTATATGATATTACTAATATGCAATAGAGGCTTTGTTTCTTTTGTGGTTAGGTTGTCATTTTATCGTAGAGATACTTTTGATATGTGTAGACACCCCATTTTGACCGTGCCCTAAACCCTTCCAATTTTATGCAAAACCCCATCAAACCAATGCTTTAGGACTCCAAATTTCTCCCCAAGGTAAGTTAGGGTCCCAGCTAGGTCCCCGCAAAATTTCGTCAAAATCCGAGTACGTTTGCCTAGCGAACGAGCAGAGAAAGGACCGTAGTGTAAACCAGAAAAGGGGGGTGAATTATCCTGGAACGGTGCAGAGCAGATTTTGAATAAGACACGATTGGATGGTGCGCCCATCAATTTTTCCGCCAATAGTGCGCCCATCAATATTGGTAGTGCCAATATCACCACCCTGTTTTTATAAAATAAAAAATAATAATAATAAAATAAAAATCGATTTTACAGAGAGAGAGAGGAGAATCGTCGGTTTCTTTTACATATATAAATATATATATATAATATAAAATAAAAACCCATCATGATTGTCCCCCTTTTTTTTCTTTTCTTGAGCCCGCACCTCCCATTTGACGAAAAAAAAAAAAAAAACAAAAAAACCATCATCACTGTCCCCCCTCCCTTTCCTTTTTTTCTTCATTTCCCCCTCATTTTCTTCACCTACCACCCCTCTTTCGTCAAACCAGAATAATATAAAAAAAAAAAAAACCATTGGAGGAGTTCTTCTGGTCGCCAACCCTCTGCAGACAGAAAAAAAGAAAAGAAAAGAAGAAACGACAGTAGAAGAAAAACCAGAGGGGAGAGAGAGAGAGATCTGCAGAGGGGAGGGAGAGAGAGAGAGAGATCACCAGAGGGGAGAGAGAGAGAGAGAGAGAGAGGAGAGATCTGTAGAGAGAGAGAGAGAGGGAGAGAAAGAGAGAGAGAGAGAGTCTTCTCCTCCGGCAACCCAGCCGGAATCCGGCGAGGCCAAACCCATTTCCGACCGACCATCCACCGATCACCACCACCATCATCCGACCCTCCATCCACCACAGACCACCACCTCTTCTCCTCCGGCAACCCAACCGGATTCCGGCCACCTTCTCCGGCATCCTCCCAACCAACCACCGGAGCTCCACCGGCATCCACATCTCCTCCACCCCACCTCCAGCGGGCCCCACCTCCAGCGGGTCCCACATCAGCGGGTCCTACATCAGCGGGTCCCACATCAGCGGGCCCCACACAAGCACGACTCTGTCAATACCTTCCTGGATCTCTTGTTCCTCCTATAGCTGGCGTAAGTTCAATTTTTTTATTTTATAATTATTCATTCTTTGCACTACACGGGTCCCACATCAGCGGGTCCCGCAGCGGGTCCCACAGCGGGTCCCACAGCAGTGGTCCCACATCAACGGGTCCCACAGCGGGTCCCACAGCGGGTCCCACAGCAGTGGTCCCACATCAACGGGTCCCACAGCGGGTCCCACAGCAGTGGTCCCACATCAACGGGTCCCACAGCGGGTCCCACAGCGGGTCCCACAACGGGTCCCACAGCGGGTCCCACAACAGCGGGTCCCACAGCGGGTCCCACAACAGCGGGTCCCACAGCGGGTCCCACATCAATGGGTCCCACATCGGCGGGTCCCACAGCGGGTCCCACAACAGCGGGTCCCACATCAGCGGGTCCTACTATGAATAGTAGTTTTGAATAGTACTTATAAATAGTAATTATGAATAGTAGTTTTGAATAGTACTTATAAATAGTAATTATGAATAGTAGTTTTGAATAGTACCTATAAATAGTAATTATGAATAGTATTTTTGAATAGTAATCTTGTATAGTAATTATAAATAGTAATTATAACAGTCTTCAGCACAGGAGTCAGTCCTTCAGTCAGTCCTGGAATTTTTCCTGTCATCATAGGGGTTAGGATTCTGTCCATCCTCCCATCAAGTTGTGATCTTTACCCGCTCCTGCAAGGTATAGGATGCTGTCCAACCCTTGCCGAGTTATTTTCCTGTTCGTTCCCCCGCAAAGTATAGGATGATGTCCAACCTTTGCGGGATTCCAGAAGTCTCCCTACCCTTATGATGATAGGATTTTATTCTCTGGTGTCAAAAAACAATAAAAACATTTCAAAAATACTTGAAAACAACAAAAACATTCCAAAAAACACTTGAAAATTCAAAAACATCTCAAAAACAATTCAAACATTTTAAAAATCAAAATTTCAAAAAATCTTGAGTCATGTGCAGAGTAGTTAGGAATTCTGGTCCGAACTACGTTGGCTTGATCCCTTTCAACAGGGTACGTAGTGCAGCTTGGGGTCCACATCCCAGGTCCAGCCAAACCTTTAAAAATAAACATTTCAAATATTCCAAAAAAATACAAAAAAACTTCAAAACCTTTTCAAAAAAGATCTTCCCCTAGAGTTAGGAGTCTGTCCTAGATATTTAGGGTGTTTTAGAGTTAGGAGTCGGTCCTGATTTGTATTGATATGGTGTGTCCTGTCGTGTGAGTGTCCCTAGAGTTAGGAGGCCTCAAGTCGATCGGTTAGACATTTAGTCGAACCGATGGCTAGACTAGGAAGCATATAGTCAACCCATGGTTTTCCTTAGAATGCACAGCCTAGATACACATAGGATATAGGGCCCACCTGCATTAGCTTAAGGCTAATCAACTTGCATTAGTTAGGGCATATAGAGTCCTAAAAATTACAATCCACTTGAATTTAAGCAATCGCACAAAAAGCTTTAAACATCAGTCGAGTCTAGTGGATCGAGTCTAGGATAGCGGTCCTAGAGTTTTAGGCATCGTAGTTTAGCATAGGACACCGAACTACGTTGGCTCTGATTCTTCCCGAGGCCGGGATACGTAGTGCAGCTAGGATGGATGGCCATCCTGGTCCGAGTCAAGTCCTACATTAGAATTTTAGGATTTGTCTTGTTGAGTCGTGTGTTGCGTATTTTGATGTGTTTTCTTATTTTCATGTACAGATCCTATACCTTTAGCTGTAGCATGCATGTGCTTGTCCACCAGAACTTAGACACCAATTAGGCATGTCACATATAATCTAACTATTCTTAGGCGACATATCTTTCATTTCTTTTGTGTGTGCTTCTTATTCATCTCCGAGACATGCATGATTAGCTAGACGTTATCTCGGGGATATCCGTTCCCATTTCGCATGATTTTCGCCCAAAACTCTTCAAAATTAATAATAAATGGCATAAGAGACCAGGTGCTAGCACTTGGGCGAATTGGGGGCGCCTAATCCCTTCCCCATTCGTCATCAGGCACGAACCCTATTTTATATCTCTGGTTATCCGTTGCAACAGAGCACAGCATGGGATCCAGGGCCCACTTCCTTGGATGGCGACTCTTTCTTTGTTCGAGGTGCGTCTCGAATCCGGGCTAGTCCTCGAATCGAGAGGTATCTCCCTTACATCGCCGCTCATGCTGTGAGGGGCACTCTTTCGAGAGTTCCTTGGTGGGGCTCTCCTTCACGTGGACGATCTAGAGAGACTCGTCGTGGGGGCACGTCCCCTCACGCCCGTCCCGGATCGGGGTCCACAGACTGGCGACTCTGCTGGGGATTTCTTGGAACATTGCCTAACTCTGTAAAAATGCCATTTTTATTAATTTTGAAGAAATTTGGGTCAAAACCAAGTTAAATGGGAACTTTATCGTTAGAAATCCAGGGGCACCAATTAGGTGCGTAAATAAAACAATGGATTCACACACTGCACATCATGCATTGTCATATTCTTTATTTCTTTCATTATTTTCATTATTGGCCTCAGGGAATAGATATGACGCGCACCAGATGGGAGCCGTTGTATCTATTTCCGAGCTATGCGCCAGAGCTGCAGCCGTAGACACTGGGTGTGCTGGTGTTCTACAGCAGCCGATGAGCAATGAACATACTCTGTATAATGCTGGGTGTGCTGGCGTTATACATCAAGGGTATGGTCATAAGCATAGTACCCTGCAGAAATGCCTGGGCCCTACTTTCATTTCATTATATTATGTATATATATTAGTTGCTCCCTTTAGAACCATAATTAGGGAACCCTTGCTAGGACACTATATATATATACTCATATAGGACGAACATATGTTGCTTACACATGTGAAGCCTAGAGTTAGGAGCCTTGTCCAATTTGTAGACTAGGGTAGCTCACCTTGCGTGGCTACAGCGCGGTCCTAGTACACTCATCAGTCTGTCACGAGTCGAGACCTCCTTGGCTCCGCTAGATTAGACTAGGGTTGGTGCCCCTGGTTAGGATGTATATATATGTATACATATTTGTTATTAGATTAGGGTTTACTTCCTAGTTAAGTTTTCCTTCATAATCTAATCAATTATTCTTCTCTATCCATTCTGTGGATTAGCATCAGATGCTTGGCTCTTTTGGCCATGATCTATCTCCCATGTGCTTGATCATTTGATTGATCCTGATCAGATGTACTCCGCATGTTGATTATGAGTCTATCTTGCCATTATCATTACCGGAGTGTGTTCTTGCTGAGAGCCCTGCTTTATCTTGACCATGACGGCATACTCTTCATGTTTAGTTGCTGAGACCTTCCTAGTATAGCCGTCATGCTGCCGATTTTTTTTCAGAACCCTTGAGCGTAATCATTATCCTTTTGGGTTCATTCACAAACCATGTGCTTACCTTACCACATCTCCTGGTATAGCCATTATTCTGCCGAATTTTCTCCAAATACCTTGAGTGTGGTCATCATCCTTTTAGGCTTGTTGACAAACCATGTACTTGTCGTACCACATCTTCATGTACAACCGTTAAGCTGTCGGATTTTGGTCCAAGGGAAGGATGTGTTGGCGCTACCTTTTGTCTCAACTTGCGCATTACATTGTCATGCGATTAATTCTCATTGAGCTTAGTGTTTGTGGTGTCCATGAAAGGAGTCTTAGTCACTCGTCTGCCATCAACCCCAAAAGAGCTTTCATTTCTAAACTCGCTTGGTCTAGCCAGTCTGCTGTACCTTTTTCCTCTCACATTGCCCAGATGGCCGAGTACACTGAAAATCTCATCTTGACAGAAATGAGAGAGACGATGATGACATTCAAGACCTGATAGACAGGGATCCCCTCATTCTTCTTGAACTCAAGTGCTTCCAAGAACCCTACACCTAACCGTGTTGCACCTCCTACACCCACCATGGGAACCATTTCACCCATTCAACCCTTCATATATCTTACCACCTTTACCTGTACCACCTCTGGGCTGGAAAATGATTGGGAAGAGAAAAGAAAAATATCATACCAGAGAAAGCCTTGCCATTGTCAGGTGCCAAAGAACAATTTGAGCTGGGTCAACAGAAACCGAAGAGGCCCTCCCTTCTGAGATTCTAACTCTAGGATTACTCTTTCCGATCATTATCGCCATTAATGAAGGCACGTTGTCCTTGAACTTTCAGCGCCAATCCGTTGCCTCCGATAAAGTGTCTCATCTTTGAAATTTGTTTTGAAGTGTGTATACCAACCCTCCTGTCAAAGTTGGTAAGTCTAACCATGTCAGTATCAATTCTAAGTATGTTGTGTTTACCGGTCTCTCTCATTGTGAGCCAATGTCCAATCTTTTGCTGAATTTGATGGAGAGCCTATCGTGGCGCATCAAAAATCATTGTATGTACTTCAAACATTCAATGAAAAGAACATTTGATTCCAGTGTCGTCAATATTCTTGTATATGTTCACTCTTGGATCTAATGTTAATAAACAAATTAAGACACCCTCCTCGAATGAGGATGCCGATGAAATTCTCCTCGAGATTTGAAAGATAATCAAACGAGAGGAAGAGCGTCGAGCAAAGCCACTTGAAGATGAAATTGATACCGTGGATAGTGGTATCGAAATCCGAAACTCGGGAAATAAGGATTGGCAAAATCTCCCGAAGAGCGCAAAGAATCGATAAACCTATTTAGAGGGTTCAAAGAAGTGTTGCTTGGTCCTATGAGGATAAACCAGAAGCGTGCCTTGGCATCGTTCAATGTGAGTCACCCTCGGCTTCAGACAGGTCAAAAAAGCAAAAAAATTCAAATGAAGAATACCAAACATCAAATGCAGTGAATGAAAAATTGAGAGAAGACTTTCAGACAACAAAGTCATGAGCATAGAGCATGAACCCCAAAAAGAATACTTGGGCTATACATTGCGATGGAATTTCAAGTTAAAGCATTCCAGGTGTAGGGGCATTCCCCACATCCAAGCAAAAAAATTAAAATCAGAATGAACAAAGAAAAATAAGATAGAATCCAGAGAAGAAAGGAGAAGGGAGCATGCCCCACGTCAACTCCTCAAGAACGTCAGAATCGCAGGAAGCAGAGTCGATAAATGGATTGAAAATTTCAAAATCATCTTCAGCATTCATAGAAGACCCAGAGCCGTAGAATCCCGAATATCAGTGCGAGATCCCAAAGAAAAAGTGGGAATTCAATCAGTCTAGCTTGCACAGTGCAGATGAAGTCTTGCAAGGAAATGCCGCCAGACTCCTAAAAAAAAAAGAGAAAGAAAAAAAAAGTTCAAAGCCATTGAACCTTAGCCATTCAAGAAGCTTGTATGCCAAAACATCAGAAGGCCATCCTTGGACGCCTGAGCCTTAAACGCCAAAAATCCCAAGTTCAAAAAAAATCCTTTTGCGAACACCTTCGAGCCTCAACAAAATCAAACATTCTTTTCAAACACCCGCAAACCAGGGGCATTTCGGCCCGAACTACGTCTGACCTGATCCCCAACTCTTCGGGGGTACGTAGGCAACCTGATCAATTCAGGTTCGGTCAACCTTTGGGATAAAAATCAAATTATTCCCTTTCAACCTTTGGGATAAAAGTCAAATTATTCCCTTTCAACCTTTGGGATAAAAGTCAAATTATTCCCTTTCAACCTTTGAGCTTAAAAGCCAAATCATTCTGTTCCAAACCTCAGCGAACCACTCGAACCTGATCCTCCATTGTTGGGGTACTTAGGCAACCTGGCCAATCCAAGTCTAGTCGAAACTTTGAAATCCAAAAGAAATATCCAACCGTTTTGAACCCCAGCCCACTTAGAAAGTCCTTCTGGTGAACAAGCAGAGGTTCAAAGTCAAGAACAAAAAACGATGGAATCTGAAGACCCGCTAGGCTGAAAACCCGGGAGGGCGGTCTAGGCAAAATTTAGGGTCATTCACCCGCTAAGTTGACAACTGAAAAGTCAGCTTAGGCAAAAGTTAGGGTATCGAGCCCGCTGGATTGAAAACCCGAAAGGGCGAACCAGGCAAAAGTTAGGGCAGGCGGTCCGTCAGATTGAAAACCTGAAAAGGCGAGTCAATGGCAATGACTTCCAACAAAAAAGCGAATCATTGAGATGGAGAAACAGCCTTCAACCAGCGTAAAATCTCGGGGTCCAAGTAGTGCCAGCAAGCTTACTTTAACATTCCTCTAAACTGGGGCATTGAAACCGAGCAATCCAAAAGGGATAATAACCATGACCTAAACACCGAAAAAGGAGAGTAGTGCCTCTTGACACGGTCTTCGAAATACTCTAAGAGTGGCTAAGCCATACCCTTAAAAAATGACACATCAGATCCAAGAGCGAAGTCGAAAGCGAGTCGAGTCCTTCGAGCAATAAGAGTCTTCTTTGATTGAGTCCTTGGAAATCTGTTCCTCCTTCATATTTGTGTTCCCTTTCCTTGCAAAGTCCAAACTGTCAGGTGCTGGAAGAATGGGAGTGTGTCCTCCAAAATGCGAAGAAAATTCAGAGTAAATCCTGGTTTAGGTATCAGAAGGGGCGGGAGACATCTTGTTCAAACCTACCCGAGACCTTAAGCCTCCAAAAGTGAGCCATGCGAAAGAAGAGATTTTCAGACTCAGCCATCATGGTTATTGTCCTATTCTCTCCATACAAAAAAAAAAAAAAAACTTTGCATCCTCAAGCCTTCATGAAACGAAACATCTTTTCTTCAACCATCATTGTCTTGCCTTCTTAAAACTCCTGTCATGGAAACACAATATACTAGGGGCATCTTTTATGACTTGCGTCATAAAAGATGTCAAGCGCACAAAGGCAATCAGTAACAATGTCTCAAGCAAGTAAGGATAAGAGGGGCACAAGCACATCTCAAGCCTAACCTCTAAACTCCTCAGTTGAGTCCTCTCTTCAGAAGAGTCAATTCTCTAAGAAAATCAGTTTCCCAAGCGGAGTCTAGAATTTGCTCGCGCAGCCTTCAATCCCCGGCAAAATCAGAAAAAATGGTCAATATCCAAATCCCTGCAAGTTATCTGAGTCCAATTCTCAGCAAGGAACTCATACTCCCAATTTCCTTGGCAAGAGGCAATCAGTCTAAAAAAAAAAATCATCATTCGAAATCAATCAATTCTCAGCAATATCACTGTCCTTCCAAGGCTCTTCGTGGTTTGTCAGGCAGGCACATCATGGACCCTTGCTCCCTGAATGGCTCTTCGTGATCTGTCCTTTAGGATATATCATGGACCCGCTCTCCATGCTCATTTCATTCATCTCCATTACTTGTTATTCTTGTTGGGCTCTTCGTGGCTTATTGTCATGGACCCCAAATTTCATTCTAGGCTCTTCGTGGCTTCTTGCCATGGACCTTAGATTCATTGCGTGGCTCTTCACGGTTTGTTGCCGTGGACCCTCGATTACTTCTTGGCTCTTCATGGTCTACCATTCAGGTATACTACGGACCCATGCTCCCCGATTGGCTCTTCGTGATATGTCCTTCCAGAAATATCATGGACCCACTATTCATAGTCATTCCATTCATATCTTTTACATGTCATTTGTTTCTGCATGTTGGGCTCTTCATGGCTTATTGTCATGGACCCCAAATTCAATGTTTGGCTCTTCACGGAGTATTGCCGTGGACCCTTGATTCCTTTCTGTTGGGCTCTTCATGGTTTCTTGCCATGGACCTTAGATTCATTGCGTGGCTCTTCACGGTTTGTTGCCGTGGACCCTCGATTACTTCTTGGCTCTTCATGGTCTACCATTCAGGTATACTACGGACCCATGCTCCCCGATTGGCTCTTCGTGATATGTCCTTCCAGAAATATCATGGACCCACTATTCATAGTCATTCCATTCATATCTTTTACATGTCATTTGTTTCTGCATGTTGGGCTCTTCATGGCTTATTGTCATGGACCCCAAATTCAATGTTTGGCTCTTCACGGAGTATTGCCGTGGACCCTTGATTCCTTTCTGCTGGGCTCTTCATGGTTTCTTGCCATGGACCTTAGATTCATTGCGTGGCTCTTCACGGTTTGTTGCCGTGGACCCTCGATTACTTCTTGGCTCTTCATGGTCTACCATTCAGGTATACTATGGACCCATGCTCCCCGATTGGCTCTTCGTGATATGTCCTTCCAGAAATATCATGGACCCACTATTCATAGTCATTCCATTCATATCTTTTACATATCATTTGTTTCTGCATGTTGGGCTCTTCATGGCTTATTGTCATGGACCCCAAATTCAATGTTTGGCTCTTCACGGAGTATTGCCGTGGACCCTAAATTCCTTTCTGCTGGGCTCTTCATGGTTTCTTGCCATGGACCCTAGATTCATTGCGTGGCTCTTCACGGCTGGTCACCGTGGACCCTCGATTACTTCTTGGCTCTTCATAGCTTATGGCTATGAACCCTTGATTCTCAGTTTTTCTAATCCATTAATCACTCAATATCTTTCTTGCAAGGTTCTTCGTGGCTTATTACCACGGACCCCGGATTATGGCTTGGCTCTTCGCGGTTTGTTGCCGTGGACCCTCGATTTCTAGTTTCCTAAAAATAAAAAAATATAAATAAATTTCGTTCCGCGAGGCTCTTCGTGGCTTACTACCATGGACCCTCGATTCCCGTTTGCTTGGCTCTTCACGGTTCACCACCGTGGACCCTCGTTTTCTGCAAGGCTCTTCATGGCTTATTACCATGGACCCCTGATCAAAATTTTCATTCAACTGTTGTTCTTCCTTGTCTAATTTGGTGAAAAGCTGGACAACAACTCTCTCTAGTTATTTTGTTGTCAAGTCATGGTCCGTCGTTCCACAGTGTGCCGTCACCCAAGTGCGGAGTCAGGAATACCTGTGTGACCGATGTGTTACTCGAGTGTGACCGATGTGTTACTCGAGTTATTTCTCTGGTGGGAGGCTATCTCACCAATATGTTTTGAATGCTGAGTTATGTGTCCAGCATTTCACCAAATTAATATTAAGTCATGTTGAATGTGAAATTTTAAAACGAAAGTCTCTCTGAGAGCATCTTTGAGAGCATCAAGCCAATAATCAATCCTTTAAAGTTTTGCAAGAGAGGCTATCTCATCCATATATCCACTATTGAGTTACGAGTTCAAGAGAGGCTATCTCACCAGCGTTTGTGGAGTCAGAGTCCGGTGAAAGGCTATTTCACCATGTTATCTTTGTGAGTATCATTTTCAAAAATCCAAAAAAAAAAAAAAAAAAAAAAAACAAAAAATTAAAAAAAAAAAAAAAAAAAAACCCTCTGATTTTGGGCCAGTCAAAATGTGTTGTCTGTTCAGCTTTGACATTCGCGCGACAAGCACGCTCTGCCAAAGAGGGGCATCTGTAGACACCCCATTTTGACCGTGCCCTAAACCCTTCCAATTTTATGCAAAACCCCATCAAACCAATGCTTTAGGACTCCAAATTTCTCCCCAAGGTAAGTTAGGGTCCCAGCTAGGTCCCCGCAAAATTTCGTCAAAATCCGAGTACGTTTGCCTAGCGAACGAGCAGAGAAAGGACCGTAGTGTAAACCAGAAAAGGGGGGTGAATTATCCTGGAACGGTGCAGAGCAGATTTTGAATAAGACACGATTGGATGGTGCGCCCATCAATTTTTCCGCCAATAGTGCGCCCATCAATATTGGTAGTGCCAATATCACCACCCTGTTTTTATAAAATAAAAAATAATAATAATAAAATAAAAATCGATTTTACAGAGAGAGAGAGGAGAATCGTCGGTTTCTTTTACATATATAAATATATATATATAATATAAAATAAAAACCCATCATGATTGTCCCCCTTTTTTTTCTTTTCTTGAGCCCGCACCTCCCATTTGACGAAAAAAAAAAAAAAAACAAAAAAACCATCATCACTGTCCCCCCTCCCTTTCCTTTTTTTCTTCATTTCCCCCTCATTTTCTTCACCTACCACCCCTCTTTCGTCAAACCAGAATAATATAAAAAAAAAAAAAACCATTGGAGGAGTTCTTCTGGTCGCCAACCCTCTGCAGACAGAAAAAAAGAAAAGAAAAGAAGAAACGACAGTAGAAGAAAAACCAGAGGGGAGAGAGAGAGAGAGATCTGCAGAGGGGAGGGAGAGAGAGAGAGAGATCACCAGAGGGGAGAGAGAGAGAGAGAGAGAGAGGAGAGATCTGTAGAGAGAGAGAGAGAGGGAGAGAAAGAGAGAGAGAGAGAGTCTTCTCCTCCGGCAACCCAGCCGGAATCCGGCGAGGCCAAACCCATTTCCGACCGACCATCCACCGATCACCACCACCATCATCCGACCCTCCATCCACCACAGACCACCACCTCTTCTCCTCCGGCAACCCAACCGGATTCCGGCCACCTTCTCCGGCATCCTCCCAACCAACCACCGGAGCTCCACCGGCATCCACATCTCCTCCACCCCACCTCCAGCGGGCCCCACCTCCAGCGGGTCCCACATCAGCGGGTCCTACATCAGCGGGTCCCACATCAGCGGGCCCCACACAAGCACGACTCTGTCAATACCTTCCTGGATCTCTTGTTCCTCCTATAGCTGGCGTAAGTTCAATTTTTTTATTTTATAATTATTCATTCTTTGCACTACACGGGTCCCACATCAGCGGGTCCTGCAGCGGGTCCCACAGCGGGTCCCACAGCAGTGGTCCCACATCAACGGGTCCCACAGCGGGTCCCACAACGGGTCCCACAGCGGGTCCCACAACAGCGGGTCCCACAGCGGGTCCCACAACAGCGGGTCCCACAGCGGGTCCCACATCAATGGGTCCCACATCGGCGGGTCCCACAGCAGGTCACACATCAGCGGGTCCCACAGCGGGTCCCACAACAGCGGGTCCCACATCAGCGGGTCCTACTATGAATAGTAGTTTTGAATAGTACTTATAAATAGTAATTATGAATAGTAGTTTTGAATAGTACTTATAAATAGTAATTATGAATAGTAGTTTTGAATAGTACCTATAAATAGTAATTATGAATAGTATTTTTGAATAGTAATCTTGTATAGTAATTATAAATAGTAATTATAACAGTCTTCAGCACAGGAGTCAGTCCTTCAGTCAGTCCAGGAATTTTTCCTGTCATCATAGGGGTTAGGATTCTGTCCATCCTCCCATCAAGTTGTGATCTTTACCCGCTCCTGCAAGGTATAGGATGCTGTCCAACCCTTGCCGAGTTATTTTCCTGTTCGTTCCCCCGCAAAGTATAGGATGATGTCCAACCTTTGCGGGATTCCAGAAGTCTCCCTACCCTTATGATGATAGGATTTTATTCTCTGGTGTCAAAAAACAATAAAAACATTTCAAAAATACTTGAAAACAACAAAAACATTCCAAAAAACACTTGAAAATTCAAAAACATCTCAAAAACAATTCAAACATTTTAAAAATCAAAATTTCAAAAAATCTTGAGTCATGTGCAGAGTAGTTAGGAATTCTGGTCCGAACTACGTTGGCTTGATCCCTTTCAACAGGGTACGTAGTGCAGCTTGGGGTCCACATCCCAGGTCCAGCCAAACCTTTAAAAATAAACATTTCAAATATTCCAAAAAAATACAAAAAAACTTCAAAACCTTTTCAAAAAAGATCTTCCCCTAGAGTTAGGAGTCTGTCCTAGATATTTAGGGTGTTTTAGAGTTAGGAGTCGGTCCTGATTTGTATTGATATGGTGTGTCCTGTCGTGTGAGTGTCCCTAGAGTTAGGAGGCCTCAAGTCGATCGGTTAGACATTTAGTCGAACCGATGGCTAGACTAGGAAGCATATAGTCAACCCATGGTTTTCCTTAGAATGCACAGCCTAGATACACATAGGATATAGGGCCCACCTGCATTAGCTTAAGGCTAATCAACTTGCATTAGTTAGGGCATATAGAGTCCTAAAAATTACAATCCACTTGAATTTAAGCAATCGCACAAAAAGCTTTAAACATCAGTCGAGTCTAGTGGATCGAGTCTAGGATAGCGGTCCTAGAGTTTTAGGCATCGTAGTTTAGCATAGGACACCGAACTACGTTGGCTCTGATTCTTCCCGAGGCCGGGATACGTAGTGCAGCTAGGATGGATGGCCATCCTGGTCCGAGTCAAGTCCTACATTAGAATTTTAGGATTTGTCTTGTTGAGTCGTGTGTTGCGTATTTTGATGTGTTTTCTTATTTTCATGTACAGATCCTATACCTTTAGCTGTAGCATGCATGTGCTTGTCCACCAGAACTTAGACACCAATTAGGCATGTCACATATAATCTAACTATTCTTAGGCGACATATCTTTCATTTCTTTTGTGTGTGCTTCTTATTCATCTCCGAGACATGCATGATTAGCTAGACGTTATCTCGGGGATATCCGTTCCCATTTCGCATGATTTTCGCCCAAAACTCTTCAAAATTAATAATAAATGGCATAAGAGACCAGGTGCTAGCACTTGGGCGAATTGGGGGCGCCTAATCCCTTCCCCATTCGTCATCAGGCACGAACCCTATTTTATATCTCTGGTTATCCGTTGCAACAGAGCACAGCATGGGATCCAGGGCCCACTTCCTTGGATGGCGACTCTTTCTTTGTTCGAGGTGCGTCTCGAATCCGGGCTAGTCCTCGAATCGAGAGGTATCTCCCTTACATCGCCGCTCATGCTGTGAGGGGCACTCTTTCGAGAGTTCCTTGGTGGGGCTCTCCTTCACGTGGACGATCTAGAGAGACTCGTCGTGGGGGCACGTCCCCTCACGCCCGTCCCGGATCGGGGTCCACAATATGTAACAGAGGCTTTGTTTACATTGTGCTATGGACTGCCATTTTCTATTATTGGCCTTGGCTGATATGATAGGCAAATAAATGCTTTGTTTCTTTCATAGTGAGGCTATCATTTCTCATCATCAGGATTGCTTGTTATAGTATACAGCAGAAGAGTGGTATAATAATTAAAAGATCAACCCCCATGCATACATGTTGCAGGTATTTTCATATATTAATCTTTTGATGTGCATTGTTAGTTTTGGAGATTCACAAGTACTTAACATTGGGAATTGCTATGGGTTGTGAATTATCACCGATGTTCATAGTACATTTCTAAAAGTTGGTCAATGATAAGGGCATCTCAAATTGTAATTGATAATAGCACTATCAAATAAATGTTAGAGGTTGTAATCATTTGTTGATTGAAGGAATTGATTTGGAAATTCCTTACTTCCTTCATATCTGGAGTAATAATTTTGCTATACTAGTTAGGGTTGCAAGTAGATTTGTCAGCGCTATATGACAGATGAGGGCGATGAAGGCGATAGCCCAAGCCCATCCTTAGAGGACTCGCTCAATCCAAGTAGCGCTCCCCTCTTTTGTTTAGTAGGCCTACCCAACCTTTTGGATTTCTTTTAACCATTTTTTTTAAAAAAAGAACCCTTCTCTGGGCAATGATAAGGTTACTTGGAGCCTGTCTTTGTGTTTTGTGGCTCACCGTTTTTTGCACTTGAATCTGCACAAGTTGATGCCCCCTATTATGCACCAAAATTTATAAAAATCAGAAATATCATTGCATGCATTTGTATAATTTGTTGAGAATTTAAGATTCTTCTTTTATGTTAAGTTTTGAGTTAGGTTCTGAAGATGAATGGACTGTTCAGGTGAGACTATCTTGAAAGCTTATCATACTTTCTTTTATTTCATTAGGCTACCCAGCGGCTGGTCTGGGCTAATTAATTTTATAAATTGTTTAATTGAAGAAGGAAATCAGATGATTTGCACTATTCGATGTCCTTGACACGAATATCGTCTGATTTCAAGGCGGTTTGTAGAAATATTATACGTGTAGGAAATCAGATGATTACTTTGGCATCATCTGATTTCATTGGAGTCCCCGTATTAGGGTTTGTGGTTGGCTTTGAAGTGTTTGATATTGTTTTACTTCATTAGGCTACCCAGCGGCTGGTCTGGGCTAATTAATGTTGTTTATCATTTTATGATTGCTCCAGGTTGTGCACTCTTTAGTTGTAGATCATATTTGGCTGATATTTGATTTGTTTTTATAATAATTGATTGAAAATTTGAGATTATCTGGTATCATTTTTCCTCTCTCTTTGGTTAGACTAGCACAGTCTTTTGGATTTCTGATTAGATTTCTTTAGACACTATAACCTGTACTAGGAGACATACTCTGTCTCGTTAGGCAATCCTCCTTTGGAGGCAAGCCTCATTTTTAGCTTAACCTCAGGGAGGTTGCTTTGATTTTGATAAATGGTGTACCTTTAGAAGGCATGCTTGGCCTCATTTGTAGAATCCTCTCTGAGGTTACACCTCAATTAGTGCCTCTGTTAAGTAGAGACCAATTTGGTCAATTAGTTGTCTTAGCCTTGCTTCCCCCTTTGAGGGCAATGATAAGGTTACTTGGAGCCCATCTTTGTGTGTGTTTGGGAGACCCGCCCGGTCTCATTCTCTCGCTAGTTCTCCTCTTTGTGCTTCGTTTGGTTTTGGAAGAACACCCTACTCGGCTTGGCTTCATACCCCTACCCTTATGGGTATTGGGTTGCACATTTGTTGCACTCTAGGGCTAGGTAGCTATCCGGCCCGGCTGGGTGTTTTACCTTTGCCAAATATGCACAAGGTCTCTTATTCCTTTTGCTTGTAAGCTTCTCCTTAGTCGATAGTCCATTCGCATAGGAGTCAGCCTTGATTAGAGAGTCTTTGACTCATTCATCCTTTAGATAGTATTATTAGAGAGTCTTTGACTCATTCGCCTTTTAGGTGGTGTTATAGGAGAGTCTTTGACTCATTTGCCTTTTCGGTGGTGTTATAGGAGAGTCTTTGACTCATTTGTCTTTCAGGTGGTGTTATTAAAGAGTTATGACTCAATCTTTCTCTTTTTGGTTTTTCTAGAAAGTCTTTGACTCATCTATCCTTTAGTTGGTGTTAGTGGAGTCTTTGACTCGTGTTTCCTTTTCTTTTAGAGAGTCTTTGACTCATCTACCCTTTAGTTGGTGTTAGTGGAGTCTTTGACTCGTGTTTCCTTCTCTTTTAGAGAGTCTTTGACTCATCTATCCTTTAGTTGGTGTTAGTGGAGTCTTTGACTCGTGTTTCCTTCTCTTTTAGAGAGTCTTTGACTCATCTATCCTTTAGTTGGTATTATTGGAGTCTTTAACTCATATTTCCATTTCTTTTAGAGAGTCTTTGACTCACTTCGTTTTCTTAGTTGGTATTATTAGAGAGTCTTTGACTCATTCGTTCTTTTGTGGTATTACTAGGGAGTCTTTGACTCATTGGTTCTTCCGTTGGCGTTATTTGGGAGTCTTTGACTCATTCCTCCTCTAAGTTGTAGTATTAGAGAGTCTGTGGCTCATGTCTTCTTTGATACTGTTAGTAAGGAGTTTCTCCTTAGTCTTGTTGTCATTCCTTCTTCTTTGGAGACTAGCCCAGTCTCATTATAGCTTTGCCTTTTGAGATCGTAGATCTTTTTATTGTCATCGATAGCTTAGTTTGCCTTGTTTAGGGGTTTCCCCTATTTGCCCTAGGGTTTGGCCCTAGGGTTTTGCTTTGTATTTTCCCTTAGGTCTTTGGCCAAAAGGGTGAAAACTCTTTACTTCAAAAACTTTTGAAAACTTTAAAAATACGAAAAAACATCTGAAAAACCTTAAAAAGCCTAAAGTGTTGAGTGTTTTAGAATTAGTAGTTAGAGAGTTCGTTTCGAACTACGTTGGCTTGATCCTCTTCCGAGGTACGTAGTGCAGCTTGGGATTTACATCCCAAGTCCAGCCAAACTTTTTTTGTAAATAAATGTTTTAAACCTTCTTCAAAAACCTTTAAAACCTTGTTTTCAACAAGATCTTCCTCTAGAGTTAGGACTTCGTCTTAGATAGAGGGTTTTAGAGTTAGGGTTTGTCTTTGATTTGTTGTGTGCTTGTTGTGTGTTTGTATTAGAGTTAGGAGTTTGACCTAGCTAGGAGCGCCTCCGTCCGGTCAGTTGGCGATTCACATCGCCGACTGATGACTAGGTCTAAGATGCGTTAGTGATCCCATGGTTTTCCTTAGGAAATACAGCCTAGTTACACATAGGTTGTAGGAACCACCTGCATTAGCTTAGGGCTAATCTACATTTAGTTAGGGCATATAGGATGTCCTAAAATCCATAATTCACTGAAATTTAAATAATCGTACAAGAAACTTTAATAACTAGTCCGGTCTTTTAGATCGAGTCTAGGATAGAGGTCTAGGTGTCTTAGGCATCCTAGCTTAGAATATGCGCGAAGAACTACGTTGCCTTGATTCTCGTGGAGGCGGGGATACGTAGGCTTCTTTGGATGAATACCAGACCATCCGAGGACTCGGGCTAATAATTTAGAGTCTTAGGATTTTGTTTAATTATTGTATGTTTCGATGTGTTTTCTTACTTTCTAGTACTGATCCTATACCTTTTAGCTATAACTTGCATGTGTTTGCACATCAGAACTTAGACACCCATCAGGCATGTCACTCATAACCTAGCTATGCTTAGGTGGCACATCTTTCATTTTATTTTATATGTGCTTATTATTTTTATCCTCAGCAAATGCATGCTTAGGTAGACGAGTCCTGAGGATTGTTCCCATTTCACATGATTTTTATTCAAACTTCTTTGGAGTTACTAAAAATGGCATAAGAGACCAAGTGCTTGCACTCAGACGAATTGGGTGTGCTCTCAGACCTTCCCCATTCGTAACCAGGCACGAACCCATATATATTTCTGGTTATCCATTGCACAGAGGATTTGATTTTAGGGTTCCATGGCATATCCATGGATGGCGACTCTGAGTTTATTTCAGGTATGTCTTGGTTTCGAGCCTTGGCTCTGGATCGAGACATATCTCTTTCTTTTTATATCGCCACTCGTGCTATGCTATGAGGGTGGCATTCGTTTTGAGAGTTCCTTGGTAGAGCTCTCCTTCACATGTGGATGATCCAGAGGGTGTTAGGGACCCGTTTCCTCGCCGCCTATCTCGGATCGGGGTCCACACTCGTTGCTGAGAAACCCAGTTCGCTAAAACTAGGGTACTCTGGAAACCCAGTTAGCTAAAACTCGGGTACTCATTACTTGGAAACCCAGTTCGCTAAAACTGGGTACTCGCTGCTTGGTTCGCCACGGCTCGTCTCCGCAAAGATCGGGAGCGTACTCCTAGTCCGGAACCAGCCCGGATGCAAAAACCAACGCCGCTTGGAAACCCAGTTCACTAAAACTCGGGTACTTATTATCTGGAAACCCAGTTCATTAAAACTAGGGTACTTGCCGCTTGGTTCGCTGCGGCCCGTCTCCACAAAAACAGGGAGCCCACTCCTGGTTAGGAACAAGCCGGACAACAAAAACCAAAGCCGCCTGGAAACCCAGTTCGCTAAAACTGGTTACTCGTTGCTGAGAAACCCAGTTCTTTAAAACTGGGTACTCGTTGCTGAGAAACCCAGTTCATTAAAATTAGGGTACTTGCCGCTTGGTTCGCTGCGGCTCGTCTCCACAAAAACCGGGAGCCCACTCCTGGTTAGGAATAAGCCGGACAGCAAAAACCAAAGCCGCCTGGAAACCCAGTTCGCTAAAACTGGTTACTCGTTGCTGAGAAACCCAGTTCATTAAAACTAGAGTACTTGCTGCTTGGTTCGCTGCGGCTCGTCTCCACAAAAACCGGGAGCCCACTCCTAGTTAGGAACAAGCCGGACAGCAAAAACCAAAGCCGCCTGAAAACCCAGTTCGCTAAAACTGGTTACTCGTTGCTGAGAAACCCAGTTCGCTAAAACTAGGGTACTCTGGAAACCCAGTTTGCTAGAACTTGGGTACTCATTACTTGGAAACCCAGTTCGCTAAAACTGGGTACTCGCTGCTTGGTTCGCCACGGCTCGTCTCCGCAAAGATCGAGAGCGTACTCCTGGTCCGGAACCAGTCCGGATGCAAAAACCAACGCCACTTGGAAACTCAGTTCACTAAAACTCGGGTACTCTGGAAACCCAGTTCACTAAAACTCGGGTACTTATTATCTGGAAACCCAGTTCATTAAAACTCGGGTACTCGCTCCTTGGAAACCCAGTTTACTAAAAAACTTGGGTACTCGCTGTTTGGTTCGCCTCGGCTCGTCTCCACAAATATCGGAAGCGCACTTCTAGTCAGAAACGGGCCTGGGCAGAGAACCAAACCCTTGCAAAAACCCAAGTTCAATAAAACTTGGTCATCTCCATCCAGACTGGATATAACGCGTGGGTAAAACTCAACCTGAAGAAGGTTCATCCGTTCCTCAAGCCGGACAGGATATCGCGCGTTCACTACGCGACAAAAATGAGTCCGGCCCAAGCCGGACAGGATATCGCGCGTTCACTACGTGACAAAAATGAGTCCGGCCCAAGCCGGACAGGATATCGCGCGTTCACTACGCGACAAAAATGAGTCCGGCCCAAGACGGACAGAATATGACGCGCCCGCTAGATGGCCGCACTGATATTTCAAGCCGAACTGACGGCTTGGCCACACTGATATTCCGAGCCGAACTGACGGCTTGGCCGCACTGATATTTCAAGCCGAACTGACGGCTTGGCCACACTGATATTCCAGGCCGAACTGACGGCTTGGCCGCACTGATCATCTCAAGCCGAACTGGATATAGCGTAGTACGCTACAGGACAAAATTCAGTTCATCTCAAGTCGAACTGGATATAGCTACAGACAAAATTCAGTTCATCTAAAGCCGATCAGGACTCGGTGTGATTCGCTACAAGACAAAATTTCTTTTAGCAGATTGCGCTATATTCAGTTCATCTCAAGCCGAACTGGATATAGCGCAGTGCGCTACAGGACAAAAGTCAGTTCATCTCAAGCCAAACTGGATATAGCGCAAAGTGCTACAGGACAAAATTCAGTTCATCTCAAGCCGAACTGGATATAGCGCAAAACGCTACAGGACAAAAGTCAGTTCATCTCAAGCCGAACTGGATATAGCGCAGTGCGCTACAGGACAAAATTCAGTTCATCTCAAGCCGAACTGGATATAGTGCAAAGCGCTACAGGACAAAAGTCAGTTCATCTCAAGCCGAACTGGATATAGCGCAGTGCGCTACAGGACAAAATTTAGTTCATCTCAAGCCGAACTGGATATAGCGTAGTGCGCTACAGGACAAAATTCAGTTCATCTCAAGCCGAACTGGATATAGCGCAGTGCGCTACAGGACAAAATTCAGTTCATCTCAAGCCGAACTGGATATAGCGCAAAGCGCTACAGGACAAAAGTCAGTCCGGCCTCAATTCCGGACTCATTTCCGGACTCAATTCCGGACTCATTTCCGGACTCAATTCCGGACTCATTTCCGGACTGGATATGGCGCGTCGTTAGAAGCCTGTCCGGCCCAAGCCAGACTCATTTTCAGGCCGGACTAGCAAATTCCGGACTCAATTCTGGACTCCGGACTCATTTCCGGACTAAATTCCGGACTCATTTCCGGACTGGATATGGCGCGTCGTTAGAAGCCTGTCCGGCCCAAGCCGGACTCATTTCCGGACTGGATATGGCGCGTCGTTAGAAGCCTGTCCGGCCCAAGCCGGACTCATTTTCAGGCCGGACTAGCAAATTCCGGACTCAATTCCGGACTCAATTTCGGACTCAATTCCGGACTCATTTCCGGACTCAATTCCGGACTCATTTCCGGACTCAATTTCGAACTCAATTCCGGACTCATTTTCGGACTCAATTTCGGACTCATTTCCGAACTCAATTCCGAACTCAATTCCGGACTCATTTCCGGACTCATTTCCTGACTCAATTCCAGACTCATTTCCGGACTCGTCTCCAGCAAATCTCCGAACAGATTCCGCCCATTCAGGAATGTAATTCACCACACTTCCCCAAGTCACTACAATGACTTGGAGAACTGGGGGGCAACTGATGGGGTGTGAAAACAGCAGCCTATCACAGGCAGACACCTACCCTGGAGTAGGTGAACTCAAGCCTATCACAGGCCGACACCTGTCCTGGAGTAGGTGAACTCAAGGTTATCACAGGCCGCCACCTGTCCTGGAGTAGGTGAACTCCAGCCTGTAGCAGGCCGCCACCTGTCCTGGACACGTCATCGAGTTTCCCTCTATAAAAGGGGGTTCAAAGCTCAAATCAATGGGTAATACAAAAACCCTCTCCACCCAAAAACTCCTAAAACTAGCTTTGCACTCCTGCTCATACTGACTTGAGTGTCGAAGGGCCTGTCCGGAGTAAAACCCGGGTTGGTCTTCTGACCTCGCTTGCCTTTGTGCAAGACTCAGCTCCCTCAGCAGAACTCAGCCACTTCACTCCCTTTCACTCCGGTCCCTCAGGACTCAACTCCTCAGGTCATCCAACTCATCTCTTACGTCACTGTCGTACCTGTTACCGATTTTCGGTCTAACATACATATTAAATTAGGCATAACAAAAAGCATGGAATGACTGTCATGGTTTAGCTAGACTAGGATTTGTGTTAAATTTTCATTATGTCGCCTTTTTTTTTTAATAATTTTAAATTTCTCCCAAGATTTACAAATAGGGTAAGAGAAATTAATGAATTATTTGCCAAATGGGCATCTATATAAAAAGATGTAAGTTTAATTCAGAAAATTTCATTTAATAAAAAATACCAGATAGTTCTAATTATTCTTGATTTTTAAGTTTAAGGCGGGGGAGGGAGAGACTTGAGAGAGGGCATGAGGAACATTGTCTTGTGCTGAACATGCATTCATAACCAACGAGATAATAACGGGCCTTTATCGATAGATACAAGCTGCAACATCCCATTCTTAATTAAGGTATTGAATTCATCCATTATATTGAATTCCCATGTAGACAGCTTAATAGCTCGTAGTAAGTGGGTTCAACATTCTCTAAGGCTTATGAAAGGAGGGTAAGAGGATGATGGCAGGTGGTTTTGTGGCCCCATTGAGATTACCCACTTCAATGAGGTGGAGATGAAAACATTCTAGATAAAGTCATAGTGGACCGTGACTCATTGGATGTTATTAAGTGGTTGAAGGGGAGTACATCGCATCCTTGGCGGTTTGATTGTTGGATCGATGAAATCATAGATCGAGTGGCGAGAACCTCCTATCAGTCTATCATGTACGAAGTCGGCTAATCAGGAGACCGATCGTCTAGCAAGTAAAAGGTTCCTCAAGGGCGGAGCTGGAGGTATTTAACTTTCTCCTCCTTGAAGAGTGGTTTCTCGGATTGTATGTTTTGTTTTTCCTTTGTTTTTTTGTATTTTTTTATCATCTCGATTGCCGAGGTTTTTCCCATTTTTCTTCACTGTATTAATATGATTCTTAGCCCTAAAAAAAAAAAAAGAGAGTGGCTGGAAGTGATTGATGCTTTGGCCTTGCAGGGAGTGCCATCTTTTGATCAAGTGGTCATAGGAGGGGTGTTGGCAGACATCGATGAAGGAGGGGGAAGGCACAGGGTGTGGTGATGAGCTCAAATGAACAAGGATTAGAAGGGGCTCCACTTGGAAGTCAAAACTATAAAAACTTTGCACGTGAAACCAGGTTGGAAGTCAGGCAAACTTTTCGATAAAGATAACAGACCTAAGTTGTTGATGTATGTATTGGCTACACGACATGCCTTTTAGAGTTATACTACTCAAATTGCATTAATCTCAATAAGTCTGGATTTGATTGATACGTTCTTCTTTTAAGAGCATTTTGTTTACCCTAGCAAGTAGCAAGCCAATTATACCCATTAATATTATATGATTAGTGGAAAAAGGAAGTGTGAATTATTTGCCCCCTTTTCTTACTTGGGACAGCCTCAACTAATGTATTTATGAATGGGATTTGCTAGCGTCCATCGCAGAAGGCATTTCGCGAATGGAGAAGGTGTAAGCCGAATGTCAATGGTAAAAAGGATTCTGGGTTCTCACAAAGTTACAAGAAGGAACAGCGTAGGAGAAATCAAGACCGTTGATTTTGCAGAAGGGGATAAGAAAGAAACGAACAGTTTGGCCAAAATCATCACCGTAAACCACTCTCCTTCCCCGTTTATTTACACTTGACGTCGAGCGGCGCCCCGCAAAGGCACCGGTGGTGGAAAAACGGTGCCTTTCCGGTGAGCTTATTCCGTGAGAGATCTATACGTGTGAAGTCCATATTCTGGAAAGATTCCGGTATCTTTCCGGTGATTTGTGTTTGGTTGTGAGACAGGTACAGATCCGGTACGTTCCCAAGCGGCCTGATGGGGTATAAAAATAGCTACCTCTAACAGGCCGACACATGTCCAGGGGTATTATTGTAATTACCTCAGAGTAGGGAAATTCAAACCTATAGCAGGCCGACACCTGTCCTGGAGTAGGTGAACTCGAACCTATAGCAGGCCGACACCTGTCCGGGGGTGGGTAATCCCACGTCACCAGTTTCCCCCTATAAAAGGGGGTTCAAGGTTCAAACCAATGGGTGATACCCTCTCCTCTACCACTCTTAAAACTCGCTCTGCACTCTTGCACATACTGACTTGAGTGTCGAAGGGCCTGTCCGGAGTAACACCCCGGGTTGGTCTTCTGACCTCGTTTGCTCCTTGCGCAGGACTCAACTCCTTAGCTCCCTCACTTCAGTTCCTCGGGCCCTCTAGCTCAGCTCTGACGTCACTGCCGTACCTGTTACCGATTTTAGGTCTAACACGGCCGAAACTCTCCGGTATCTCACCGGTCAGGCGGTTCCGGTCGATCTTCTAGCTTGGTGAGATTTGCGAGGCTCACTAAGGAGGTCGCCGACGGCGGTCGGGATCTTGCCGGAGAGTTGGCCTCGGAAGATGGTGAGTACGGTTACGCGGTGGGTTATGTCATCGCATGTGAGATGATGCCAGTGGCAGCAGGAGGTGAGGTTGTTTAGGGATTTTTCTATTTTTAGGAGAACTTTTTTTTGTCTTCGGGATGCCAGCGTTCTGGGAAGAGAGTGACGGGGAGAAGGTAGGGCTGGCAAATAAACCCGCGGAAACGGGGATCCGCCCTGCCTGCACGGGGCGGGAATTCCCAATTTAAGCAGGGACGCCCCATCCCGCCCGTAACCTCATTTGTAAAACTACATAAATATCCCGATAAGTGGCTGTCTTTCCATAAATTGTTATATTTTTATGTAGAAATTTGGATTCTTATTTAATAAGTGTTTAATTAGATTAAAAAAAGTTAGAAATTTTCAGCAGTCATTTTCACTCCCGTCTTTATTTTCCTCACGGTCCGGATCCCGTTTTGTAAAGCAAATAGTCCCACATCGAAAAAGTGATGGGGTGATTTTTATTCTTGAGAAAATTCTGAAAAAATGTGATTTTTATCTTAAAATCTCAAAAAACGGTGAAGTTGGCTAATTTCTCAAAAATGGGCGAAACGCATCCCAATGATTGTTTTAGGACGAAAATGCACTTATGTTGCCTTTCCCTCTAAGAAAGTAAGCAACAAATCCCAATGCATTTCACCTAACATTTTTACCTTTTCCCACCTCTCTCTCTCTCTCTCTCTCTCCACAACAGGAACAATTGAGGGACCCGCCAAAATTCTCCTCCTTGGTGAGTTGGTGCCCAAATCCAACCCACTATAACAGTGTACCGTCCAGACCATGGGATAATCTAAGCAATCCATTTGATAGGCCACATCGTAAATAGGTTGTGTCCCAAAAAACCATTTCCATATGATGATCCTAGCCCTCAGATATAAAGAGAACTCGCTTATTATGGAAACCTCTATACATTGGAGGGCTGTGATCATCCTATGCAAATGATTTTTGGGGCACAAGCCATTAATGTTACGGCCCATCAAATGGACGGCTCGGATCATCCTATGGTCTGGACGGTACACTTCATTTTAAAAATATGGGTGGGGCCTAAATTGGGTTAATGTTACTGTACGAACCACACCATAGGATGTCCAAGCCATGGACAGCTTGGATTATCCTATGTTGTGGATCGTACGCTTCAATTTGAAAAATATAGGTGGGGCCTACGATTGGGCCTTAATGTTACTGTATGACCAACTCTATAGGATTATCCAAACCATGGACGGCTTGGATCATCCTATATTGTGGACGAGCCTTAATGTTACTATACAGCCAACTCCATAGGATGATCCAAACCATTCATTTGATGGGCCACAATGTAAATAGGTTGTGCCCCAAAATCATTTCCATAGGATGATCACAACCCTACAATCTATAGATAGTTTCTATTTAGATCGAAGGGCTAGGATCAGCCTATCGAAATGATATTTTGGGACGCAACATATTTACGTTTATGGCCCATCTAATGGACGGTTTGGATCATCCTATGGTGTGGTATGGGTGGGGCCTACGTTGTTCAAAGATAGGCCCACCATTCCACCAACGGTTTCTTTTGGCCCCACCATCTTTGAACAACGTAGGCCCCACCCATACTACACCATAGGATGATCCAAATCGTCCATTCGATAAGCCGCAATGCAAATAGGTTGTGCCTAAAAAATCATTTCCACACGGTGATCTAATGAAATACAATGCAAATAGTATTGTACGGGTCACACCTGAAGGTCAACCTTTTTACATTCCTCGCAAACAGGAGCAAATTTGTCATAACAGGTCGACCTTTATAGCATATGTACAAACAGGTGAAAATTTGCCTTGATAAGTCGACCTGTAAGTCGACCTTTTCACCATTTGACCAAACAGGTAGGAAGACCAATTACAGGTCGACCTGCAGGTCGACTTTTCCACCATTCAGGTGTAAAACATGTGAAAAGGTATAATTAGTGGTTCCTATGTAAAATTAGTGGTTCCTAGGTATAATTAGTGGTTCATAGGTATAATTAATAGTTCCTAGGTCTAATTAGTGGTTCCGAGTGTTTAAAATCCAATAAATACAGCCATTCTCACTTTTTATAGTGGTTTTGACTGCATAACTATTTTAATCTCACAATTTAAACTCTCGGAACGGAACAAGTATTAGGCCATCTAAATTATGAACCACGATAAGATCTGACTGTTTAGACAACTATTTACCCCATTGTTCATACATTCATTGCAACTTTGACATCCACTTAAGTAATATTAGATTGTGTGAACCACTATTTATACCTTGGAACCACTAAATACTGGTAAACAGTGGTTCCTAGGTAAAATTAGTGGTTCCTAGGTATAATTAGTGGTTCCGAGAGTTTAAAATCCAATAAATACAGTCATTCTCACTTTTTATAGTGGTTTTGACTGCATAACTATTTCAATTTTATTGGAATTTAAACTCTTGGAATGGAACAAGCATTAGGCCATCTAAACTATAAACCACGATAAGATCTGACTGTTTGGACAACTATTTAACCCATTGTTCATACATTCATTGCAACTTTGACATTTACGGAAGTAATATTAGATTGTGTGAAGCAATATTTCTACCTTGGAACCACTATTTATTGTGGACCCCGATTCGAGATAGGCGGCGAGAGGGAACGGGTCCCTAACACCATCTGGATCGTCCACGTGAATAGAGATCTACCAAGGAACTCTCAAAACAGATGCCACCCTCATAGCATAGCACGAGTGGCGGTATAAAAAGAAAGAGATATGTCTCGATCCGGAACCGAAGTTCGAAACCGAGACATACCTAAAATAAACTCAGAGTCGCCATCCATGGATATGCCATAGAACCCTAAAATCAAATCCTCTGTGCAATGGATAACCAGAAATATATATGGGTTCGTGCCTGGTTAAGAATGTGGAAGGTTTGAGAGCACCCCCGATTCGTCCGAGTGCAAGCACTTGGTCTCTTATGCCATTTATTATTAACTCCAAAGAAGTTTGGGTAAAAATCATGTGAAATGAGAACAATCCTCAGGAGTCGTCTACCTAAGCATGCATTTCCTGAGGATAAAAATAATAAACACATATAAAATAAAATGAAAAATGTGTCACCTAAGCATAGCTAGGTTATGAGTGACATGCCTAATGGGTGTCTAAGTTCTGATGTGCAAACACATGCAAACTATAGCTAAAGGTATAGGATCAGTACAAGAAAGTAAGAAAACATATCAAATCATATAATAACTACACAACAAATCCTAAGACTCTAAATTATTAGCCCGAGTCCTCGGATGGTCTGGTATTCATCCAAAGAAGCCTACGTATCCCCGCCTCCACGAGAATCAAGGCAACGTAGTTCTTCGCGCCTATTCTAAGCTATGATGCCTAAGACACCTAGCCTTCTATCCTAGACTCGATCTAAAAGACCAGACTAGTTATTAAAGCTTCTTGCACGATTATTTAAATTCCAGTGAATTGTGGATTTTAGGACACCTTATATGCCCTAACTAAATGCAGATTAGCTCTAGGCTAATGCAGGTGGTTCCTACAACCTATGTGTAACTAGGCTGTGCTTCCTAAGGAAAACAAAGGGTGTACTAGCGTATCCTACTCTAGTCATCACTCGGCGATGTGTATCGCCGACTGACCGGACGGAGGTGCTCCTATAACTCTAGGACAGACCCCTAACTCTAAAAACAAGCACACAACAAACAAACAAACAAACAACCTATCAAAAGAAACACCTAACTCTAAAACTCTCTATCTAGGAGAAACTCCTAACTCTAGAGGGAGATCTTTTGAAAAACAAGGTTTTAAAGGTTTTTGAAGAAAGTTTAAAATATTATTTATAAAAAGTTTGGCTGGACTTGGGATGTAAATCCCAAGCTGCACTACGTACCTCGGAAGAGGATCAAGCCAACGTAGTTCGAAAATCGAACTCTCCTAATTGCTACTTCTAAAACACTCAACACTTTAGATTCTTTTTCCTTAAGGTTTTCAAATGCTTTTGATGTTTTAAATTTCTGATGTTTTTGAGTTTTGAATGTTTTAACATGTTTTTGGATTTTAGATTTCTGATTTCACCCTTTTGGTCAAAGACCGGAGGGAACACACAAGGCAAACACCCTGGGCCAAACCCTAGGGCTAACAGGGGAAACTAGGCTCTGATAATACCATTATAAGAGCAAATGAGTCAAAGACTCTCTAATAACACCGCAAAGGACAAGTGAGTCAAAGACTCTCTGAAAGAAAAGGAATATGAGTCAAAGACTCTAACAATACCAACTAAAAGGATAAATGAGTCAAGGACTCTCTAAAAGAAAGGGAAACACGAGTCAAAGACTCCAATAACACCAACTAAAGGATAAATGAGTCAAAGACTATAAAAGAAATGGAAACACGAGTCAAAGACTCCACTAACACCAACTAAAGGATAAATGAGTCAAAGACTCTCTAAAAGAAATGGAAACATGAGTCAAAGACTCCAATAACACCAACTAAAGAATAGACGAGTCAAAGACTCTCTAAAAGAGAAAGAAACATGAGTCAAAGACTCCACTAATACCAACTAAAGGATAAATGAGTCAGAGACTCCCTAAAAGAGAAAGAAACATGAGTCAAAGACTCCACTAATACCAACTAAAGGATAGATGAGTCAAAGACTCTCTAAAAGAAAAGTAAACACGAGTCAAAGACTCCACTAACACCAACTAAAGGATAAATGAGTCAGAGACTCCCTAAAAGAAAAGGAACATGAATTCGCACATTTGGCAGAGGTAAAACACCCAGCCGGGCCGGACAGCTACTTAGCCCTAGGGTGCAACAAATGTGCGCCCAGTACCCCATAAGGGTAGGAGTATGAAGCCAAGCCGAGTAGGGTGTTCTCCCAAAAACCAAACGACGCACAAAGAGGAGAACTAGCGAGAGAATGAGACCGGGCGGGTCTCCCAAACACACACAAAGATGGGCTCCAAGTAACCTTATCATTGCCCTTGCAAGGGGTAAGCAAGGCTAAGACAACTAATTGACCAAATTGGTCTCTAATTAACAGATGTACAAATTGAGGTGCAACCTCAGAGAGGATTCTACAAATGAGGCAAAGCAGGCCTTCTAAAGGCTAATTACTTACAGAGCCAAGACAGATGACTCCCTAATAACATCAATAAAGATCAAATGAGTCAAAGACTCCCCCGATAACATCACCACACAAACGAATGATTCAAAGGCTCTCTAAATGAGGCAAGGCATGCCTCTTATGGGTACACCATTTATCAAAATCAAAGCAACCTCCTTGAGGTTAAGCTAAAAATGAGGCTAGCCTCCAAAGGAGGATTTCCTTATGAGACAGAATATGCCTCCTAGTACAGGTTCTAGTATCTAAAGAAGTCTAGAAGACTGCGCTAGTCCACCAAGAGAGCAGAAAAGAGCTACTAGGCAATCTCAAATTTTCATTCAATTCTTATATAAACAAATCAAGTACTAAGCAAAGAAAGACTTATAACTAAAGAGTACACAACCTGTAATAATAGCAATCATAGCATGATAAACAACATTAATTAGCCCAGACCAGCCGCTAGGTAGCCTAATGAAGTAAAACTAATATCAAACACTTCAAAGCCAACCACAAACCCCAATACGGGGACTCCAACGAAATCAGATGATGCCAAAGTAATCATCTGATTTCATACACATATAATATTTCTACAAACTGCCTTGAAATCAAACAGTACTCATGTCGATAAAATCGAATAGAGTAGTCATCTGATTTCCTTCTTCAATTAAACAATTTATTTAAATAAAAAATAAGTATGATAAGCTTTCAAGATAGTCTCACCTGAACAGTCAATTCATCTTCAGAACCTAACTCAAAACTTAACATAAAAGAAGAATCTTAAATTTTCAACAAATTATACAAATGCATGCAATGATATTTCTGATTTTTATAAATTTTGGTGCATAACAGGGGGCATCAACTTGTGCAGATTCAAGTGCAAAAAAACGGTGAGCCACAAAACACAAAGACGGGCTCCAAGTAACCTTATCATTGCCCAAAGAAGGGTTCTTTTTAAAAAAATGGTTAAAAGAAATCCAAAAGGTTGGGTAGGCCTACTAAACAAAAGAGGGGAGCGCTACTTAGATTGAGCGAGTCCCCTAAAGATGGGCTTGGGCTATCGCCTTCATCGCCCTCGATCAACCTAAGAATTAATCAATAATAGGAAACTCATATGACTTCAACATCTGAGACATGTTAGATAACACAAAGATCATTGTCAAAGATAACATCAGTCTTTACGCCTTTGTTAATAGCATTAAAGCACAAGTTTCCACATTCCAGTTACTATCATTGCCAAAGTGAAATAACCCATATAGTGGATGCAAACAACATTATGAAATTAGTCGCCTGAAAAAGAAGTTTGTAGGACAAAATCATTGCAATCCCAACAAGATTTTCAAATGAAGCACTGATTTCTAACACAACTCAGAGAACATTAACAAACAATCAACGAAATTGGAATACCATCAAAAGACCATTTCAATGATTATTACATATTCTGAGGAAAATCATCTACACAATCAGAGAAATCAAAACAAAGGCATATAGTCTGATTCCTAATTACTGTTGTATTTAGGGCTGTGCATTATTCGGTTACAACCGAAATAACCGACCGAACCGAATTCGTTCGGTTATTTCGGTTCGGTTGGAATATCAATCGGTTCGGTTTCGGTTTTCATGGATGACAAATTTCGGTTTTCGGTTTCGGTTTCGGTTTTGAGTGGAAAAAATCCGGTTAACCGAAATAACCGAAATAATGATAAAAATCATTATTTTTTCAAAAAAAAGTGTGATACGGGCACTCCAAAGGATGATCAAAACCGTCCATTTGATTGATCACAACTTAATTAGGTTGTGCTCCAAAGATCACTTCGATTGGATGATCCTAGCCCTCCGATCGAAACTAAGATTTTGCATTTTCCCTCTTTTTCCCACTATTCGGGTTATTCGGTTTATTCGGTTATAACCGAATAACCGAATTTTTAATCGGTTCGGTTTCGAAATTTTTCGGTTCGGTTTCGGTTACCGAAATTTGATAACCGAAATAATTTCGGTTATCAAATTTTGGTTATTTCGGTTCGGTTATAACCGAATAACCACCCCTAGTTGTATTCCACAAATAACCAAGAATTCAATATGATGAGGGAGATTCAATCTTAAGCTACCACCAGATTCTAAGGAAATCACTATAAAATCACTGAAATCTAAGTAGAACTTCTAAAATCTAAGCATTAGGCTATGGTAATACCAATGAAATCACAGGAAAATCAATGGAGATTGAAATAGTGTTTGTACAATTTGTGAAGGGTATTTTTACCTGTCATAAAAAACAAAATTCAGAAATCCAACATGCAGAGCAACACATTTCTCATTTTAAATCAAAGAGATAAAAAAATATATATATACCTCATGAGATGATTATCTGAACGACTGAATGAGAGCAAAGCGCAAATGACCCCTAGCTTGCAGTTCATCGGAGATCACCAGGGATGGTGATAGACTAATGGAATCTACTGATAATGGTAGATGTTAGGGTTGGTTGCAGAGAAATGGGTTTCGATATTCAGAAATAGAGGTAGGGATATGATGGAGGTAAAAGGGAAGGAAGAGAATGGAGGTCTTTAATGGAAGTGTGGGTGATGGAATGAAGATGATGGTAGATTTGGGAAGAAGAAGAAGAAGAAGAAGACAAGGCCGATTGGAGCCCCGGCCAACTTACCGGAGGAGTGACGAGAAAACCCTCTCTCTCTCTCTCTCTCTCTATGCTATTAGGGTTTCAAAATGGGTTTGGGTGAAGTTGAAGGCTGGAAATGGAGAGAATGATGGTAGTGGGGTTTGATGGTGGGAGAATGGGTAAGAATGGGTTCTGTAGAGGGAGCGGTCGGATTCCGGCAAGGTCCCGAAATTAATGGAGGTGATGGGGACGATGGTGGTGGTAATGGTTGGTGGGTTTGGGTTTTGAGAGTTAGTAGCAGATTTGGGTAGGGTAGATGGTGATTTTGAGTTGGAAAATGGGTTTTAAGGGGTTGAGAGGGTGGAGATGGAGGTGGCAATGGGTGTGGCTCCAATGGCTTTGCCGGATTCCGGTAAGCCCACCGGAGAAGATGGGTTCTCACCCTCTCTTGCTCTCTGCAATTTTCTTCTGCAAATGGGGTTTTTCTTTTCTTTTTTTCTCTTTCTGCCAAGAAGAAGAACGAAAATGAGATCCTCCCTTTCTTAATCTCTGAAAATCTCAGATTCAGATCTGAGATTTTCTCTCAAAATCTCAGATCTGAATCTGAGATTTTCCTTTCGAATTTCCTCCTTCTCCTCCCCTCTTCCTCTCCAAAAAAACCTTCATGAAAATGAATCCTCATTTTCTACGAAAAAAATGATATATTTGCCTCCCTTTTTCCCAGGGCACCCCCTAGTGCAGATAATTCATCCCCCTTTCAGATTCGTACTACGCTCACCGCTCTGGCTTGCTCACTAAGCGACCACGCTCGGATCTCGACGAAATTTTATGGAGACCTACGGGGGACCTTAAGCTATGCTGGGGTTAAATTTGGGGTACCCATTCACTCTTTGGACGGGGCTTCGCACAAACATAGCGAACTTGGGTCCAGTCAAAATGGGGTGTCTACATTTATACATTGGAACCACTAAATATTGGTAAATAGTGGTTCCTATGTAAAATTAGTGGTTCCTAGGTATAATTACTGGTTCCTAGGTCTATTTAGTGGTTCCGAGTGTTTAAAATCCAATAAATACAGTCATTCTCACTTTTTATAGTAGTTTTAACTACATAACTATTTCAATCTCACAATTTAAACTCTCGGAATGGAACAAGTATTAGGCCATCTAAACTATGAACCATGATAAGATCTGACTGTTTAGACAACTATTTAACCCATTGTTCATACATTCATTATAACTTTGACATCCACTGAAGTAATATTAGATTGTGTGAACCAATATTCATTATAACCTTGGAACCACTTAATACTGGTAAATAGTGGTTCCTAGGTAAAATTAGTGGTTCCTAGGTATAATTAGTGATTCCTAGGTCTATTTAGTGGTTCCGAGTGTTTAAAATCCAATAAATACAGCCATTCTCACTATTTATAGTAGTTTTGACTGCATAACTTTTCAATCTCACAATTTAAACTCTCGGAACGGAACAAGTATTATGCCATCTAAACTATGAACCACGATAAGATCAGACTGTTTAGACAACTATTTAATCCATTGTTCATACATTCATTGCAACTTTGACACTGTAGACACCCCATTTTGACTAAGCCCTACACCTTCCCAGCTTGTGCCAAATCCATCCGAATCTCAGCATTGGGGTCCCAAACTTCATCCTGGGCTGGATGAGGGTCTCTTCTAACCCCCTGCAAAATTTCATCTAGATCGAAGCTCGTTTGCCTAGTAAATGGACCGAAATAGTGTGTGTAGTGCAAATGAGGGGGTGGCCCACTAGTTTTTCGTTTTACTCTAAAAACCTAGTATTTTAGGGAAAATTCAAGTTATCCAAAGACCCCAAATATCCATGAATACATTTTTGAGAACCTTATGATCCCAGAAATACCCCTGCAAAGTTCCAGAAAAATCCGCCAAGAAATTGCACAAAAGACAAGGCAAGTTAGTGCAGTTATCATCAGTAGGGGTGAATTATCCTGCTAAGATCGCACATTTGTGCGCCCATCAAATGGAGTGCCGATATCAACATCCCCATTTTACCTATATATACCCATTTAAGCCTTATTTTAAAAAATTTTTTTTTTTTTCCGCTCGAGAGAAAAAGCAGAGAGAGAGAAAAGAGAGAAACCCACCTTCGTCGATATTTTCCGATCACCTTCTTCGGAGGATCTCACCGGAATCCTAAGCGTCGGCCGGTAGGTACTCATTTCTGCCAGCTATGATTCCTATTGTCATCTGAGAAAGGATCTTTCATGTCACTATACCTAAATCATGGCCATCAGAATCCAGATCTCTGTTTTTCCGATCATCTCCGACCGAATTCTCGTTGATTTTTTTTAAAGTATCCCACCGGAATCCGGCAGATCTCCATGAGATCCGGTCATCTTCTTCTTCTCCGCTTCTCCGGCATCTTCTCCGGCAACACTTTAGTTCTGATTCAATCTAAACCCTAGATCTGTGTATATTAGAGAAAAGAAAGGGAGGAAGGAAAAAAAATTCGCAGAGAGAGAGAAACAGAGAAGCGAGGGATTTTCCCCAAATTCTAACCCTATCCGATCTTCGTCTCCTCCGATCAACTTTTTCCGGTGGGATTGCCGAAGCTCCGGCAAGTTCTTCTTCTCCGATCAAGCTTCTCCGGCCTTCTTCTCCGGCCTACCTCGCCGGAATTCTTTCGGAATCTGACACTGATACCATCACAATCATCGTCATCTATCATCCATCATCTTTCCTTTCATTTGAAACCCTAGATCTATACTCCTAGAAACCTTAGATCTACCTTGCTCCAAACCCTAGCAAGCATCTCTTAAAAAAAAATCCGTGAGAAGAGAGAGAGAGAACGAGAGAAAATCCGAAACCCTAACTCCTTTTTGTTGTCTTCTCCGGCCATTCTACCCGTACTCCGGTTGTATTCCGATCAAATTTACAAGCTTCCAAGGAATCAGAGAAGAAAGAAGGTGTGAGTACTTTAATTCATCATTCAAGAAAAATTACAAGAAATAAGCACATCAAAAGCTCAAAGAGGTAAGAGCTCTATATGACACTGTTCTGTAATTATGCTATGATTGTGAGATTTTTTCTTGTGATTTGTCTAAAATAATGTCTGTTTAAGTATTTTCTCTGTAAATTAGCATTTTCGTTCACTTGATGGTTGATCTATGAACTGAAAGGGTAGGATTTTTTCTTCGGATCAGAAATTTCAATGTTCAGATTTTTAGTTGAAAATTCCATGATATCTCTGATAGATTTTCATCGTAATATCATCATCGTTATCGTTGATTGGATGAAATCAGTTCTTGATAAATTGATTGTCACATATGTGTATAGATATTAGCTAAGGTGTGTCCCTTTTAGTTATTGATATAGATTATCATGAGCAATTGAGCCGGATAGGGATTCTTAATTATGGAATCTGTCCATCAGTGAGTTAATTGTCTGTGTTTATATGTTTATGGATCTCCACTGTGTGATTTTTCTTATATAGCTTGTTTCTTCATCTATTCTTTTAGAATATTAAAAGATCTGTTCATTGAGAATGTATCATGTGTTTTTGAAGTTCATTATTACATTTAGTATATTGACTGGTTTCATTTTGAGTGGTACTTATGATTTTTATATTCCAAACTTATATATCAGGCTCTTAACTGGCATAAATTGAAATATATATGCTTGAGATATTAGTAATATGGGCGTTTTCATATAATCTTGGTAGTATCCAGAGAGGATAGATAACAATGATTTATGATTCAAATCAAGAGGGTTCGTTTGTAGTCTTTGAAATTCAAATGCCTTTCTTATTTGATTAGTAAATTATCCTACATAGGTTGAATTATTCTCTACTTAAGTTTATATAATTGCCAGGTTTTTTATTGGAATCATTTTACATATGTAATATAAATATTTTCATAGAAATTTTTAAAAAGTAAGTACCGATTGTTTATGGTCACATGGATATAGCTACTAGTTTCAGGGGTTTGGTTTTTATCAGGTTTCACATTCAAGCTCTATTCCCATATAGTTTAGTTCCTTGTAGGTTTGAATGGCCATACATTATATGCATACCGTCCATATATTTCTTGAATCAAATGATAAAGATTTTGTAGTCCCTGTTTGAACCCTGTTTTAGATCAGCTCTTGAATCCTAAATCCAGCGATGAAATATTTTCCTGGTTCAGCCCCTGTTTTGTTTCAACTCATGAGTTGATAAGATTTTATATAGCCCTTTTTCCAACCTAGTCACCTTTTGATCATCATCTTCTTTATTATCCATTTCAGCCTTAAAATCTTCATTTTATACCTTCAAAAGAGCAATGACAGGGAGCAGATTTATAGGTTGTAAATTTGTCCAGTTCATATAGTTCAATGCCTGTAAGACTAGTGCTTATTAGTGCTTATATAGATCATTGTTTGTTAATTTAGTGTTCCCTTTTATTACTAGCATTACATGTATTGGTATTGCACAAATTCTGTTTTTCTCTTTACATATGGTACTACAAGTTGCGCAAAATACAATTCATGGACCGAAGGTTTGTAGAATTGGTTTATCTAGTTGTGGACAGGTTTATCTTCTGTATGCTTATAAAATCAGACTATCTAATTCAATCCATGTCTTGTGAGCACATTTATTTACAGTCCAGTACTTATAAATTTAATACTTCTTTTTCATACTAAGTTTTGAGTTAGGGTTCGAAGACGGTAATAAATGAATTGTTCAGGTGAGTTTATCTCGAAGCTTATTATACTCATTTTTTTTTATTTATTTAAATAAATTGTTTAAATAGGAAGAAGGAGATCAGATGACTACTCTATTCGATATTATCGACATGAGTACTGTCTGATTTCAAGGCGGGATGTAGAAATATTATCATGTGTATTTGATATCAGATGATTACTTTAGCATCATCTGATTTCATTGGAGTCCCCATATTGGGGTGGTGTGTATGGTTGGGAATAGAAGTGTTTGATATTGTTTACTTTTACTTTATTAGGCTATCCAGCGGCTGGTCTGGACTAATTAATATTGTTTATCATTTTATGATTGCTATGTTCTTGAAAATTCTTCTTTGCTTAGCACTTGATGTATTTTTATAAGAATAGAATGAAATTTACAACTATCTGGTAGCCTTTTTCTTCTCTCTTTGATAGACTAACACAGTCTTTTAGATTTTTGTTAAATTTCTTTAGATGCTATAATCCCTTATCATTGCAAGGGCGATGAAGGCGCTAGCCCAAGCCCATCTCTAGGGGGACTTGCACAGTCCAAATAGCATTCTATTTTCTCAAAAGACTTGCCTAGTCTTTTAGATCCAAATCTTTGGAGACAGGCATTGTCTCATTAATGAATCAACCTAAGTTAACCTCTAGAAGACTACCTCTAGTCTCATAGGTTTTAAACCCTCATTTTTGTGCGTTGTTTGGTTTTGGAAGAACACCTTGCTCGGCTTGGCATCATACCCCTTACCTTATGGGTATTGGGTTGCACATTTGTTGCACCTTAGGGCTAGGTAGCTGTCCGGCCCGGTTGAGTGTTTTACCTAAACCAAATATGCACAAGGTCTCTTTTTCCTTGTTAGTATTTTCTCTATCCTACCTCTGTGTCTAAAAGACTTACCTAGTCTCATTTTCTTGCTAAACCTCCTCTTTGTGTATCATTTGGTTTTGGGAGAACACCCTACTCGGCTTGGCTTCATACCCCTATCCTATATGGGTATCTGGTTGCACATTTGTTGCACCCTAGGGCTAGGTAGCTGTCCGGCCCGGCTGGGTGTTTTACCTAAACCAAATATGCACAAGGTCTCTTTTCCTTGTTAATATTTTTCTCTATCCTACCTATATGTCTAAAGAGACTTGCCCAGTCTCATTCTATTAGCACCCTCCTTTTTGTGCGTTGTTTGGTTTTGGAAGAACACCTTGCTCGGCTTGGCACCATACCCCTTACCTTATGGGTATTGGGTTGCACATTTGTTGCACCCTAGGGCTAGGTAGCTGTCCGGCCCGGTTGAGTGTTTTACCTAAACCAAATATGCACAAGGTCTCTTTTCCTTGTTAATATTTTTCTCTATCCTACCTCTGTGTCTAAGAGACTTACCCAATCTCATTCTCTTACTAAACCTCCTCTTTGTGCGTCGTTCGGTTTTGGGAGAACACCTTGCTCGGCTTGGCAACATACCCCTACCCTTATGGGTATTGGGTTGCACATTTGTTGCACCCTAGGGCTAGGTAGCTGTCCGGCCCAGCTGGGTGTTTTACCTTTGCCAAATATGCACAAGGTCTCTTTTTCCTTATTACTTGTGAGCTTTATCTTAGTTTGATAGTCCACTAGCATAGGAATCCGTCCTTAGTCTAGAGAGTCAGTCCTCCTGTTCAGGAATCAAATTCTATCATCATAGGGGTTAGGATTTTATCCAACCTTTCATCAGATCATGTTCTTCTATCCGCTCTTGCAAGGTATAGGATGCTGTCCAACCCTTGCAGAGTCGTGTTTCTGTTCATTCCCCCCGCAAAGCATAGGATGCTGTCCAACCTTTGCGGGATATCAGGAGTCTGTCCTCCCTTTATGATGATAGGATTCAGTCCTCTCGTGTCAAAAACATCAAAAACATTCCAAAAACCAAAAACCTTAAAAATCTTGAGTCTTTCAGAGTAGTTAGGAAAATCAATTCCGAACTACGTTGGCTTGATCCTCTTCCACGAGGTACGTAGTGCAGCTTGGGATCCACATCCCAAGTCCAGCCAAACCTTTAAAAATAAGCATTTTAAATCTTTCAAAAATTACAAAAATCTTTCAAAATATTGTTTTCTTCGAAAAGATCTTCCTCTAGAGTTAGGAGCTTGTCATAGTTAGAGAGTTTTTGAGTCGGGAGTTGCTCCCTCGTTCGTTGTTTGTTTGTTGTGTGTTTTATTTGTTTGTGTTAGAGTTAGGAGTGAGTCCTAGCTAGGAGTTTTACGCCTCCGTCCGGTCAGTTGGCGATCCACATTGCCAATTGATGACTAGGTCTAAGATGCGATAGATCCTACTGTTTCCCTTAGGGCGTACAGCTTAGCTACACATAGATTATAGGAACCACCTGCATTAGCTCAGGGCTAACCTGCATTTAGTTAAGGCATATAGGGTGTCCTAAAATCTACAATCCATTGGAATTTAAATAATCACACAAGAAGCTTTAAGAACTAGTCCGGTCTTTTAGATCGAGTCTAGGATATAGGTCTAGATGTCTTAGGCATCATAGCTTAGAATAGGTGCGAAGAACTACGTTGCCTTGATTCTCGTGGAGGCGGGGATACGTAGGCTTCTTTGGATGAACATCAGATCATCTAAAGACTCGGGCCTAGGTATAGATTAGAGTCTTAGGGTTGTATAGTATCGAGTCATTTTTCTATGTTTTGCAGTGTTTTCTTACTTTATTGCGCAGACCTTATACTTTTTTGGTGTGTCGTGCATGTGTTTGTTCATCAGAACTTAGACACCCATTAGGCATGTCACTTATAACCTAGCTATGATTAGGTGACACATGTTTCTTTTATTTTATCTTGTGTGCCTTTGATTTCATCTCCGAGACATGCATGATTAGATAGACGTCTTCTCGGAGATATTCATTCCCATTCCATATGATTTTCGCCCAAAGCTCTTCAAAATTATTAAGTAAATGGCATAAGAGACCAGGTGTTTGCACTTGGGCGGATGAGGTGCTCTTTAGACCTTCCGAATTCGTAACCAGGCACGAACCTTATTTTATATCTCTGGTTATCCGTTGCAACAGAGCATAGTATGGGATCCAGGGCCCATTTGCCTTTTTCCTTGGATGGCGACTCTTCTTTGTTTAAGGTACGCCTCGAATCTGGGCTAGTCCCCGAATCGAGAGGTATCTCACCTTTGTATCGCCACTCATGCTGTGAGGGGCACTTCTTTCGAGAGTTCCTTGGTAGAGCTCTCCATTCACGTGGATGATCCATATGAGACCGACTCGCGTGGGGGCACACGTCCTCCACCGCCGCGCCTCTCTCGGATCGGGGTCCACAGGCTGGCGACTCTGCTGGGGAGTTCTTGGAACATTGCCTAACTCTGTTAAAATGCCATTTGTTATTAATTTTGAAGAATTTTGAGCTGAAATCATTATAAATGGGAATGTAATCGCTTAGAATCCAGGGGCACCAGATAGGTGTTTAAAACAAGGGATTCACACATTGCACAGCATACATCATTTTGTTCTTTATTTTCTTTTATTGATTTTCTTATTATTGGCTCCACGGGATAGATATAATGCGTGCCTCATGGGATATCACTATCCAGATGGTGCTGTTGTATCTATTACCAAGCTATGCGCCAGTGCTGCAGTCGTAAACACTCGGTGTACTTGTGTTTACAGCAGCCAGTGAGCAATGAAGCATACTGTATATAACACTCGGTGTACTTGTGTTATATACTTAAAGTATGGATCATATGCATAGTACCTGATTGAGTCCGGAGCTCTACTTTCATTTTACATATATTATGTACATGGATATATATGCTGATTTAGTAAAACCCAATTAGGATCTTGTGGGACATGATCCCGCGAGAGGGGCGTGGGGCGCGAGCCGCCGCGCCTCTCTCTCTCTTGGTCTCTCGTACCCACGCGATTGGCGTGTGCTTCTTAGTGTTGATTTAGATTCGTCTTTTATGTGAACTTGGGATCACTAAGGCAATCCGAATTCCACATAAAAGAGACTGACAGAGTCGCCACCTAGATGTGGGATCTAGGACCCGTAATTAACCAGAAATCTAGACTCGCTACCTAGTTACAAGAATGGAAGGTATGGGGAGTTATCCACCACATGCACCATTCCTGCCCGATAATCGGTCTTCGATTCCAAAAGCTAACTCTTTTAAATTTATTTTAAATGGCTCATTCAACTCTATGTTAATGTGCGAACTAAGTGACATGCATCCTAGAATCTAATTTCAATGTGAATCCTAGATGTGTATCTTGATTTATTAATTTGTCTGGATTCATTCTAAGTGAAAGTTCTCCTAGAATTCTAATTTCATGGAAAACCCTAACTGATTTGATTAAGTATTTGCAAGAAAATTAATATACAAAACACCACAATTTGTTGTGGTGCCGACTCGCGGGTGGTATGCCGTCAGACATCCAAGCTGCCTACGTACCCAAGCCTCACTGGGATCAGAGTCGACGTAGTTCGGTGCACCTAAGCCAAGCTACTTATGCCTAACTCAACTAGGACACCGACCTAGACAGAATTGACTGTTTCAACAGTTTTGAGAGAAGTTATTTAATTCAAGTTGAGGATTTTATTATCTTAGGATTTCATCTGAGATGCTATATGATTCTTATCTAAATGCAAATTGTTCCTTAGACTAATGCAGGTTTGCCTACATCCTAGGTTACTAGGCTCGTCTTAAGGAAAGATTGGGTGACTAGTGTGACTAGACCTATGGCACGGTTGTTATACATAACAAACGTCCGTGATGAGGCTGGACTCCTAACTCTAGGACTCCCTAAAACTTAGGACACGACACAACACTAGTGTTCCTAAATTGGGCTCTAATGGTTCTTAGATTGGAAACCATAATCCAATGGTTCCGGAAGACTCGAGACAAATCGATTTAAGTTCTCGAGGTTAATGAGTTTCAGATTTTGAAGATTTTCAGTTTCTAGACATTTAAGGATTACCAATGGTTCTAGGGTTCACCAATTTCGGCCTTGAATGGCATCCAAAGGAGGGAATCGTGCGCTCTTTCCTTGTGCAATTTAATACTTAGGTTATAGCATCTTATTGCCTGGCAGAATCTCAGGATTTCCGTGGACAATAACCTCGGAGCCAACAACATGCTATAACTTAAATATTCAAATTGTCAAAGATCAAGTTGCAATTGGGATACGATTATGGATGCACTGGCCATTTTTCCAGGAAAATCTAAAGATCCTAAAATTTCTGTTTTAATGGATTAAGGAGTGAACATGTGACAGAATTTTAAAGTTCTTTAGGAATTTTTATATGATTTTCAATTAATTTCGAATTTTCCATGGATTTTATCAATTTTAAGCATATGAGCGGTTTTACAAGTGAAATTGTTGCAAATAAATTCGAAATGATTTGAAATTTCTACAGCAGCAAGATGAAAATGTATGTAGCTTACAGGATGAGTTTTGCATATTTTTACATTAAATTCACATTTAATCTTGATTAATCCATTAAATGTCCAGATTGCACAATTAACACATAAACTAGTAGAAATACAACTCTAAATTCTATGAAATTTCTACAGAAATACTATATGAATCAAAATAGCATGCAGTGAGATTGTCATGAATTTTAGAAATTATTTACTACCAATTTCGGATTTTACAATTTCCAGACCAGATTATAAATTAACACTACATCCCATATTAAAACAGATCCAAATAACACGAAAATTTTACAGTAACAAGTAATATGGAAGATAAGACTACTGTAAAAATTTTATGAATTTTAATGATGATCTGATGTTAGTAAAAAGTCTCCTAAAATCTGATAAGTTTCAAAGAAAATATTAAATAATATACCAAATAAACTCCAAAAATCTTTATAAATTCATGGTAAAATGAATCAGTAACATATTAATTTTCCACGAAATTTCATTAATTTTAGAATCTGTTTGGTATATAATTTAATTTTTCTTCGTCAAAAGATGTTTTTTGAAGAGTTTTCCATTTTTAAAACACAATTTGCGGAAAAAATCAGAAAAATTCGGAAAAATACAGAAATATTTTGAGAACAATGCACCTACCTGTGGTGAAGATCTCCGCCCAATCCAAAAAAATATAAAAAATCCTGCCGCCGCCGATCCGCTCCGCCGTCTTTCGCTTTCTCTGGAGTGTTTAGAGGGAGTGATTGAGGGAGTGAAGAGATAATGGAAGAAGAATATTAGGGAGAGGGATGGAAGAATATATTGAGGAAAGGGATTGGAGGGAGTGATTAGAAGAGATAATGGAAGAGAAAGAGATAATGGAAGATAAATTTCTCTTTTTCTTTTTATGGATGGGAAGGAAGATATATATAGGGAGAGAAAGAGAGAGAGAGAGATATGTTGGTGGAGAGCTCATCATGTTGTCCCTCTTAGTGGAGAATCCATCATTATTGTTCTTAGTGGAGGGCCCATCATGTTTCTTAGTGGAGAATCCATCATTATTGTTCTTAGTGGAGGGCCCATCATGTTTCTTAGTGGAGAATCCATCATTATTGTTCTTAGTGGAGGGCCCATCATGTTTCTTAGTGGAGAATCCATCATTATTGTTCTTAGTGGAGGGCCCATCATGTTGTCTTAGTGGAGAGCTACCATCATTGCTCTTCATAAGAGGCCTCACAAGAGGCCCCATTGAGGCCCCACAACGCGGGCCCCACAACGCGGGCCCCACAACGTGGGCCCCACAACGCGGGCCCCACAACGTGGGCCCCACAACGTGGGCCCCACACTGTGGGCCCCCGGTTGATTCAATTTTAAACAAATGTTCAATGCGGGCCCACCAAACGGGTACAAATTCTCCCTTGCTCGGATTCTCACGAATAACCCTTCTCCGCACTTTAGCGGAAAAAATCAGAACAATGCAGAAATGACCAGAAAGATTTGAGAAAGCGTAAGGGACGAACACCGGAATAGAAAACATTGAAAAATTGATAGCGAAACCCTAATTTCTTTTTTAATCAAAGCAGAGCAAAATGGGGTGTCTACAGATGCCCCTCTTTGGTAGAGATGACGTAGTCATCGAATACCAAAGTCAAAATGACAGAACCATTTTGCGTAGCTTTAATCGACAAAAGACTTTACGGAACCTAGACGCAAGCATTTACTACCTAATGTAAAACCCAAAACGAAGTCCTAGAATTGGAATGTAGTAAAAAAATCCCGCTGCGGTGCCGCTCGACATCACATTTATATGATGTTCAAAGAGAAAAGACCATTTTTGAATGGACTCAGAATGAAATACCATATTTTTACGGCTTCCAAGGAAATGAGACATCACATTTGTATGATGCTCAAAGAGAGTAAGAGACCATAGTTGTATGGACCTGAAGAGAATGGAACACCGTATTTTTTACGGAGTTCCAAGGAAATGAGGTATCATATTTGTATGATGCTCAAAGAGAATAAGAGAACATTTTTGAATGGACTCAGAAGAGAATGGAATACCGTATTTTTACGGAGTTCCAAAGAAATGAGGTATCATATTTGTATGATGCT